>NC_134357.1:487789509-488132496 GCF_048569485.1 Anomaloglossus baeobatrachus
ATTCAAATGGAGGGCTCTGCTTCTTAGCCTGCTTTGGCTGGCCCACCAGGAGATCTTGAAGGGGCGCTGCTATCTTGGTGAAACCATCAATGAACCTTCGGTAGTAGCCCACCAGCCCAAGGAACTGCCGCACCTCCTTTACCGTGGTGGGTCTTGGCCAGTCCTTGATTACAGTGACTTTCTCCGGATCAGGTGCCACACCTTCTGCGCTGACCACATGACCCAGGTACTGTACCTTTGGCTTCAAGAGGTGACATTTGGACGGCTTTATCTTCAGGCCATATTTCGACAAGGACTCAAACACTTCTGCTAAGTGCCTCAGGTGGTCTTCATAAGTCTTGGAGTAGACTATGACGTCATCCAGGTACAATAGCACGGTTTCAAAGTTGTGGTGGCCCAAGCAGCACTCCATCAACCTTTGGAATGTCCCTGGGGCGTTGCAGAGCCCGAATGGCATACAGTTGAACTCACAGAGGCCCATTGGTGTCGTGAATGCAGTCTTCTCCTTGTCCGCCTCTGCCACGGGAACCTGCCAATACCCACTGGTGAGATCCAAGGTGGAGAAATAGTTAGCTGACTTTAAGGCTGTTAGTGACTCCTCTATTCTGGGCAGTGGATAAGCATCTTTATGTGTAATGCGGTTAATTTGCCTGTAATCTACACACATTCTCATTGTACCATCTTTTTTCTTTACGAGCACTAGTGGAGCTGCCCAGGGGCTACAACTATCTCTGATAACCCCAGCCTCCTTCATTTCCCGTAACATTTCTTTGGCACGCTGATACTGTGCGGGGGGTACAGGGCGGTATCTCTCTTTAATGGGATGATGATCACCCGTGGGGATTTGATGTTTAACCCCTTTCACCTGCCCAAAATCTAGGGGGTGTTTGCTGAAGACCCGTTCGTACTCCTGTACCACCCGGTAAACCCCATGCTTTTGGTGTGAGGGGGTGGAGTCGGTGCCCACATGTAATTTTTGGCACCAGTCTTCCAGCTGCCCCTTGGAGCCATTGTCTTCCGCCTGGTCGGACGGGATCAAGGGTTCCACTGCTTTGATGGTATTGTTGCTGACAGTGAACAGTTTTGCTACAGTGGCGTACCGGGGCAATTTGGCTTCGTCCTACCCACAATTCAGGACACGGACGGGCACTCTCCCCTTGCGGACGTCTGCTACCCCTCTGGCTATCAGGACTCCAGGCCTACTGTCTGAATACACCGGTTCTACCAAGGCATGGTAGTCCTGACCATTGAGGCCTATTGCTGCCCGACACCATATCAACATTTCACTTCTTGGGGGTATTGCAATGGGGAGGGGGTCACTTACCCTCACACTGCCAATTTCTCCTCTGGCCAGCTCTACCTGCTGCCTCCTCATCAGGGCTCGGATCTCCCTCTGTAGGGCACGCTGCTGCCCGGAGCTGGCAGTTTCAGACGCCTGTTGCAACAAAATTATCACTTCGGCAATACAATTTTCTATCACATTTGTACCAATGGTTAGCAGTGGGTCAGATTCTTTGCGATCAATATCTACAATTATCATCCCCTGACAAGGCAATTCTACCCGCCCCACTTTAATGGTTACTTCTTTGTACCCAATTTGAGGCAAGGGCTGACCATTACTGGCCACAATTGTTAAATCATCATCTGGGCCATGGTCAATGTCTGAATCAGCCCAATATCTTTTGTACAGTTTATAGGGGATGGTTGTTACCTGGGACCCCGTATCCAGGAGAGCATTCAAAGGGATCCCATCCAGCACAATAGGAAGGACCGGTCGTCCTCCCACATACTTGCTGCGGCTGGGGGTTGAGCCGGGCTTCCTTACACCTGGGGGTCGGCTCCTGGCCCCAGGCTCGGCCCATTTAAAGGACAGTGTCGTGCAATGTGGCCCGCCTGGCTGCAGCGGCGGCAGATCGGTTGTCCCGTTGAATCATACCGGTCTGTGTGTCTCTGCCTCGGGTCGGCGGAATCCTCCTCTGTCGCATCCATGGGACGTCATCTGGGCTGGAGGCCAACTCGATTCTTGCAGGTGATGGGGTCACTTGTAGAGACTGCACGGTCTTGGCAAGGGCAGCTACAGTTTTGGTCAGCTCCCGGACCTGCTGTCTGAGCTCTGCAGTGGGATCCTTTTCCAGGGACTGCGCCTCGGCCCCTGCAGCAGCTGGTGTTGCAGGCACCACCCCGGGGTACGTGATAGCAAGAGGCCGGAGGAATACTGGGTCATTCGGTGTAGATTCTCTCAGTACCCGGATGGCCTGGTCCTTAAACTTTGCAAAGTCCAGAGCAGGGTTCTGCAGGACCATGATACGCAGCTGGGTCCTGTGGGCATCTGACAGGAGCCCTTCTATGAACTGCTCAGTTAGGAGTTTGTGTTCTTCACGTACACTCTCTGGGTCCACCTGTTTAACTGCTTTCAGGGCCTCCTGCAAGTTTAAGGCATAGTCCCTGATGCTGTCTGTGGCCCGTTGTTTGCACCCAAAGAATCTCATCTTTATTTCTGCTGCGGTGCGGGTGTCAAAAGTACTCTTTAGCTTGGCCAGTATCTGGGTTACTGTCCCTTTATCTGTATCAGGCCAGGACTTCACTTCACGCTGGGCTGCGCCGGCTAGCTGCCCCATTAATATGCCCACCTTCTGGCTCTCAGTCAGTGGATACACCCGGAACAAGCTGTGCAGGCTTTCTCTGAAGTCGCTCAAGGTATGGGACTCCCCGGCGTACTGCGGCAGCCATTCTGCTCCCGGGATGTACGGCATTGTGATCGGCATTACCGGCGCTACAGCGGGGGCTGGGGCGGCGGCGACTGGGATTGCTTCGGCCGGTGCTGCGGCGCCTCGGGCTATGGCAGCCACCTGCTCTTCCTCCGAGTCGGACATCTTCCTCCCCCTTAGTGAACCTTACCAGGCTCCGTTCACTTTTCAAACTCCCTTCTGGGTCGCGCGGGGTTAACAGCGCTCTGCTCTGATGGCGCGCTCCCTTCGCGCTCTTTGTCAGGCACGCCCTTCTTCTTCCTGCGCTCAGTGGGGCTAATGGCGGCGGCAGTTTTCAAATAGTAACACAGTCTTTTAGGCACAGTTTCTGCAGGCGCACAGTACCCGGTGGGACCGGGCACGAAATCCTGTTCGTGACGCCAAAAGTTGACTCGCCCACCCCAGGGCTATGGGACACCCGGTGCCGGGCCGGACTAGTCCGGTGGTAGTCAGTGGTGGCTGGGCCCGGCTCCGTGGCCCTGGTGGGTGTCAGTAGAATATGTGGCTTGCTTATTAATGGTTGTGTTCGTGACGCCACCTGTGGTCTGCGGCTATTAAGCCGCCGCTGCTGTGTGAGGCCTCCGGGGTGATGTTATGGCAGCAATGGTGGTACTGCTCCCCACAGGTGGAGCGGAGCCCCGGGGATACTGTTAGTGCTCGTGGAAGTCTATGAGGTTGTGTGGCTAACACGGTGCAGGGCCGACAGGCGATGAAAGAACCAGGCATAAACAACAGTCTCTTTACCTTTTCCTCTTTACTTTGGAAACAGTCCAGTCCTGGGAGACCGTTACAGGTGGTGATGGGGATCCGGTCGGCCTGGAAGTACTTGGGGTGATCTCTCTGGCCAGCTGAGTATGAGGCCTACTCCTTTACTTTGCTTTGTTACGATAGGACCCTGCTTCTCTGAATCCATCAATGGCCCTCTGTGCTGCTGGGACTGTTGGTGCGTCCCTTTCCCTCTGTAGCAGGCTGCGCAGGCTCTCTCTCTGGTGCTTCTCTGCTGGAATCCACACCGGCCTTGATGCTGCAGCTGTACTTTTGGGATGTTTTTGGGCCAGGTGCTTGCAGCTCTCCTGCCCTTCGGATTCGGCTACCAGGGAGTATTTTAAGCCCTGGTGGCTCCAGACTCCGATGTCCGAGTCTCTCTGCTGCCTCTCAGCTACTCCTGCTTCTCTGGGCCAAGCTGCTCCAGCTCTAGGCCCCAGATTCACAGGACAGCTCACTCTGCGTCTGTTCACTCCTACTGCTCTCTACAGACTGAACACTACTTCCTCTCTCAGACCAGGCTTAAGGGGATGCTCCCTGGAATCCCAGGTTCAGAGCTCCCCCTGCTGGCCGGAGGGAGAACTGCGTTGGGTGTTAAACTTGCTGGCCAATGGATCTCCCAATTACCTCCAGGCTCAGCATTAACCCTTTGGGAGGGCAATGCTGTTGTGGCGACCAGGTCCTGGGGCGCCACACATCAACATGCAGCCCTCACTCTTGATTTTTCAAGTGGGAACTATAGTTTAGGAAGTAGCATGTAGAACAAAGCTCATTGCTGCATTTACATCTTAGGCAGTTTCTCAGGACCGCATTCTTACAAGTAGGTTCATCATGATAGAAGATGGAAAGGAGCCTCCCAAATGCCTCTACTTATTGATCTGCTTCAGCTCTTCACATTCAAACTTAGTGTTTCTGCCTCCCATAGACAAGGTCCTATCAGTGAGCCACAGGTTGAAGTCTAGCTAATTATTAACAGATGTAGATGAAAAGAAAAGTTTAGGAGAATTTGAAGTCTGTGTCGTATGATGTGATTCCCTCTTTCATAAAAATTCCGAGGCCTTCCTCTACGTGTCTTCTAGGGTGTATTGGAGTACCAACTTCTTATTTTTTGGTAGCCCTTGCATATATTGCATAGGCATTACTAATTTAGGAGTTCCACTCAAAAAAATGGTTTTCTGACACCCTCTTTAATGTGTCTTCCAGGGTGTATTGGAGTATGTCCTTCACATTTTTTTCAGGGATTTCTTGATACCTTATTAAATTTGTCTTGCCTTCCACATGCTGCAGGCTTTCAGTACCAGGGAAAGCAAAGCACCCCAGAGCATCACCGAGCCACTGTCATGCATCACTGTAGCAGGGTTGCCAACTTGACTTTTTATTTTTTTTGGAAGGCTTATCAAAAATCACAGACAGTCAATTTTTTTATGGACACATTGGAAAACCATAATAAATCATTATGATTATAAGAGATGCATGTCTATAGCCCATAGCTCTAGTATGAAGGCATTAAAAATGTAAAATGATGATAATTAAATTTAAAACAATCTGTATAAGTTCCTTCAGCTTCAAAAAAATCACAGATGCCTTACATTTTTTTTACACACAGGGCAAAATAAGTGCCCTATTTTTACAGACTGTACTGGAATTTCTGGATGGTTGGCAATCCAGCACTGTAAGCATCACTGAACCACCGCCATGCTTCACTGTAGGTATCAATGAGTCACTGCCATGCTTTACTGTAGGCAGGATGTTCCTTACAGCATATTCTTCAATCTTTCTCATCCAGACATACCACTGATCCATAAGCCTTCTAGTTTTGTTTCATCGCTGCAAAGAGCAGTATCCTATATGTGGCCTATTGCTTTGAACATATTGAAGCCACCTTTTCTTGTGCTTTTGGGCTAGATGAGGTGATGTCTTGGAGTGCGAACATGGAGACCTTCAGTGTTCACATGCCGTTCATATGACTGTAGATTTTCTCATGCAAGAGAATCAGATCTATTATGCAAATGACACTCTGATCAAACTTTGATCAGAGTGTCAGCTTAATGTGATTCATTTCTCTTGCATGAGAGAATCGTATTAAGGCCACTTTACATGCAACAACATCGCTAATGAGATGTTGTTGGGGTCACGGAATTCGTGACGCACATCCGGCCTTGTTAGCGACGTCATTGCGTGTGAAACGCACGAACGACCGTTAACGATCAAAAATACTCACCATATCGTTGATCGTTGACGCGTCGTTCCATTCCCGATTATCGTTGCTGTTGCAGGACGCAGATTGTACGTCGTTCCTATGGCAACACACATCGCTACGTGTGACACCGCAGGAACGAGGAACATCACCTTACCTCCGTCCGCCCGCAATGAAGAAGGAAGGAGGTGGGCTGGATGTTCATCCAGCTCATGTCCGCCCCTCCGCTTCTATTGGGCGGCCGCTTAGTGACGCCGCTGTGATGCCGCACGAACCGCCCCCTAAGAAAGGAGGCGGTTCGCCGGCCACAGCGACGTCGCTAGGCAGGTAAGTATGTGTGACGGGCGTAAGCGAAGTTGTGCGCCATGGGCAGCGATTTGCCCGTGACGCACAACCGACGGGGGCGGGTACGCTCGCTAGCGATATCGATAGCGATATTGATGCGTGTAAAGTGCCCTTTACACTATCAGGAGAAAATGGATAACAAAATTTTTCCATCTTCTTCATTCTGTGCGTATGCGAAAATCGGACTGTACTTGGATGTTATCACAGTGCAGTCTGATTATTTCCACGCACCCATAGACTTGAATGGGAGCTCACCATCTGATTTACGCTGGCAATTGCAGCATGCTGCAATTTTTTTTTCTCATGTCAAATCAATATGAGAAAAAACATGCTGATCAGCACTGCCCCATAGTGTAACAATGGTCCTAGTGCTATCCGATAAGCCTGATGAGCGCAGCCATAGTGCAAACTGATACCTCACAACTTGCTGCCTCTAAATCTTATTGCAGGTCTTTGCTTTTACTCAAGTGTTTTTCAACCCCTGCAAAACAGCAGAAAATTTGTAAATTTTGCTAATAACCTAAATTTATAATGTGGGTTGAATAAATGTGATCATAATCGTATGTCCCAATACAGTACCCTCCATAGTTTGCCTTCCTTACAATATTAGCTGTAATTTTCCCATTCATTCAATGCTAGCCACAGTTTGCCTACCTATACAGTGTCAGCCATTTTGTATCTTTGTAATGTGCCCTCATAAAGTGCCAGTCACAGTGTCCTCCTTTATAGATTTGTAGCTTCTCATCAACCCCTATACACTGCGAGCTGCAATGTGCCCCTTGTACTGGTGTCAGTCAATGTGCTCCTGGGTAGTGCCAGGTGCAGTACATTGCCCATACAATTCCAGTCATATTATACCAAAAATACACAGAGAAGGAGCTATTTCTTCCAGGGCAAACACTGAGTGCAAAGGGCCCCTGTGCTAGAATTGACCATGCCGCCCCTCCCCGAACCCCTCCCACACCTCTCCCCTGCCTCTTGGAGTTTAACATTTTAAAAAAATAATGAAATCAGAGTTACTCATTTTCACCTGGTCCAGTGATGTCTCTCTGCTGCTCCATCTATATTTACAGGCTGCAGTGATGATGTCACAAGTGACCACTTTAGCCAATCACAGGGCTCCGCAGCTTGTGCCATCTACCTTGGTGTAATAGTGCTAGAAAAAAGAAGCGCTAATAGGGTTTTACCCGATAAATAACAGGTTAGTAATGTAAATAAATACACTCACCCAAAATGGTTGTGAAGGGTCACAACCACCATAGATAGCATAGGATAATGGCGGCTGCCGCGACCCCACGTGCAGAAGTCTTCAGTATAAGAGGAGAAAAAGGAGTTAAACCCGCGGAATCTGCCAAATAAGATGTAGAGATGTTGATCGATTAATCCCTCTTTTATTCCATAGGTCTACGCGTTTCAAGGTACAGAGACCTCTTCCTCTGGACCAGAAAATCAACATGTTGATAAGGCCCTGTGCGCACTAGAAAATGTAATTTTCTTAAGAAAATTCCACAGGCTCTGAAAGATTTCCGCACCCGCGGAAAAAAAACACAAAAAAAATGCACCGAAATCCGCATGCGTTTTGGTGCGGTTTCGGTGCGGTTTTTCTGCGGGTTGGTACATGTGTTTTAATGCATTTAATGCAATAAAGCACATTGAAAAAAAAAAGAAAAGAAAGGTAATTTCCTTCTGATAAAGATAGATAGAGAAATAGACAGATAATGGATAGATAGACAGATAGATAATGGATAGATAAATAAATAAATAGATAATGGATAGATAGATGGCTAGATAGATAGATAGAAGGATACATAGATGGATAGAATATAGATAATCAATAGATTGATCTGTCCTCTATCAATCAATAGATAGAGTCCCTGTGAGGACACACTGCATTCTCACGAGCGGTAGTGTGTTCACATTACCGACCGTGAGAAATGACCTGTAATTACCTCTGCAGGCTCGTTACGAGGCTGCATTCAGTGCAGTTTGTCAGACGTGGCTGGATGCAAGTGTCGTGGGACCTGCGTGGATTACGCCGGAGCTGTGTCTTGGGAGGGGTTAATAAAGGGGTGGAAGAGGGGCTTTTTTGTCTTTTTTTCGTGGTGTGTGTGTTTATTCACTTTACTTATGGGTTAATCATGAAAGCTGTCTCATAGACGCTGCCATGATTAAGCCTGGACTTAAATGGCAGCGATCCGCTGCCATTTAACTCCTTATTACCTGGATTGCCACCGCATCACGGCAATCTGGAAGAGCCGGGGACACTCCGGGACTGTCGCATAATGGCTGCGACAGTCCCGGGGCAGCTGCCGGCTGATATTCTCGGCTGCGGGAGGGGAGGGGGCATTAACCCTGGCCTTCGCCCTCCCCAGCCTGAGAATACCGGGCCGCCGCTGTGTGTTTACCTCGGCTGGACGGTAAAAATACGATGGAGCCCGCACTTTTTAAATTTTTTTTTATTTGTACGTTTGATTTCTATGTGTATTCTATATGTCCGTGTCTGTGTGTGAGTGTGATATGTATGTGTATTCTATATATCTGTGTGTGATATGTGTGGGTTTACTCTGCTCCGCTTCCTCTCCCTGTCATAATGACATCACTTCCATGCAAAATGCAGGCAGTGATGAACATTATGTCCCGAAAACGCAAAATACCGCAGGAAATAACGCAGGAAAACGCAATGAACCGGACAGAATTTGCTACCTGCGTTATTCCCTGCGGGATTTCACGATTACATTACAGTCAATGGAGTGAAATCCCGCAGCTACCTGCGGAAAAGAAGTGACATGCAATTGTTTTTGCTGCGGGAATCGCGCAGCAAAACATGCAGCTGTCAAAATCCGCATAGTGCGCACTGCATTTTTTTTTCCCATAGGAATTGCTGGTGATTCACTGCAGAGATGTTATGAACATTTTCTGCAGCGAAACATGCAGCAAATCCACGGCAAAAACCGGCAAGTGCGCACAGGGCCTAAAAGTATGATTTTTCATGGAAAAGACAAAATTGTCTGGGTGACCCCAAACTTTTGAACTGTAGTGTACACACAGGCACATATAATATTTATGCACCGAGATACATATACGGTACTATATATACACATGCACATCTATGCATACTATATATACATAACAGGCACATATACACACAAGCACATACCCTATATATACAAAGGCACATATACACATACTATTTATGTACAGAGATACATATACTATTGTGACGCCCTGGACTAGCCAGGTAGTCACATACATACCAACATACACCCCCCCCAACCCTAGACAGTTACAACAGTCAATCAAAAAACCCTTGTTGCCTCCCTCCAAGGTCTGATGGCCACACCAGGTGGGGCGGAGCCAGGCAGTTGGCCCCACCCACAAAGGAGTTCACAGGCCTGGAGGTGGGAAAAGTGTCAGATCAGTTTTGGCGGTGGAAGTGAGAGGAGTAAATACTTCAGGTGTCTGGGTAGGAGCCCAGGCACTGACAGCAAGGTTGGCAGACGGTGGTGGCTGTCTGCAGGAGTTGGTGGAACTCTGCGAAGCCGTAAGGACCGGGGTCGGGTCGGGGTTGGCCCGCCGGTACCGAACCGGGGAGCGGAGTGAAGCTAAGCACACAGGCAGGGCCATCGGACCCCGACCAGGCTTAGAGCCGCCGACAATAGTCAAATCCGAGTGTGACAGGAACCCCAGGGGTCTCCCAACAACCAAGACCCGACAGAAGGCAACAGTCCACACCGTGAGGATATACAGCCACCGCCACAGGCTAGAGATCCAAGGGCCAGCGCCTGCGGGCAAAACGGGCTCCTACGGCACCTATACGCCGGGGAGCGGACTACCGGTGGGCAACCACGGGAGTCAGAACACTCTAAAAGGTGCAGGGAAAGACAGCCACCATCACACCTTCCGGGGAGAGCACAACAACACTGCAGCCGGCTGCGGGACCCGTCCATCCGGCCGTTTGGTTTACCAGAGACTCTGTCATTGACTGTCTGAGTGAGTACACCAGTGCCGTCCGGCACCGCGCCGCGCTGCCCCTGCAACCCTGCACCCCAGCCACCCAGCCTCCCCGTTACACCACCGGGCCCCGGGATCACCAACCCCTACCCACGGAGGGGACAACATCCTAGCTGCTCCCTACCATCTCTCCTGGGATCCCCGTCACCAGCAGCGGTGGTGCCATCATCACCACATCCCGTGGGTGGCGTCACGAACTCTCTCCCTAAACAAACCATCCCTTTTCACTCACGGGTGAGGAGCGCTGCTCGAGTCCCCGGGTCCGGCCCACCCCTCGAGCCACCGAGCAGCAAAAGCCCCGGACCCGAGCGTGGCGAGCGCATCCCCTTCGCCCGCGACAATTTGGCGTCACGAACAGGATAGAACCGATCTACTTACCAGTAGAAGTGCGCCTTGTAGTCTCCGCCGGCCGAAAAATTTGAAGCGCCGCCATCTTTGGCGCGAAGATTTCCCGCTCGAGCGTCTTCCCTGAGCAGGGAAGGCGTGAAAGTGAAGCCCCGCCCCCTGAGAGGAAGTGCTAGAAAGAACCAAGGGGGGGCGGGTGAAGGCCTGCCTAATGTAGCCGAGGGCATAAAAAGCGGGGACGCCAGTACTCTGCAACATATCCGGTTCCTGGAAGCCTGCCAGCAAGCATGTCCGTCCAGTCCGGTGATGCTAAAATTCCCGAGCCCACGCCAGGAACGACGGCGTGGGTGGAAGCCCGGACTGCACAAATGTGCTGCCGCCTGCAAAACCAGGTCCGGTTCTTGATGGAGCGCTGGGTGGCCAAGATGGAGGAGGTGGTGGCGGCCGTGCAGAGACGCGAGGTGGAGGCAGCGTTGGAGGAGCGGTTAAGCGACCCATGCCCCTGTGTCCGAGAAGGACCGGTCGCTGCAGCCGAGGGGCCCGGTCTGCGTCCGCTCACCCTCCTGCCTCCCCCGCCATCCGTACCGGTTGCTGTGGCCCTTACACTCGGTCTGCTACCCCCAACATCGGTAGCGGAATCTAACCCGCCCGCCTTAGAGGACTGGCCTGTGGGCGTTAACCGGAGACGGCCCGTACCGATTCCACTGCCGTGGAAGGTCCCTTCGGAGGTGCCCGTCCGTGAAGCGAAGCCGTCGGCCCTGGAAGCAGCCGTACCCGAGACCATCCCGGCCCCGGCAGTCCGCCCGGCCGTGGAAGAACCGGCCGCTGCGGGCCCGAAGGCCCAACCGGTGAGGCCATCTGTCCCTGAACTCCCTGCCTCGGCTGAGGCTGCGCCGGGTCGTCGCTGCAAAGCAGCAGCCCAGGCCATGTCACCGCAGGACCCCCACCAGAGAGTATCGGTCGTGGCCGGGGTGGGCGCAGTCTAGCGGGGCCCGACCCGCGCGCAGGGGCATGCAAACGCCCCTTACTAGGACAGGGAGCTGAGCCAACAGGACTGTGAAATTGCCACCAGAGAGCATCAGAGGGCCGAAGTGATGGCGCGAGTTATCAAGGAGAAAGACGCTCTCCGCAATGCCACCTTTCGGGTCCGGGGCCGGTGTATGAGGGCCAAGTCAGGGAGTTTGACTCGCAAAGGGGGTTTGGCTTTATCTACGAACTGGGCCTGGAGGCCGAAGTGTTTGTGGCTCGCCGCGACGTGAACTCGCACCTCCCAACGGGCCACCCAGGTCGCGATCTGTTGCCAGGCATCCTGGTGACCTACACCCGACATTGCGGTGAGAGGGGCTGGTTCGCCCTGGACGTTAAGCAGAGGGAAAGCCGCGGTGTGCAGATGTGGCCTCAGCCCCCTCCTCCACCGTGCCGTCCGGATATCGAGCTAGAGGAGGTCCTTGATGAGTGGGACCTCAAGTAAAGGCAGCGGTTCTCCGTTGTCACCAAGTTGTCCCCATTGGGACCCTCAGCACTTTGAATGAACACAAGTCAAACCGAGTTTTTCACCTGATTGTCTACCGTGATTATCCCGGCCGTTGCCGGCAAGTTGTTGTCTTGCTAAATTCTACTAAAAAGGGGGCTGAAAGCCCGTACTTACGAAGCGCTCACTGATATCCTAATCAGGCACGAATACTAATATTCTTTATAGCCGACCACAGTTGACCATAGTGTTAGTGAAATATTGCAATGAGCCGTAAATTTCATATGCAAGCTTCCTTAAACCTGTCTTTAAGCCAACCACAAGTTTCCGGTAAGTGGAACTGTAAATGTGACTTCCTCATTATCTTATTCTTTGGTCATCATAGTGAAATTGGTTATCCAAAGGACATCTCTTTGATACTGAATTATTGATAGGTCAAATAATATCTGGGATCACTCCTATCTTTTGATTATGATTCCTATCTAATCACACATTCTTTCAGTCATATCACATTGGTATCACAGTTGTCCCCGGAGGGACCCTATGTGTTTTACCGCCCACATGAGAAACTGCTCATGAACATGGCCGAGAACTAGCAGGCCTCTTACGAACTTGTGGGTTTGTAAATAAATTGTGGGCTGTTTTCCGTTCCGTGCCACCTCCGGAGAGGCAGATTGGAGGAAGAGCCCACAGCAGAGGAGGCTGGGGCCCGGCCACCACCAGGACTGGTGGCCATCCTCCAGGGGTCAGGGGTCCCCCTGGACGTGGGGTCCCCTGAAGTGACAGCCGGGTGCGAGATACCGTACCCGTTCACGCTCAGGTAACCTGGACCAGGACTGGGGTAAAGGGCTGCTGTCCGTTTCTTAGGGGCAGCATCAGGGGCAAGGTTGCTTGGGTGGGAGAGCGGATGACCATGAACCCGTCCGTTTTAATAAAAATATTTACCGTTTGCAACGTTAAAGTACCGAGCCTCACGTAAGGGAAGAACTAAAATATACTTATGTTGAATGTTTACATGTTAATTTATCTTTTGCAGAAACAAAAATAAAACCGGTGATGGACGGTCTGCATTTTACCAAGGGGGAGTGTGACGCCCTGGACTAGCCAGGTAGTCACATACATACCAACACACCCCCCCACCCTAGACAGTTACAACAGTCAATCAAAAAACCCTTGTTGCCTCCCTCCAAGGTCTGATGGCCACACCAGGTGGGGCGGAGCCAGGCGGTTGGCCCCACCCACCGAGGAGTTCACAGGCCTGGAGGCGGGAAAAGTGTCAGATCAGTTTTGGAGGTGGAAGGGAGAGGAGTAAACACTTCAGGTGTCTGGGTAGGAGCCCAGGCACTGACAGCAAGGTTGGCAGACGGTGGTGGCCGTCTGTAGGAGTTGGTAGAACTCTGCGAAGCCGTAAGGACCGGGGTCGGGTCGGGGTTGGCCCGCCGGTACCGAACCGGGGAGCGGAGTGAAGCTAAGCACACAGGCAGGGCCATCAGACCCCGACCAGGCTTGGAGCCGCTGACAATAGTCAAATCCCGAGTGTGACAGGAACCCCAGGGGTCTCCCAACAACCAAGACCCGACAGAAGGCAACAGTCCACACCGTGAGGATATACAGCCACCGCCACAGGCTAGAGATCCAAGGGCCAGCGCCTGCGGGCAAAACGGGCTCCTACGGCACCTATACGCCGGGGAGCGGACTACCGGTGGGCAACCACGGGAGTCAGAACATTCTAAAAGGTGCAGGGAAAGACAGCCACCATCACACCTTCCGGGGAGAGCACAACAACACTGCAGCCGGCTGCGGGACCCGTCCATCCGGCCGTTTGGTTTACCAGAGACTCTGTCATTGACTGTCTGAGTGAGTACACCAGTGCTGTCCGGCACCGCACTGCGCTGCCCCTGCAACCCTGCACCTCAGCCATCCAGCCTCTCCGTTACACCACCGGGCCCCAGGAACACCAACCCCTACCCACGGAGGGGACAACATCCTAGCTGCTCCCTACCATCTCTCCCGGGATCCCCGTCACCAGCAGCGGTGGTGCCATCATCACCACGTCCCGTGGGTGGCGTCACGAACTCTCTCCCCAAACAAACCATCCCTTTTCACTCATGGGTGAGGAGCGCTGCTTGAGTCCCCAGGTCCGGGCCACCGCTCGAGCCACCGAGCAGCAGCAGCAGAAGCCCCGGACCCGAGCGTGGCGAGCGCGTCCCGTCCGCCCGCGACACTATATACAAGCCACACATCCAAGCCCTCTTCACCTCCTGCTGCCTCCAACTCAAAAATATTTCTCGGATCCGTACATTCCTTTCCCAAGAAGCTGCAAAAACCCTAGTGCATGCCCTTATTATCTCCCGCCTGGATTATTTTAACCTCCTGCTCTGTGGCCTCCCTTCTAACAGTCGGGCACCCCTACAATCTATTCTAAACTATGCTTCCCGGCTAATCCACCTATCCCCCCGCTACTCCCCGACCTCTCCTCTCTGCCAATCCCTTCACTGGCTTCCCATTGCCCAACGACTCCAGTTCAAAACCCTAACCATAACCTACAATGCCATCCACAACCTATCTCTTCCCTACATCTCTGTCCTAGTCTCCCGGTACTTACCTGCACGTAACCTTCGATCCTCACAAGATCTCCTTCTCTACTCCCCTCTCATCTCCTCTTCCCACCATTGAATCCAAGATTTCTCCCGTGCCTCCCCCATACTCTGGAATGCTCTGCCTCAAAACATCAGACTCTCGTCTCGCCTACCTTGACAAGCTTCAAAAGGAACCTGAAGACCCACCTATTCCGATAAGCCTACAACCTGCCGTAACCCTCAGTCTGATACAGCGCCGCACAATCAGCTCTACCCTAACCTACTGTATCCTCACCTATCCCTTGTAGACTGTGAGCCTTCGCAGGTCGGCACCTCTATCCTCCTGTACCTGTCTGTGTCTTGTATTGTTTATGATTATTGTACTTGTCCCTATTTTGTATACCCCTTTCACATGTAAAGCGCCATGGAATTGATGGTGCTATAATAATAAATAATAATAATAATAATACACACAGGCACATACACACATATACTGTATATACACACAGATACATATACTATATATACACAGACACATGCACAATTATTTATACTATAAGCAACATAGGTATGTAAAAACAGACAGATCCAAGAAGTATATACTCACCTCTCTGTTTCTTGATAAGTTGCTGATAACCTGTGAAGTTTGTCCTACGCTTCCTCTCCTGCTGTGGATGTGGAGCTGTGCGGCCTCAATCTTTCTGTTGCCCCTCAGCTCTGCCCTCCTCTCCTGCAGGAATCAGCTCTTCTTTCACGGCGGCCTCCATCCTCTCCTGAGTAATGACCCAGCATCCTCTCCCCAACTCTCTTAGCCAGAGGAGAGGCAGAGTGAACTACAGAGCATTGAGAGCAGAGCTGCAGGGGTGCACGAGGGCCTCATACTGGTTCCAGTGCCCAATGGCATTCACCAGTTTCCTGGTGAGTCAGTTGGACCCCGGAAATATATAATATGTATTACAGTGCATGGCCCTCCTTTAAGGTGGTGTCACACACAGTGACGGTGACAACGACGTCGCTGCTAAGTCACCATTTTCTGTGACGTAGCAGCGACGTCCCGTCGCTGTCGCTGTGTGTGACATCCAGCAATGACCTGGCCCCTGCTGTGAGGTCGCCGGTCGCTGATGAATGTCCTGCTTCATTTTTTGTTCATCGCTCTCCCGCTGTGAAGCACACATCGCTGTGTGTGACAGCGAGAGAGTGACGAACTGAAGCGAGCAGGGAGCAGGGAGACAGCGTCTGGCAGCCTGCGGTAAGCTGTAACCACGGTAAACATTGGGTAACCAAGGGAAGCCCTTTCCTTGGTTACCCGATATTTACCTTAGTTACTAGCGTCCACCACTCTCACGCTGCCAGTGCCGGCTCCCTGTTCCCTGGTCTCCTAGCCAGAGTACACATCGGGTTAATTACCCGATGTGTACTCCAGCTACGTGTGCAGGGAGCCAGCGCTAAGCAGTGTGCTCTCACGCTGCCAGTGCCGGCTCCCTACACACGTAGCTGGAGTACACATCGGGTAATTAACCCGATGTGTACTCTGGTTAGGAGAGCAGGGAGCCGGCACTGGCAGCGTGAGAGCGGCGGATGCTAGTAACTAAGGTAAATATCAGCTAACCAAGAGAAGTGCTTTCCTTGGTTACCCAATATTTACCTTAGTTACCAAGCGCAGCATCGCTTCCACGCGTCGCTGCTGGGTGGGGGCTGGTCACTGGTCACTGGTGAGATCTGCCTGTTTGACAGCTCAGCAGCGACCATGTAACGACGCAGCAGCGATACTGATAAGGTCAGGTCGCCCGTCGTTATCGCTGCTGCGTTGCTATGTGTGACACCAGCTTTAGTTGTGAGGGGCCTCCCTCTCCTCTTACTCATTAGATAGTTCACAAAGTTGAATCTTGATTACTATTTGCCAATGGCAACTAAACCCCAAAACTAAAGACCTATTGATAAAACTTAACTCTTATTATCACCAAAATGAAGTGTTAATTAAGTGCATAGTACATACATAAATGCATGGGCTATACGTCCACCACTGATCTGTATCATGAGGAAGATTGATTTGGGCATGAAATTATGGCATTCCTAGCTTGAGATATAACACTGATCTGACGTCACCTGTCATACAATGTAATTTGGTAACTAATTTAAGAGGGATTTCAAACAGTAAGTTTACTACCCCATCAATCGATAGAGCAAGAGTCACTGAGTACATTGATATTTAATTTTATAGAAAAAATATGCAATATCAACTAGTAATTCATTCATTGAAATCTCTGCTTACAAGTCCAGAGGGCGGAGTCTCTCATAACAGGATATCTGTCATTCCTTTTTAGGAATGCCCTCCACACTTTGAAGAAGCCAGGTTATAATCTATAAATTCCAAAAACTACTGAATCTTTTCCCAGAAAATTATATATCGTTCTGCTCAGCTATTCCTACTCTTCATGATGATGAATTGAGATAGAGCAATATCTTCAGTATGACAAGGCCCCTTTAAGAGGAACTTGAGGTATTTTTAACTAAATACAGTTCCTTTTCCATAATTTTCTTGCTATGTTCTTCCTGCAGTAGGATACATCTGTATTTTACCCCTATACCTCTTATCCGCACTCACTTTGCTGGACTGATCTCCCGAAGCGTGTTATAGCAGAGTCATGCTATCTGGTTAGTCATGTCAAAACCACTATAATGAGGTTAATAAGCTTTCTCTATACTCACTCCCTGTGGAGTCTTATGGTAGGGCCCTCCACCCGAGAACATAATATACAGCTATAGAAAAATTAGCTTTAATTAGGTCAGACGAAATTAATGATCATCTTAATACTTGTCCTTTGATCTACCATATAATGAGCATTTCTAACATGGAGGAAAGGAATTCAAAGCATTTGGGGGTATAATGGGGAGGTCCCTAATTACACAAATATGCTGCAGAATCTCCCAGAAGTCGTACTCAAAATTTTGTTCTGGCCTTTAACTAGAGTAACATTGCTGGCCTGTCCAATGTGTCAAGTAGGCCAAGCCTTTGCCCTTCAAGAGGATGTTGATTACCTCCTGCAATTGCCACAGCTCAACTGATTCAGGAAGGTTTTTTGACACTACTGTAGAGGGAATGTGTAGCTAGGACTTTTGTGGGGTGGTCACTCTATAGCTACCACTAATAGGGTGTTTAACTGGCACCATTTAGAGAGGGTGATATATGGCTAAGGTTCTTATGGAGGCACTGTGTGGCTGGAAGTAATTGGGATGCAACGTGTGGCTAGCAATTCCATTGCGCAATGTGTGGCTAGCACTACTGTCCGGGAATTGTGTGGCTAGCTCTTTTATAGGGGTACGTGCTGTCTGGCACTAATAGGGTATGTGACTGGCACTACTTGGAGGAGAGCAATGTGTGAATAGCACTGTAATAGAGGTAACGTGAGGCTAGTAGTGTTGTCGAGTGGAAATTATGGAACTGACACTATTTGGAGGGAAAAGTATACACTCTTAGTAGAGTCATTGAAGCATGGAGTGACTGGTACTGCTAGGAAGGGCAAAGTGTGAAAGCACAGGTATGGGGGGGCACTCTGTATCTGGGACTTTGATATGGGCACTATGGGAAAATGGTTCTCTAACCAACAAAGGAGTCAAACCTTGCTTCGCTGATTGCTTCATAATTGATAGGGGACTCCGTGCAGCTCTCATACCAGTTCAATATTGGCATTATGTTGCCTATATCTGTGCATTTATAGCCGTAATTTGGAGTAAAGGGTAAAGTGGCGGTCATATTTATAGCGCTATCTCTATTACTAAATTTTCTCGCCAATTGCTTTTTATATTTAGCTCACCTGCAATGTCAGGAATGAATGGACGTAAGCCAATTATGTCATTACTTCCCGTAGTGTGCAGATACTGTGAAACAGAAGGTGGTGGATAAAATGCAAACACTGTTAGAGCTTTGTTCGCGATTCTGCACTCCATGAGTCTAAGTAATTATAAAATGCTTGTTGGAGCAATCTAATAGGGATTTTCCAATGATACATTAATAAAAGGTAGAGGGAACCTGTTTCCTAGTCTTCCAATCTTGGTGGGGGTACTAACTTAGGTGTGGTCACTCTCCATGGAAGTGAAGTTTATGTCAAAACCAATTAGATATGTCAATCCTTTAAAAAAAAATCACAACCAGAGCTCCAAATTCCTTGCATATCAGAAAAACACATTTATGACGTCTATAAGATATTATAAAATTAAAGGGGGTTGTCTCAACAAGGACATCATAGGTTTAGGAACCCTTGTAGAAGCATTCGTTTTTGTAGACTTTATGGAGTGCTATTGACATGCTTAACCACCTCTCCAAGCAGGGATCTCCCATCAATGGTCCCAGAGTTGGAACTTCCACATATCAGACATTTTTTGCAGTTTAGTTATTGTCCTACTGCCCATGACTGATTTGCTTTGTATAACCAACTGAATGTTTTGTTTTGCAATTACAGCACTGGGGAAAAAAATCTACTTCAAGATGTGACTTCAAATCGGCCAAACTCTAGTTCACATGGTAAGAAAGTTATTAAACTTAACAAATAAGTTGTTTTTCTAGGATCTGGGAGAACAGTTCCAAGTTCTTCTGCAGAATTTGGCCACCTCATTTGCTTCTGTGCCAAGAGGATATACCACATGGAATCTGAGGAGGCCATATCATCCAGTGTTTCACCATCATTGTCCTATATGAACTTGGCCATTGTTTTGGGTCACAGTGTTGCTTTAAAAGAAAGCTGGGACCAATTGGAAGGGTCCATTCTTCATCTCTTCTCTAATGTTTCATGAGTAGATGATAATCTTGACTTAGGTTCCACCTGAAAAGGTTAGAAGTCTTTATGTAAGTCTTGAAGCTAAGACATTTGTATCACATATATTTTGTGCATAATGAAGTCAACATCTTCATCTTTCTCTCTCCAGAGCTGCACCTATGACTTCTGATGATGATCCCTTTACAAAATTCCAGTGAAAACAAAACATCCATGTTGGCAGTGGAAGAGGAAGGCCAAAAAACAGACCCTTCACCATGTGTTCTTGGCTATATACCAATTATATATTATAGTATACTACTCGGTCTTGGCTTACCAGGTGAGTATAGGAGTTTCTTGCCCATGCCCTAACATGTTTTTCTCAATGAACTACTACTACATATTGGTACTATTGTTTAGAGGGTTTAGAGGGTGACATTGTTTACAAAGTCTTCTGTTTTCATTTGTTAAACCTACTGGCTAAGAAAGATGGGCCATCAGGAAAATCAACCTAGTAGTAGCTGGATGCTCTTGTTGGAGGTTGTCACAACTCCAACTCTCATATCAACACCACTGGGCAGTGGCATGATCTTGTCCAATTTAGTGGGGCAGTGAACCCTCATGGGAGAGTCATTGCCCCATCAAAATCAATTGCTTCTTATACTCAACATGAGATGTCTTCACCCTATTGAGGCCATTTGGTTTTCTGATTCAGATGATTCAGAACCCAAACATACTTGACATATAGAATATAAGAAAACAGGATGTAAATGCTATCATCTACCTAAATATTTGTTTACTGTTCTTAGGCCTCTTTTTGTCTTCCTTTTGCTACTTCTTTTTTTCCTTGATTTTTTATTCCTTCTTTTTTTGCTATATCTTTATTCTTTTGACTTCCTTTTTTCTTTCTTTAACTACTTTATTGTTTCTTACGTTTACTTTTTCTATTTTCATCTTTGATTTAATTTTTAGTTTTCTCCTTTTTTTTCTCCTCCGTTTTCATTTTCCCTTATCTTCATTTCTATGTTCTTCTACATCTTCCCATTTCTTTTTTCCTTTTTTTTTACCATTTTCTTTTATCTTTTTGCCTTTTCCTTTTTTGCCATATTTTTCTTCTTCCTTTTTCTCTTCTCTGTTCTCCTTTTTTTGCTTCTTTTTTTCTTTGCTCCTCTCTTCATTTTTTGTCCTGGATATTTTTGTTCCTATTCATTCCTTTTCATTTATTCATCTTGTCTTTTATTTTCTTTTGTTATTTCCTTTTATTCTTCTTTCTGGTACTTCATTATTTTTGTTCCTCGGTTTATTCTTCTTGTTTACCCGCATTCTTGACTTTTCTTTTGCTCTTATTTTTCTTCTTTTTTTCTTCTTCCATTCTTCCTGTTTTTCCTCTTTGTTCACCTTCCTTGTTCATCTTTATTTTATTCGTTCTTTTAAGGGTTTCTTTTTTCCTTTTCATCATTCTTTTCATTTGTTCTTCCCTCTCTTCCTTTTATTTCCTTTTTCACTTTACTTCTATTCACTTTTAACTTTTTATTTTTGCTTGTTGTTTATTCTCTTAATTTTTTGTTTCTTTTCTTGCTCTTCATTTTCTTCTTTTTTTTCTTCTACTTTTTTCTTTCCTATATTGTAAACATACCTATCATAATTTTATATCACTATTCCAATAAGAGTGTTTGATGCTGAAACCACATCTTTTTCTCTTCCTGTCTACGTGGACAAGGTTTGTATAATTGGCCATTAATTACGTTCAGCTACATTGCCCCGGTAACATGCGGCTGATTACGTGAGAACCCCGACTAATTAGCACATTATTACTAATTCTTATATTAAATGCCTGTAAAATGTTTTATGGAAAGGGGCAGCATATTGGTGACACATTATTTATCAATTTATACAGGATGCACGAACCAATTGCTGTAGCCTTGTAACCCTTTTAAGAGTAGCAATAAGGTGCACTTAACCTCCAATCTGGGTACATAATGAGTGTAAGGTTCATACAAATTACGCCTTGTACATGCCCGACACATTAGGTTTATAAAGGGCAGTTATGCCATATGTTTCATGCAAATGATAACAGGGGACTAACTTCATAAATCTGCTGGAAAAATGTATACTGGATTAGATAATAGACAGCTATAATGAGATCCCAGAAGGCAGAAAATCCATGCATTTTAGCAGGAATCTTGTTATTAACTCTAACCTAACCTCTCCCTGCAGCTCCTGATAGTTCAGTGTCTGTACTGAGGGCACTTTGTTGATTTGACAGATTATTTTTTTATGCCATGAACTTTACTGCCTATATACTGTAACTACTGCTGGCATGTAAATTAAGCTCAATTCTTATCTGTACCTTTGAACTTACATCTTTCTGCAGCTCCTGATGGTTCAGTGTCTGTACTGATGGCACTTTGTTGATTTGACAGATCAATTGTTTATGCCATGAACTTTACTGCCTATATAACTACTGTTGGCTTCAAAATTAAGCTCAATTCTTATCTGTACTTTTGAACTTGCATTTTTCTGTAGCCCCTGATGGTTCAGTGTCTGTACAGATTATGCTTTGTTTATTTGACATGTATAACGAGTTTGGATAATAACTTTTTGACAATTCTCATAAATAGCTGTGAACCCATTTTATCTGCAGCCCCTGATGGTTTGATGTCTGTCTGCAGCCCCTGACAGTTCAGTGTCTAAACCTGTGGTGCTTTGTTGTTTCAACACATGTTGTGTTTATATCAAGCAAGCACTGTTCAGTACAGTATAATTACTAGCTGTTAATTGTAGGCTCAATTCTCATTTATAGCTCTGAGCTTACAGCTGCCTGCAACCCCTGGTGTCTGTACATATTATACTTCATTCATTCAAGGGATATAGGGTTTCTGCCAAGCAATGTGCTGGATTATTTTGGGAGATATATAGTATAGCGTAACTATAAACTCAATTCCCAAAAAGTTGGGACGCTCAGCAAAATGTAAAGGAACATGAATACAATGATTTGGAAATCTCTTATAGGCCCCCTTCACACGTCAGTGAAAAAACACGCACGTGTGTTACGTCCGTTTTTCGGGTCCGTTTTCCGTTTTTGTGTCCGTTTTTATGGTCCGTGTGGCATCTGTGTGAATTGCGTATGCTAGCCGTGTTTGTGTGTAGAACGTCCGTGTGTGCGTGTGGAATAAACGTGTATGTGTACGTGGAATGAACGTGTGAGTGATGCACAATGTCGTTTATAAATGTCGGCTGACAGCCGACAGAGTTGCGCGATGAGAATGAACAGTCCCAGAACTGTCGCATATAATGTATGCGGCAATTCTGGGCGGCTGCTGACTGATATTGTTAGGCTGGGGGGCTCCCCATAACGTGGGGCTCCCCATCCTGAGAATACCAGCCTGCAGCCGTATGGCTTTATCTGGCTGGTATTGAAATTGGGGGGGACCGCACGCCGTTTTTTTAAATTATTTATTTATTTTACTGCACAGTATAGACACGCCCACCGGCTGCTGTGATTGGGTGCAGTGAGACACCTGTCACTCAGCGTGGGGGCGTGTCTCACTGCAACCAATCATAGGCGCCTGTGGGCGGGTAAAGCAGGGAATACGCACAGTTCCTGCATTTTTGATGTTATGGGCTGCATCCGTGCCTGTGGCATGGGCAGGATACATATCTTAAAAGCTGTTATCAGTCCTCCACCATATACCTATATTTACCTATATTTACTGTTGATCATGCAGCCATTCTGATACATCAGTTCTCAGAAACACAAATCTACTTAAGGATAAGAACAGCACAAGCTTGAGGCGGTGTAATCCAAGACAAGGCTTTATTGTCTAGTTACGATGTATAACCTATGCTGCACGCGTTTCTTCCTGATTCACTTTACTCCTATAATGAAATTACATGATGCAGTACTGACAGCTGTCCCTTATATTGCATACATTGGTCATGACACAGCAGGTGAATATATCTGCCCCCGGGTGCAAAAGGGAACATAAATTCTATCAATAGGTGAAATCTGATTTCTATGCATTTCCTTCTTTTATGTGTATGTGTCATTCTGCACATGAATACACTTCATGTATCAAAAGACCAAGCAGTAAGAAATAAAAAATTCACAATAAGACCCTGTGTGCACTGGGAAATAACTTTTTCTTAAGAAAAATCCGTACCCTCTGGCAGAATACCGCACCCGGGGCAAAAACCGTGGTAATAACGCACACACGGTTTTGCCACGGTTTATACGCAGGTTGGTCCCTGCGTTTTTTTAACATTATCTATGGCAAAAACCTAAGGTACCTGCAGAAAAGAAGTGACATGCTACTTCTTTTTTGCTGCAGAAATTCTGCAGCAAAACCTATAGGAAAAAATGCAGTGTGCGCACAGCATTTTGGATTTCCCATAGATTTTGCTGGAGAAGGACTGCAGAAAGGTTATGAGCCGGATACCTGACCCTAGGTATCCCTAGTGCTGGGTCCTAAATTGGGAATGGATGGAATGTGATCTCATCAACCCCACTAAACACTATAGACGACACAAGAAGGACACACAGGGGGAAAACGCATGAACTACTTATCTACAGATGACACAGGTAGAAGTTCAGCAAAGTTTTCAGCAACGATACCACAGAGAAGTACAAGCCACCTGCTTGCTGCTTGTAACCAAGACTTGAATGAACTAAAAATATCACCAGCAGCAGTCCAAAGAAGGAAGGGGTATTTAAGCACCAAGATAATGTTGATGATCAGCAGCTGGGTGGAAGGCGAGTTCCTGCTGGATCCAAAATAAGAAGAGATGAATCCAGTAGGAAAGCTACCTATACCAATGAATACTGACAGCTGAACAAATGAAAGTCAGGGATCATTTTGCGCAGCCAAACGCTGTTATCTTCTATGGCCAGAAACCACATGACTGTCTGTGACCTCTGAAACACCCCTGACAATTACTCTTTGTGGCTGATAATGATCGATCTAGGCTGTCATGTTATTGCTACTTCCAAAGTATATACGTTTTTGCCATATATGTTATTACAAGTAACTATATGAGTAACATACGCATAGTCAGCAGATGTGAGAAGAGCGGTAGAGTGTTTAAAGGGAACCAATCACCAGGATTTTCATATATAAGCTAAAGCTAGTGCTATACTGGCACTATCAGGCTGATTCTATACATACCTATAGTGGTCAGCTCGGATGTTTAGATTTTGAAATCCAAGAAAGTAAAGTTTATAAAATCATCAGCTACTTGAGTGACAGCAGCTGAGGATCAGATAATAGCGGGGGGGGGGGGGGTATTCATAGTTATCCCCTCTCCCTGTTAGAATTAGCATAAGTATTATACCATCGATTTGCTTTCACTTGCAGGACAGTGGGGAGGTCATACCCATGTGACCAGAAGGGGCGGGGCCAACAATCAGCTGGTCACATGGGTATGATAGAAAAGAAAATCTACTGCAATAAATCTGCTCTAGGCAAAAAAGAGGTTTTCTCAGATAAGTAGTATTTTGGAGAGGTTTTAGTCTACAAAAAATGTCCACAAATGTCACACAGTGCCCAGATAAATAGTTCCATATGTTGCATGAGCAATGCCACTTTTCATGTACAGTCATGAACGTAAATGTTGGCTCCTTTGAAATTATTGCAATCAGACGTTTTGTCATACACTTTTATTTCTTTTTTTGTGTACGAGTATTAGAATAACACAAAGAAATAGAGAAAAAAGGCAAATTGGACATCATATTACAAAAAAAGCAAAAATGGCCTGGACAAAATAATTGGCACTTGTCCAAAATTTTGGATAAATAACTTTGTTTCAAGCATGTGGTGCTTTTTTAAAACTCAACTGTTGCATTTAACAGCTGTGAGCAATATGACAATCACACCTGAAGCCAGATAAAAAAAGGAGAAGTTGAATCAATTTTTGCATTGTGCGTGTGTATGTGCCACACTCAGCATGAGGAACAGAAAGAAGAAAGGAGACCGGTCTAAGTACTTGAGAACCAAAATTGTTGAAAAATATCAACAACCTCAAGGTTACAAGTCCATCTCCAAAGATCTTGATGTTCTTTTGTCCACGGTGCATAACATAATCAAGAAGTTTACAACCCATGGTACTGTAGTTAATTTCACTGATGAAAGGTTACAATGCTGGAGAGTGTACGGATGGAGGATAACCAGCCCCAATCAACTTCCAAAGAAATTCAAGCTGTCCTGCAGGCTCAGGGTGCATCAGTGTCAGCGTAAACTATCCGTCGACATCTGAATGAAATGGAACACTATGGCAGGAGGAGACCCACGAGGACCCCGCAGCTGACATAGAGACATAAGAAAGCTAGACTGCAGTTTTCAAAAATGTATGTAAGTCAAAATCTTTCTGGAAAATCTTTCTTGTGCAGAGACGTGACAAAGAAATGGCTTTTTGGTAAAGCATATAATTTTACTGTTTACCGAAAACAGAGTGAGGCCTACAAAGAAAAGAACAAGATGTTTTGGGATGTTCTGCTGCCTCTGGCACTGGGTGCCTTGACTGTCTGCAGGGCATCATGAAATCTAAAGATTACCAAAAAATTTTGGGTGGCAATGTAGTGCCCAGTGTCTGAAAGCTGGGTTTGCATCCTAGGGTCATGGGTCTTCCAGCAGGACCAAGACCCCAAACATACTTCACGAAGCCCCAAGAAATGGATGGAAACAAAGCACTGGAGAGTTCTGAAGTAGCAGCAATGAGTTCAGTCCCATTGACACCTTTGGAGAGATCTTAATATTGTTTTTGGGGGAAGTCGCCTTCAAATATGAGAAACCTGGAGCAGTTTGAAAAGAAGAGTCCAAAATTCCAGGTGAGAGGTGTAAGAATCGTATTAATGGTCATAGGAAGCGATTGATTGCAGTTATAGGTTCCAAAGGATGTGCAACCAAATATTAAGTTGAGGGTGCCAGCAATTTTGTTCAGCCCATTTTTGTGAGTTTTGTGTGAAATTATGTACAATTTGCCTTTTAATCTCTGTTTTTTTGTGTGTTGTTCATGTAAACACAAAGGAAATAAACGTGTATAATGAAAAAATGTATAATTGTAATAATTTTTAGGGAGAAATACTTAATTTTCTGGAACAATTTCAATGGTGCCAACACTTTGGGCCATGACTGTATATGAACAGTGCAGTTTAGTGTCTATCTAATGCCCCTTGGTAATAGTTTGGTTGGAAGCGGTGTTATGCAGATATGGAGCTAAAAAGGCCTCTTCTAGTTACTCTTCGATCAATGATGAATTCTAACACCGTAATAGCACTAGTAAGAAAAGCAATATCGTCCGAGCCATCGCTAATTTTGCCATTCAAAGGTAAAAATATGAAAGCAATCATCTTTGCATGGGTTGCATCAGGGCCGGCTCCAGGTTTTTGTGGGCCCCGGGCGGAAGAGTCCCAGTGGGCCCCATAAACACGCAGACACACATACATACACACACACACACACACACGTACATATACATATTTAAAGACAAACTCACAAAAATACATATAAACAGACAAATCTATACAGTCATATACACTGACATACATAGATACACATCATACATGCATACATACAGAGACACACTGCTATGCTGCATACATACATATAGACAGACACACACATACTGCTCTGCTACATACATACATACACACACATACTGCTCTGCATGCATACATACATATAGACAGACACACACACACACTGCTCTGCTACATACATACATATAGACAGACACACACATACTGCTCTGCTGCATACATACATACAGACACACTGCTCTGCTGCATACATACATACAGACACACATATTCTGCTTTGCTGCATGCATACATATAGACAGACGCACTGCTCTGCTGCATACATACATACAGACACACACACACTGCTCTGCTACATACATACATATAGACAGACACACACATACTGCTCTGCTGCATACATACATACATACAGACACACTGCTCTGCTGCATACATACATACAGACACACTGCTCTGCTGCATACATACATACAGACACACATATACTGCTCTGCTGCATGCATACATACAGACACATACATACTGCTCTGCTGCATACATACATACAGAGAGACACGCATACTGCTCTGCTGCATACATACATGCATACATACAGACACACACATACTGCTCTGCTGTATATATACATACATACAGACAGACACGCATACTGCTCTGCTGCATATATACATACATACATACATACAGACACGCATACTGCTCTGCTGCATATATACATACATACATACAGACACGCATACTGCTCTGCTGCATATATACATACATACATACAGACACGCATACTGCTCTGCTGCATATATACATACATACATACAGACACGCATACTGCTCTGCTGCATATATACATACATACATACAGACACACATACTGCTCTGCTGCATATATACATACATACATACAGACACGCATACTGCTCTGCTGCATGCATACATACATACACACAGACACGCATACTGCTCTGCTGCATATATACATACATACATACATACAGACACGCATACTGCTCTGCTGCATATATACATACATACATACAGACACGCATACTGCTCTGCTGCATATATACATACATACATACATACAGACACGCATACTGCTCTGCTGCATATATACATACATACATACATACAGACACGCATACTGCTCTGCTGCATATATACATACATACATACATACATACATACATACAGACACGCATACTGCTCTGCTGCATACATACATACAGACACACATATACTGCTCTGCTGCATGCATACATATAGACAGACGCACTGCTCTGCTGCATACATACATACAGACACACACTGCTCTGCTACATACATACATATAGACAGACACACACATACTGCTCTGCTGCATACATACATACATACAGACACACTGCTCTGCTGCATACATACATACAGACACACTGCTCTGCTGCATACATACATACAGACACACATATACTGCTCTGCTGCTTGCATACATACAGACACATACATACTGCTCTGCTGCATACATACATACAGAGAGACACGCATACTGCTCTGCTGCATACATACATGCATACATACAGACACACACATACTGCTCTGCTGTATATATACATACATACAGACAGACACGCATACTGCTCTGCTGCATATATACATACATACATACATACAGACACGCATACTGCTCGGCTGCAGATATACATACATACATACATACAGACACGCATACTGCTCTGCTGCATATATACATACATACATACAGACACGCATACTGCTCTGCTGCATATATACATACATACATACAGACACGCATACTGCTCTGCTGCATATATACATACATACAAACAGACACGCATACTGCTCTGCTGCATATATACATACATACATACAGACACGCATACTGCTCTGCTGCATGCATACATACATACATACAGACACGCATACTGCTCTGCTGCATATATACATACATACATACAGACATGCATACTGCTCTGCTGCATATATACATACATACATACAGACACGCATACTGCTGCATATATACATACATACATACAGACACGCATACTGCTCTGCTGCATGCATACATACATACACACAGACACGCATACTGCTCTGCTGCATATATACATACATACATACATACAGACACGCATACTGCTCTGCTGCATATATACATACATACATACAGACACGCATACTGCTCTGCTGCATATATACATACATACATACAGACACGCATACTGCTCTGCTGCATATATACATACATACATACATACAGACACGCATACTGCTCTGCTGCATATATACATACATACATACATACAGACACGCATACTGCTCTGCTGCATATATACATACATACATACATACAGACACGCATACTGCTCTGCTGCATATATACATACATACATACATACAGACACGCATACTGCTCTGCTGCATATATACATACATACATACATACACGCATACTGCTCTGCTGCATATATACATACATACATACATACATACAGACACGCATATGTCGCGGGCGGGGAGGAGGGTGTCAGCACACCGCGCTCACCCCTTCTGCTCGGGTCCGGCAGCTGCTCAGTGGTGGCTCGAGCGGTGGGCCGGATCCCGGGGTTTCTCGAGCGACACTCCTCGCCCGTGAGTGAAAGGGGGTTGTTGGGTGGTTGGGTGTGGGGGTTGTTATAGTTTGTGACGCCACCCACGGTTGTGGTGATTTCACCACCGCTGCTCAATATGGGGATCCCGGGGATGGTGATGCGGAGCAGCCAGTTGTTGTGTTGCCCCTCCGTGGGTAAGGGTTGGTGATCCCGGGGCCCGGTGATGGAGAAGTAGGTGCGGGGCCTGATGGGCGCAGGGACGCGGGGGCAGCGCTGTGCCTTGCGGCACTGTGGTACTCACTCAGCCTGAGACACGGACACAGTTTGTACGGTAAACCAAACAGCTGGTAGGATGGTCCCACAGACGGCTGCACCTGCACTCCCGATAGGTGACGGTGATGTCCCTCTTCCTTGCACCTATGTTTGACTTGTGGTAGCGGTGGATTCCCTCCGGTTACCCGCTCCCCGACTGCAATCTGGGCCGGAGGAGCTCTACACTTTGCCCGCAGGCGCTGGCCCTGAGAAACTGGTGCCGTGGCGGTGGCGGTGTCTCTTCAATACGGGTTGGGCTGTTGCCTTCAATCGGGACTTGGTTGTTGGGGGATCTGCGTCCCCGTCACTGACGGATTCGGCAAATTTGGCGACTCCTAGCCTTGCCGGGGTCCGAGAGGCCCCTGCCCTGGTGCTGACTGTCCTTCGGAACACTGCTCCAGACCTCCGGGCACACAGCCAACGGGGTCCTTCCAGGAACTTCCAAACGGTCCCCCTCCAGACAGTCACTGCCGTCGCTGACCTTGCTGTTCTGGCCCTACACAAAGCTGGACCCTTCAGGCTTTCTTTCTTTGCTGTCACTTTACTTGCTTTCCTCCTTTTCCACTTTTCTGCTTTCACTTTCTTAACTCCTCTACTTAGCTCCTCACACTAGCCCTGCCTGGGCTTCACTGCCTGGTTACTTCCTGCCTCCAGAGTTGTGAGCTCCTCGGTGGGCGGAGCCAACTGCCTGGCCCACCCCCTGGTGTGCATCATCAAACTCCTGGAGGAAGGCAACAAGGATTTGTGGTTAGCATGATGTGCCTACCTGGAGTATGGGGTGTGATGGTGTTGTGACCCGTGTCCCCTGGCTTGCCCAGGGCGACACATTCCCCCTTAGCAAAATGCAGACCGTCCGCGGGCTGCCGTCCTACACCGGTTTTATTTTTCTGTAAAAAGGGGTAACAAGGTTAAACAAACATAAATAACATTTTTAATCAAAACTCTTCCCAAGACGGGAGGCACATTTACTTTAACGTTGCAACGGTTTACGGTCACGGTTTCCGCTCTCTCCCACCCAAGCAACCTGGCCCTGATGCTGCCCCTAAAACCCAGGCAGCACCCCTTGACCCACAGTCCAGCACAAGTTACCCGAGCGGGATCTGTCCTTCCCCTCCAGAGGGTGGCCACCGGTTCCTTTGGTGGCTGGGCCCTGGCCTGCTCCGCTCAGGGCCCTCCCTCCAACCTGCCTCTCCGGAGACGGTATTGCGGAAACGGTAACGGTAACCAACATATTTACAAGCCACTTAATGTTTGTGGTGCCCTGCAAGTTCACGGGCTTGTCCATGGATAGTTCCCATGCAAAACTTAAACGGTCCCCACGGGGACAACGGTGCCGGCTCCTGCCGGTTCAATCACAAGGCAAATCAGGTGAAAAACTCGGTTATTTTCATTTTCTTATCATTCTTTCTGCAAACTTTCAAACAAACTTGAACTCACTGGTGGTCCCAACGGGGACTGCTGCTACGGGCACCCACGGCCCTACTCCGGTCCTCCAGGCTCCAGTGCTCCTTCCAAGGGAGGGGGCGCGGCGCTTGCTAGGGCCTCTGGGCTGCCCTTCAATCTAGCGTCCAGCGCAAACCACCCTCGCTCCCCAAAGAACCGAGTGTACTGTACTATATCACCCGGCATCAGATTACGGCCAGGATGCTCCTCGGGCAGGTGGGCATTCACATCCCGCCGGGCTACAAAAACTTCGGCCTCCAGGCCCGGCTCGTAGATGAACCCGTAGCCCCGGCGGACATCAAATCGCCTCACCTGCCCCACGTACAACGGTCCTCGGGCACGGGAGGTTGCCCGCCGGAGGTGCTCCTTCTCTCGGATCGCTCTGGCCACCAGTTCGGCCTTTTTCTGCTCCCTCTCGGCGATCTCCAGGCCCAGCGGTACCGGCTCCCTATCCCAGTATGGCGCTGCCGCCAGCGCCGGCGCACGGGTCGGGCCCCGCGGGACATCCATAACGTTACCCACTGTCAGGATGGTGGGCGGCGTATCCCGCGGTGTCATGGCCTTGGGCGCTGCCTTGCAGCAACAACCCGGCGCCACCTCAGCCGAGGTGTGGGGGATGGGCATAGGGGCTTTCCGCTGCCGGGCCTTGGGCTCGGAACGGGTCATCGGCTCCGGCTCGGGGAGTTTTTCAAGGGATGCCTCCGGTTCTACTTTCGGCGTCTTCCACGGTAACACCTCCGGTGTGCCGCGGGCTCCGGTTACAGGTCGGCCCGCCTGGGCGGGGACGCTGGGTACTGCTACCGGTTGCGGTGGTAGCAGGCCTAGTGGCGGGGTCACGGCCTCCGGGACGGGTGGCGAGGGAGGCAACGGGGGGAGAGGGCTTGGACCGGGCCCCACAGCCGCGATGACCGGCCCTTCAAGGGCATCGGGACGTGGGTCACTCACCCTCCCTTTCTCCGCCTCCTCCTCGCGTCTCCGCACGGTGGCTACAACGTCCGCCATGTCGGCCTCCCACTCCTCCATGAAGAGCTTCATCCTGACCTGCAGCCTTTGATAGAGCTGCGCGGTTCGGATCTCCACCCACGCCGCGGTTCCAGGCGCGGGGGCTACGGTGTCGCGGGACGGCATCCACATGATGGCTTCTCTGTTTGCTTCCAGGAACGGTATATTTGCAGAGTCCTGGCGTCCCTGCTTTTATAGCCGCAGCTACATGCGTCAAACCGCCATCGCGTCCCCCTTAGCTCTTTCCGGCCCCTCCTCTCTCGGGGCGGAGTTTTGGCCTTCGCGCCTCTACTGCTCGAGAAGACGCTCGAGCGGGAACTTTTCGCGCCAAAGATGGCGGCTTCTGAAATTTTCCTGCCGGATGCCTCCGGCGGTAACAAGGCGCACCTCTACCTGACGGCAGAGCGGTAAGATCCTGTTCGTGACGCCAAGTTGTCGCGGGCGGGGAGGAGGGTGTCAGCACACCGCGCTCACCCCTTCTGCTCGGGTCCGGCAGCTGCTCAGTGGTGGCTCGAGCGGTGGGCCGGATCCCGGGGTTTCTCGAGCGACACTCCTCGCCCGTGAGTGAAAGGGGGTTGTTGGGTGGTTGGGTGTGGGGGTTGTTATAGTTCGTGACGCCACCCACGGTTGTGGTGATTTCACCACCGCTGCTCAATATGAGGATCCCGGGGATGGTGATGCGGAGCAGCCAGTTGTTGTGTTGCCCCTCCGTGGGTAGGGGTTGGTGATCCCGGGGCCCGGTGATGGAGAAGTAGGTGCGGGGCCTGATGGGCGCAGGGACGCGGGGGCAGCGCTGTGCCTTGCGGCACTGTGGTACTCACTCAGCCTGAGACACGGACACAGTTTGTACGATAAACCAAACGGCTGGTAGGACGGTCCCACAGACGGCTGCACCTGCACTCCCGATAGGTGACGGTGATGTCCCTCTTCCTTGCACCTATGTTTGACTTGTGGTAGCGGTGGATTCCCTCCGGTTACCCGCTCCCCGACTGCAATCTGGGCCGGAGGAGCTCTACACTTTGCCCGCAGGCGCTGGCCCTGAGAAACTGGTGCCGTGGCGGTGGCGGTGTCTCTCCAATACGGGTTGGGCTGTAGCCTTCAATCGGGACTTAGTTGTTGGGGGATCTGCGTCCCCGTCACTGACGGATTCGGCAAATTTGGCGACTCCTAGCCTTGCCGGGGTCCGAGAGGCCCCTGCCCTGGTGCTGACTGTCCTTCGGAACACTGCTCCAGACCTCCGGGCACACAGCCAACGGGGTCCTTCCAGGAACTTCCAAACGGTCCCCCTCCAGACAGTCACTGCCGTCGCTGACCTTGCTGTTCTGGCCCTACACAAAGCTGGACCCTTCAGGCTTTCTTTCTTTGCTGTCACTTTACTTGCTTTCCTCCTTTTCCACTTTTCTGCTTTCACTTTCTTAACTCCTCTACTTAGCTCCTCACACTAGCCCTGCCTGGGCTTCACTGCCTGGTTACTTCCTGCCTCCAGAGTTGTGAGCTCCTCGGTGGGCGGAGCCAACTGCCTGGCCCACCCCCTGGTGTGCATCATCAAACTCCTGGAGGAAGGCAACAAGGATTTGTGGTTAGCATGATGTGCCTACCTGGAGTGTGGGGTGTGATGGTGTTGTGACCCGTGTCCCCTGGCTTGCCCAGGGCGACACATTCCCCCTTAGCAAAATGCAGACCGTCCGCGGGCTGCCGTCCTACACCGGTTTTATTTTTCTGTAAAAAGGGGTAACAAGGTTAAACAAACATAAATAACATTTTTAATCAAAACTCTTCCCAAGACGGGAGGCACATTTACTTTAACGTTGCAACGGTTTACGGTCACGGTTTCCGCTCTCTCCCACCCAAGCAACCTGGCCCTGATGCTGCCCCTAAAACCCAGGCAGCACCCCTTGACCCACAGTCCAGCACAAGTTACCCGAGCGGGATCTGTCCTTCCCCTCCAGAGGGTGGCCACCGGTTCCTTTGGTGGCTGGGCCCTGGCCTGCTCCGCTCAGGGCCCTCCCTCCAACCTGCCTCTCCGGAGACGGTATTGCGGAAACGGTAACGGTAACCAACATATTTACAAGCCACTTAATGTTTGTGGTGCCCTGCAAGTTCACGGGCTTGTCCATGGATAGTTCCCATGCAAAACTTAAACGGTCCCCACGGGGACAACGGTGCCGGCTCCTGCCGGTTCAATCACAAGGCAAATCAGGTGAAAAACTCGGTTATTTTCATTTTCTTATCATTCTTTCTGCAAACTTTCAAACAAACTTGAACTCACTGGTGGTCCCAACGGGGACTGCTGCTACGGGCACCCACGGCCCTACTCCGGTCCTCCAGGCTCCAGTGCTCCTTCCAAGGGAGGGGGCGCGGCGCTTGCTAGGGCCTCTGGGCTGCCCTTCAATCTAGCGTCCAGCGCAAACCACCCTCGCTCCCCAAAGAACCGAGTGTACTGTACTATATCACCCGGCATCAGATTACGGCCAGGATGCTCCTCGGGCAGGTGGGCATTCACATCCCGCCGGGCTACAAAAACTTCGGCCTCCAGGCCCGGCTCGTAGATGAACCCGTAGCCCCGGCGGACATCAAATCGCCTCACCTGCCCCACGTACAACGGTCCTCGGGCACGGGAGGTTGCCCGCCGGAGGTGCTCCTTCTCTCGGATCGCTCTGGCCACCAGTTCGGCCTTTTTCTGCTCCCTCTCGGCGATCTCCAGGCCCAGCGGTACCGGCTCCCTATCCCAGTATGGCGCTGCCGCCAGCGCCGGCGCACGGGTCGGGCCCCGCGGGACATCCATAACGTTACCCACTGTCAGGATGGTGGGCGGCGTATCCCGCGGTGTCATGGCCTTGGGCGCTGCCTTGCAGCAACAACCCGGCGCCACCTCAGCCGAGGTGTGGGGGATGGGCATAGGGGCTTTCCGCTGCCGGGCCTTGGGCTCGGAACGGGTCATCGGCTCCGGCTCGGGGAGTTTTTCAAGGGATGCCTCCGGTTCTACTTTCGGCGTCTTCCACGGTAACACCTCCGGTGTGCCGCGGGCTCCGGTTACAGGTCGGCCCGCCTGGGCGGGGACGCTGGGTACTGCTACCGGTTGCGGTGGTAGCAGGCCTAGTGGCGGGGTCACGGCCTCCGGGACGGGTGGCGAGGGAGGCAACGGGGGGAGAGGGCTTGGACCGGGCCCCACAGCCGCGATGACCGGCCCTTCAAGGGCATCGGGACGTGGGTCACTCACCCTCCCTTTCTCCGCCTCCTCCTCGCGTCTCCGCACGGTGGCTACAACGTCCGCCATGTCGGCCTCCCACTCCTCCATGAGGAGCTGCATCCTGACCTGCAGCCTTTGATAGAGCTGCGCGGTTCGGATCTCCACCCACGCCGCGGTTCCAGGCGCGGGGGCTACGGTGTCGCGGGACGGCATCCACATGATGGCTTCTCTGTTTGCTTCCAGGAACGGTATATTTGCAGAGTCCTGGCGTCCCTGCTTTTATAGCCGCAGCTACATGCGTCAAACCGCCATCGCGTCCCCCTTAGCTCTTTCCGGCCCCTCCTCTCTCGGGGCGGAGTTTTGGCCTTCGCGCCTCTACTGCTCGAGAAGACGCTCGAGCGGGAACTTTTCGCGCCAAAGATGGCGGCTTCTGAAATTTTCCTGCCGGATGCCTCCGGCGGTAACAAGGCGCACCTCTACCTGACGGCAGAGCGGTAAGATCCTGTTCGTGACGCCAAGTTGTCGCGGGCGGGGAGGAGGGTGTCAGCACACCGCGCTCACCCCTTCTGCTCGGGTCCGGCAGCTGCTCAGTGGTGGCTCGAGCGGTGGGCCGGATCCCGGGGTTTCTCGAGCGACACTCCTCGCCCGTGAGTGAAAGGGGGTTGTTGGGTGGTTGGGTGTGGGGGTTGTTATAGTTCGTGACGCCACCCACGGTTGTGGTGATTTCACCACCGCTGCTCAATATGAGGATCCCGGGGATGGTGATGCGGAGCAGCCAGTTGTTGTGTTGCCCCTCCGTGGGTAGGGGTTGGTGATCCCGGGGCCCGGTGATGGAGAAGTAGGTGCGGGGCCTGATGGGCGCAGGGACGCGGGGGCAGCGCTGTGCCTTGCGGCACTGTGGTACTCACTCAGCCTGAGACACGGACACAGTTTGTACGATAAACCAAACGGCTGGTAGGACGGTCCCACAGACGGCTGCACCTGCACTCCCGATAGGTGACGGTGATGTCCCTCTTCCTTGCACCTATGTTTGACTTGTGGTAGCGGTGGATTCCCTCCGGTTACCCGCTCCCCGACTGCAATCTGGGCCGGAGGAGCTCTACACTTTGCCCGCAGGCGCTGGCCCTGAGAAACTGGTGCCGTGGCGGTGGCGGTGTCTCTCCAATACGGGTTGGGCTGTAGCCTTCAATCGGGACTTGGTTGTTGGGGGATCTGCGTCCCCGTCACTGACGGATTCGGCAAATTTGGCGACTCCTAGCCTTGCCGGGGTCCGAGAGGCCCCTGCCCTGGTGCTGACTGTCCTTCGGAACACTGCTCCAGACCTCCGGGCACACAGCCAACGGGGTCCTTCCAGGAACTTCCAAACGGTCCCCCTCCAGATAGTCACCGCCGTCGCTGACCTTGCTGTTCTGGCCCTACACAAAGCTGGACCCTTCAGGCTTTCTTTCTTTGCTGTCACTTTACTTGCTTTCCTCCTTTTCCACTTTTCTGCTTTCACTTTCTTAACTCCTCTACTTAGCTCCTCACACTAGCCCTGCCTGGGCTTCACTGCCTGGTTACTTCCTGCCTCCAGAGTTGTGAGCTCCTCGGTGGGCGGAGCCAACCGCCTGGCCCACCCCCTGGTGTGCATCATCAAACTCCTGGAGGAAGGCAACAAGGATTTGTGGTTAGCATGATGTGCCTACCTGGAGTGTGGGGTGTGATGGTGTTGTGACCCGTGTCCCCTGGCTTGCCCAGGGCGACACACATACTGCTCTGCGGGGCCCACACACGCGGCTCCGGGGGCCACACACGCACGGGGGGACAGGGAGGGGCGGGGAGGGAGTGATGTCCCACATACTGATCAGGTCATGGTGCAGATGGGGCCCACACAGCGCTGGAGGGAAGCGATGTGCTGGGGGTCGCTGGCTGGCACTGTGACTCCTTCATCTGTGGGACCGAGCAGGACGCCGGGCGGTAGCTCCGCCCACAGATGATGCTCAATGCAGGAGAACACAGTGAAAGCTGTGGTCTGCGGGCCTTAAAGGGCCGGCAGCCACAGTTTCCAGTGACAAGGACTGCGGTCCCCGGAACTCGGCCCGGGGGCAGCAGAACTGACGAGGCCGAGTGGGCCCCCCCAGCTCTCCAGGGCCCCGGCATTTGCCCGGGTATGCCGCGTGCTGACGCCGGCCCTGGGTTGCATCATTGTTTTTTTTAGCATTTATTATTATTCATGACTTCCACTAATGTAGCCAAGCGTCTTCTAAATGTAATTTTCCATCGAGAAGAGGTAAGTAGCATTGTCCTTCAAAAATGGCCCTAATGAGCGTATGATCAAGCCGAGTGTGCACAAATGTTCTCAAGCTATTTGCCATCCTTATATGGGCACACGGTCTTGGACATTGGTTATCTCTGTGTGTATTTACTTTACAAAACGTCCAGACTGGCCCATAGCTGTATCTCCATAGTGAATAGTGCCGACGTGACAATGATCACAGTTCCAACAGATGCTCTATGTTACCTCAGTGTACCGAAGCTACAATGGTGGAAATGGATGAGTATGGATGTTAATGCTTGGACACACACTTATCTTACAGTAATTTGTACTAGAAGACTATATCAGCATTAAACTATTTTTTGCTGAATATATAATTGTTCCTGTGACGCCCTTGCCTATCAGGTCGTCACAAGGGTGCCGTGCAATCTACCCTTATGCATGGTATCCGCTCCTCCTTGGTTACGGGTCCTGTCCCTTTGGTGTTGCTAAGAACAGGTATACACAAATCCTGAGGAACACTCTGCACCACCCACCAAAGACCTATTAGGTAGCCTGAGGTGAATAGGGCCACCCAGATGGAGGGATAGTAGAAGGAGGGCCAGAAGTGTCAGTTGTAGTCAGAGAGTGTCAGTGAGCAGTGACAGGAAAAGGTCACGCTGCAGAGCTGGGCTCCTGTACCCGTCCCAGGTGCCAGACGTTGGCCTGGCCTGGAAGGAGCTGGAACCCCGGTTGTAGGGGGTAGTGGCAGGGGGTATGGTACTGCCACGGAGGGCAGTTCGACCGCCTTGTGCTACAACCGGGCAGGGGTACGTGGACCCTAGGCTGGGAAGTAGCTTTATGCAGCCCAGTAATTCACCCGACGAGGACGGAATATTCATGAACCGCTCTCCACCCGCTAGAAAATCGGGGTACTAGCGCAACAAGGGGGATAGGACTTCCCAAATCCGTCCAGAAAATCCCAAGCGTGAACCCTGAGAGCAGGCTCACCTTGCTACCCACGCAGGTGAGTGGGACCTGAGTAGTTTTAGGCAAAAGGGATCCACCAAGACTAAATACAGTGCCAAGGGACAAGGCTTCAGACCAACCAGCAATGCCAAGAGGGCACGGACCCAGCGTGTTCGAACTAAAGCTGCAGGGCATTCAAGACTTTGGTTTACCTGGTGTCAGCGTCAGCATCTCTGGACTGTGTGAGTACGTTGTGCCCCTTTGTTTCCAACGAGTCCCCAGCCTGCCATCACCGAGCCCCGGAACACCTTCCCCTGCCCACGGAGGGGTTAACATCACCAGCTGCCATTCCATCGCTCCCGGGCGCTCTCCCTCTCTCCTAAACGCAGCAGCGGTGGTATCCCATTTTACCACGACCCGTGGGTGGCGTCACGAACACTATCCAATCCACCCTTTCTACTCTTTTTTCATTTTGAGCAGCCGCGCGACCCCGCCTCGGGTCCGGAGATCCCTCGAGCCACTGTGGCTCCGGATCCGAGCAGCCCGTTGGCTGTCGCAGGGGCGGCACATTCCTATTGTACAGTATAAAACTATAGTCTATGACTGGCCCTTCTTGGTCAGATCTCGAGGTTTAATAGGCAGGAGGTTTTGTGTCCAAATAGATGGGCACCTCAGCTCCAGCCTATTCACATACATCATGGAAGAAGCCCGTCCATCCATGTTGTAATCACTTCTACAGGAGTTTATGATAAGTTACTAGTGAGATACTGTAAAAAAAAAAGGTTCCTGTCATGATTGTTTCCCAGTATGGGAGACTTGTGACAGGTTTTGAAACCTGAGTCTCCTTTTGTAATGAAGGACTCTTCATTTTAAATGTGTTTCCTTTTTCTTTCTTTTGGTGCATTAGGGGTTAATGTCAGTTTTGCTGTTAGCAGCTCTTTTGTAGTTCTGTTCAGGGGAAGCTACTCTGTGACCAGGCCCATCTCCTTCAAATAGTCACATGCCCCATCAGCTTACACTGGTGATAGAATCTCATTCTGTTCAGCCGCCTGGGTGAAAGGAGCTGTTGGAGTAATGACTGCTGCCTAGCCATCTGCAGCCTAGGAGTCTGACTGCAGCTGTGAAGATGCTATTGTTATCCTTTCCCCCCCCCCTGTCTTTCCTTCCCTTTGTGATTATTAGTGCAATGGTGAGAATAGCCTTCTTGCAGGCCTACACACTAATACGGGTGAGGTTAGGGAAAGCAAGGGCCAAGGTATCCTGCTTGGCGACGGTGTGAACAAACGCGTATCCTGAAGGCTAGAGAGCTCAGGGTACAGCTGCAGGTTTGTGCAGGAGGTGTCCCATCACCCCTCTTCCTAGCACCAAGGCCCACTGTTGTTCTGGTGTCCCTTGCGTTCCCTTGTTTGTTGGATTGTGCGCCAGACATCCGTAGGTCGTTACACCATTGTTACGCAATATATTCGGACATGTCACTCTAAGCTGGACAGTTCCCTAGTTTTTATGCAATGCCCACTCTTCCTCAGAGAAAAAAGGAAGAAAATTTGGCAAACCAACTGACCTCACTAAATGCACATATACTTTAGCTTTACAATGTTAGGGCATTAATGTTAGGCAGATTTTCACATTAGCAAGACTGCACCAACTGCGGACCAAATGAAAAAAACTGAGGTCACCATAATGTTCCACCAAATGAGGCCTAGATTACCATAGAAATGTACAGTGTACCTGAACTTAGATCATTCATTATACATTTATATTGGGCTTGGGCTGTCACATCCTGACTCTTTGGGCTCCCTTCCACAATGGCTTGTTTTTGGATTGTGCATTGCATTGCCTTGTTTTAGTGTCTCCTAGTTCCATCTTAGATCTCGTCAGTCACTGTTCCTAAAACCTGCTGGTTATATTTGAACCTTCTTGTTCTGACTGAGGCCTGGACCTAATATCTTGTGTTTTTGTTCAAGACCTGCTTGTGAAAGCTGCATATGGAATCTCTTGGTTCCAACCCTAGCCTAGTCCTGGACTTTGGTGCTGACATTGCCTTGTTCCATCCTGGTCTACTCCTGTTCCTAATTTCAACCTTAGCCTAGTCTCTGGATCATCTTTCTGGCATTTTGTTTCAGTTCCTAGTCTATATTTAGTTTCCGTGTTTCTCATTCCAGAATCTTTTTTGTTCTCCATGTTACTTTAATTTCTAGTCTCTTCCTGGACTCCTTTTGTTACGTGTTTGAGAAGGTTCCATAGAGCTGCTCCATTCGCCATGTCTGGTCCTGTTTCTGTCGTATCATCACTGTTGCATCAGGCAGCCAAGTTGTCACTATGGGGACCTCAACCTGGAAAATGTCCTGCAAAAAGTCTGTACCTCCTTGAGGGGAAAAAGAGGAGTCCTTATTTTTTGGACTCCAGTCTAACCATAGCAAAATCATTTTCAGTTTAAGGATCTTCTTTCTAAATCTCAAGAACTGTATAAATTACAACATGGATCCAATGATCTGAAGTTAAATCAACATAGGTTTCTACTAAACTGAACTTGCAAATTCATAAAATCTCAGTAACTCAAACGTAGATCACGATAATAAAATTCCACTGGACTAAATGTAGAATACCATAGTTTTCCATTAAATCTAACCTAAATCACTATAGGGTGCATTAAGTCAACTAAAGGCTGGATTCTTGACACAGTAGAATATGTGTATATAAATTTATATATATATATATATATATATATATATATATATATATATATATATATACTAGCTGTACTACCCGGCTTCGCCCGGGTTAATAACTGCTGTTAAAATAGAATGTATTAACAAAAATGTATTCTGCACACAAAAACCACAAAACAAATAGATAGAAATGTAATTATTAAAAGGCAAAAACTAAGCTAATAGAAGTATTTCACAACATATATTTCAACACCACAACAGATATTCCACACAGATTTAACATCTTATGACCTCACACATACTGAGAATGTCCTTTGTTGCCTATATTAACCAATCCAAGATCAGATTAATTAACTGTAGCAAAATAGAAGCTAAGCTGTGATTGGTTGCTATTGGCAGCCTGATAAATCTCCAGGCAACAGAAAGCCCTCCCCCTGACAGTATATATTAGCTCACACATACACATATAGACAGGTCATGTGACTGACAGCTGCCGTATTTCCTATGTGGTACATTTGTTGTTCTTGTAGGTTGGCTGCTTATTAATCAGATTTTTATTTTTGAAGGATAATACCAGACTTGTGTGTGTTTAGGGTGATTATGTGGTGAGGTTGGTGTATGTGTGGTGAGATGTGTGCTGAGGGTGGTATATGTGTTCAAGTACGTGGTAGTGTGTGGCGCATTTTGTGTGTGTGTTCATATCCCCGAGTGTGGTGAGTATCCCATGCCGGGGCCCCACCTTATCAACTGTACAGTATATACTCTTTGGCGCCATCGCTCTCATTCTTTAAGTCCCCCTTGTTCACATCTGGCAGCTGTCAATTTGCCCCCAACACTTATCATTTCACTTTTTTCCCATTATGTAGATAGGGTCAAAATTGATTGGTAAATTGGAACGCGCGGGGTTAAAATTTCGCCTCACAACATAGCACCCGGCGCTGCCCGGGATAGTAACTGTCTCTCTGTTTCTCTCCCATTTTCTGTCTGTCTCCCCCTCTGTATATATCTCTCTCTGTCTCTCTGTCTCTCTCTCTCTATATCTCTTTGTCTGTCTGTCTCTTTCTCCGTCTGTCTCAATCTCTTTCCCTGTCTGTCTATCTCTTTCCCTGTCTGTCTCTTTCCCTGTCTGTCTATCTCTTTCCCTGTCTATCTATCTCTTTCCCTGTCTGTCTATCTCTTTCCCTGTCTGTCTATCTCTTTCCCTGTCTGTCTATCTCTTTCCCTGTCTGTCTATCTCTTTCCCTGTCTGTCTATCTCTTTCCCTGTCTGTCACTTTCCCTGTCTGTCACTTTCCCTGTCTGTCACTTTCCCTGTCTGTCACTTTCCCTGTCTGTCACTTTCCCTCTCTTTCCCTGTCTGTCTCTTTCCCTGTCAGTCTGTCTCTTTGTGTCTGTCTCTTTGTGTCTGCCTCTTTCCCTGTCTGTGTCTGTCTCTTTCCCTGGCTGCATTGTGACACGCCAACATTCCATATAAGGGCGTGGCTGCGCATTCTTCTGAAGTTCTGGCTGCACTGTGGCTCCCAGCTCCATTCGCTTTAATGGAGGCAGGTTTTTTGGCGAATAACTGTAAAGAGCGGGGTTAAAATTTCCCCTCGAGGGGGAGTTGCTATTTTAATATCCTCCAGTTGTCCTCTACAAATTACGGGTTCTCACTGCGATCCAGAGGGTAGATATGTGATTCTGGAGGGCCAACTGGGGGGATCCCCGCACATACTGGCCAACATTTATGCACCTAATGAAGGGCAGATACGCTTTCTTAAGAAAATACTCGATCTGATAGGCGGACTGGCACCGGCCTCTACGGTGTTGGGGGGAGACTTTAACATCCCTTTTTCGGAGGTGGCTGACAGACTCTCTGTGGGTGGACACCCTCCATCGGGTGCTTTGAAAAATTTGTCCCGGGACTTTCGGAGGCTCATTAGATCAGGGGCTTTATACGACGCTTGGAGGGTGGACCACCCGGGAGAGAAGGCCTTTTCCTTCTACTCGCATCCGCATCAGACGCACACCAGAATAGACTATTTTTTCATTGACTCACAGCTGCTGGGGCGTCTTGAGAGGGTGGAAATGGGATCCATTACGTGGTCAGACCATTCCCCACTCATAATGGACTTCAAGAAAGATGGTCCTCGACCTAGGCCTCAGCATTGGCGCCTTAATGAATCTCTGATCAAAAATCCCGACACTAGGGCCTTTTTAAATAAGCAACTGGTCGAATTCTTTCAGTTGAACACGGGCACGGTCACGTCGCCGGCAACACTCTGGGAAGCTCACAAGGCAGTGATGAGGGGACTATGCATTAGAGAGGGCGCCAGGGCTAAAAAGAATGCCACAAGCCAGCGGGACTCTATAACGGCCCATCTTAAGCTACAGGAGGGGAGACTGGCGGCTGCCCCATCACTGACTATTCTTAGGAGAGTCATCAGCCTTAGGGAAAAGTTGAGAGACTTGGCAATTGGCAGAGCAGAAAAATTGCTAACCTTTTCCAAACAAAGATACTATGAAAGGAGTAATAAGGCTCATACCTTACTCGCCAGGCAGCTTAAGGAGCGCGCTACATCCTCATGCCCTCAGGCTCTGCGCGACGAAAAGGGCACTATCCACTATCACCCCGCTTCAATAGCTGACATTTTTTTCAATTACTACAACAAGCTTTATAACCTTCCGGCTCCCCCGGGCATGGCTTCGCGCGGGGCTGGGGCACTTGGGGACTATTTTTCGGCCCTTGAGCTCCCTTCACTGCCTTGCAGAGCAGCCGCGGCTTTGAATGAAGAGATTACTACAGAGGAACTGGAGCAAGTTCTGGAAGCCCTGCCTGGCGGGAAGTCACCGGGCCCGGACGGCTTTACTTATTTTTATTACAAGGTGTTTGCGGCGGAGCTCCTCCCACACATGGCCGCCTTGTTTAACTCTTTCCTTCAGGGTGACCCTATCCCTCCATCCATGCTACACTCCCATTTAATCCTCCTGCCCAAGCCACCCAGGGACCCATTGGACTGTGCTAATTATAGACCAATAGCCCTTTTGAACTCCGATTTGAAGATGTTCACCAAGCTCTTGGTGGCCAGGCTTAATCGATGGTTGCCCCAACTCGTGTATAAAGACCAGGTGGGTTTTGTCCCTTGCCGTCAGGGGGGGGACAACACCAGGAAGGTCATAGACCTGGTGGATGTGGCAAATCGGACGAAGCAACAGGCGTTGGTGTTGAGTCTAGATGCAGAGAAGGCTTTTGACCGCCTTGCGTGGCCTTTTCTCTTCAAGACAATGGAGGTCTTTGGGATCTCGGGTGGCTTTATGCGGGCCTTGAAGTCCCTGTATAGCGCTCCTACGGCCTCTATCAAACTCCCCCTCCACATCTCTAAGCCTTTTCTCATCTCCAATGGCACCAGGCAGGGGTGCCCCCTGTCCCCCCTCCTTTTTGCGCTATGCATAGAGCCCCTCGCGGCCTCGGTCAGGAGCAACCCAGACATCTCGGGGGTCCTGGTCAGGAATAAACCGTTTAAAATCTCACTTTTTGCCGACGATGTGCTCATTACACTTACTAACATCCATGTGTCCCTTCCAATTTTAATGTGCACCTTGGGTAGGTACGGGAGCCTTTCGGGGTATAAGATCAACTCTAGCAAAACGGAGGCAATGCCCTTGAATCTCGACCCGGTGGCCCTGGATTACCTGCGTTTGAATTTTAAGTTTCGTTGGAAGACAGATGCGGTCAAGTACCTGGGGGTTAACCTCACATCTACTTATGATTCCCTCTATAACCTTAACTTCCCCCCCCTTTTCCGAGAGCTGAGAACTCTTTTGAGCAAGTGGTTGCCCCTCCCTCTTTCGTGGATGGGGCGCATTGCGGCGGTTAAAATGAGCTTGCTCCCAAAATTATTATATTTCTTTGAAACCCTCCCAGTTAAGGTACCAATAAAGGAGCTGAAGTCCCTTCAGGCGGCTATCCTTAGATTTATTTGGTGTAACAAACGTCATAGGGTGGCCAGGGAGGTGTTGATGGCTCGGAGAAACAGGGGGGGGCTTTCTGTCCCGGACATCCTAAAATACTATTGGGCGGCCCATCTTAGGAGGATCCCCTGTTGGGTGTCCCTTTGGGCATACAACAGGTGGACTGAGATTGAAAAACTTTGGCTGGCGCCTATACATCCAAACGCGCTCCTGTGGCCCCCGGCCCGGTGTGATTCGCCCCCCCCTCTTCTTGGACCGATGCAGTTCACTAGGGACCTCTGGGCATTTTGCATTAGAAGATTTCCTTTGGCATCCCCCTGCTCCCCTCTGGTGTCCTTCATATACCAACCCTTGCTCCCAAGCAGTCTGGAGTCGGACATGGTGCACCCCTGGCTCAAGGCAGGTCTATTCAGATTTGCAGACATTATAGATGGAAGTACAATGCAGATCCATTCCTTTGAGTACCTTAGAGATAAATTCTCTCTCTCTAATCGAGAGTTTTTCCAATATCTGCAGATCAGAGACTTGGCTGGCTCCTTGTTTGGCAGGGCAGGGGCCTCGATTCCCACAGATTTTGAGAAAATTTGTAGAAGGGGCACTGATACTAAGGGGCTGATTTCGGAAATTTACATTTTGCTTTCTGATTCACGGGAGGGGCCCGAGGGGTCTTTTCCATACATGCGGAAATGGGAGTCTCTATTGGGAAGGCGGATACTTCCTCAGGAATGGGCAGCAATCTGGGGAAACGCCGCCAAGACGTCAATATGCACACTATATAAGGAAAATATCTATAAAATTTTGCTATTTTGGTACCACACTCCAGATTTCCTTCATGGCATAGACCCCTCCATACCGGCTTGTTGCTGGAGATGCGGGGGAGGCAGGGGCACCATTCTGCACATATTCTGGTCCTGTCCAGGGATAGTCCCCTTCTGGGAGCGGGTTAGAGGGTTGATCCATAAAGTACTATATATAGAGGTTGATCTTGATCCCCTGATCTATGTTCTGGGTCTTGGGAATGGGGGATTGGGAAAAACGGCCTCTAAGCTTTTGTCCCACATCCTTACGGCGGCCAGATGCTTAATTGCAAAGAATTGGAGGCAGCCAGGGACACCCTCACTCCAGAGCCTCAAGTATAGATTACTGGACGTTAGACGCATGGAACATCTCACAGCACTATTGCATGACACAGTTGACCGCTTCCAGGCCGTGTGGGCACCATGGGACTACTTTGCGGGACAGGAGGATCTGTGAGACTGAGGCCTATGGGTCCTATGGAAAGAGCATGGACTCTTGAAACCCTTCCCTCTTCCCTCCTATTTCTCCTCTCCCCTCCTAACCCTCCTCACCTGTCCTGTCATTGTTTGTCTAGGTTCGATAAGAATTGTGAATTTTATGTTTTATTTTATGTATGAAAAACGTAAATTGAAAATCTCAATAAAAATTCAAAGTTTAAAAAAAAAAAATTTCCCCTCGAAACATAGCCTTTGACGCTCTCGGGGTCCAGAAGTGTGAGTGTGCAAAATTTTGTGGCTGTAGCTGTGACGGTGCGGATGCCAATCCCGGACATACACACACATACACACACATACACACACACACATTCAGCTTTATATATTAGATATATATACTTATACAGTGGAACCTTGGATTGAGAGTTACTTGGTTTGAGAGCAAGACTAACAAAACTTTCTAAAAATTTGCAACTTAGTTTAAGAGCAATGATTTGCATTAAGAGCAAATACTCACCGTGCACACTACTGGTTCCGTCCTTTCACCGCTCTCTGACCTGCTCTGGAGGTAACTTTCTGTACATATGTACTATATACTATATACAGTATACCAGTGTACAGTACATACTATATAGCATGTATATCAATTTGCATTTGTGGATACAGTATTGTACTTTCTTTCTGCAAGCCAGTGCAACACATTGCTTGTACTGAAATATATTCCTACCCCACATTTGGCTTAGTTCTGCCCTTATTTTGGGGAGAGTAGATTTGTGGTGTGTTTTTTTGTGAATTGTACTAGAATAAAGGTTGCCATATTTGTACACCATATTTTCTCTCTCTATATACTGTACCTCCTGCACACAAACAATTCTATTGTAAGCTAATGTGGAGTTAAATCTATTTTTATAAGATTTTACTGTATTTGTATTAGTGTACTGTAATAATTTTATATGAATACAGTACATTATATTGTATTACTGTAATAAGTTTGTATAAATATAGTAAATATGTTTGGGTTGTGGAACGAATTATCTGCATTTCAATTATTTCCTAGGGGAAAATTTGCTTTGATATAAGAGTAACTTGGTTTAAGAGCTCACTCTTGGAACTAATTATGCTCGTAATCCAAGGTTTCACTGTATTTCAAAATTAGAAAAACATAGCTACCGTACTTTTTTTTCTAAAAACAGCACCACAGATGTTCATAGGTTTTGTCTGGAATTGCAGTACAGCTCCATTAAAGTAAATGGGGTTGAATTAAAATAACTCACGCAACTTATGGACAAATATGGCCAGCCTTTCTTTTTAGTTTCTTTAGGCATGTGGGATGTTCTTTAGGTATAACTGCTTCTAAGAGATGCATACCACTACATAGATTTTTAGTAATAGCTGGAAATTTACCCAGACAATATGTCAGGCTGTACTTGTAGGATTTTAGATTATTCATAATTTCCATTTTCTTCTCTTCCAACAGTGAACATCCTAACAGCTTTCGCACTCTCAAAACTGGCTTCCAGGACCAAGAAATCCTCCTACTTCTACCTCCTGGCCCTCACCACCTCTGACATCTTGACTCAGATTTTTATCGTCTTTGTAGGCTTCATTCTTCAGACTGCCATCCTCCATCGCAAGGTTCCCAATGCATTCATCCATATGGTCAGTGTCCTTGAGTTCTCCTCCAACCATGCCTCCATCTGGATCACTGTCATCTTAACCATGGACCGATATGTTGCATTGTGTCTTCCCTTACAATATCGCTCTCTCTCCTACCCAGAACGTACACGTAAGATTATCGTAAGTGTTTTTTTAGCCTCCTTTGTGACCGGCATCCCTTTTTACTGGTGGAGTGATGTCTGGAGAGATCCTCAAGCACCAGGTGTGCTGGACCGTGTCCTCAAATGGGTCCATTGTTTCATAATTTACTTCATTCCTTGCACCTTCTTTTTTCTCATCAACACCATAATCATCCTTAGGCTCAGAAGGAAGTCTGAGACCAAAAGGTACAAACTTCGAATAGGCAAGACCACAGCCATACTCATGAGCATCACAACTGTATTTGCTGTGCTATGGGCTCCTAGGACCATAGTCATAATCATTCACATGTATGTCTCCTCTGTCCACAAGGACTGGAGGGTCCACTTGGCTATGGACATTGGAAATATGTTGGCTCTACTCAACACCGCTGTCAATTTCTTCTTGTATTGCTTCGTGAGCAGGAGTTTTCGGGATATGGTCAGGGAGATTGTTGGAATGCAACGACCCAATCGAACATCCGATGGGAAGAAAACACCAAGTGACAACTCTGACTTTTTGAAGCCTCTAGAGGTTCCACAGGCAACAACAATATAAAGCTATGCTGCAACAGAAGATTGTCTGGTTTCCCCATTTAGCACTTGTCCATTATGATTGCATGTCAATCCAAATATGAAAACATGCATGAGGGATGGTTCTTTAAGATCATTCTATATAAAAGTGTAAGATCTCCATATGTCTCCTATGTTTAACGCATATATGATGCCAAATGTGTACGTATGTGCTACAGGAAGGAGGAAACAGGAGAGGTGACCACAGATAGATGATGTGTATGTACGAACAAATAAAGGAAACTATCAGACACAACTGAAATGTTCGACGGCATGATGGCATCTAATGATAATGAGTCAATGACAATGAAAAAATTTTCCTTTTTTTCCCCATCAAATCTGGCAGCCCATAAGTTAGCACCCAGACTACCAGTTATAGACACCCAATGAATATTATGACTTAAAAGGGAATCGGTCAGTAGGATAAAGCTTTCTTTCTAATTGAATACAGGTCAAATAGACTTGAATAACAAGATACCTTGATATTTTAGATCCAATATCTTATTCCACAGAAATAATTTTTCTTAATATGTAAATGATCTGTTAAGATCTATGGGCCAGACATAGATCTCAGTGAGAATCTTCCTCCAGAGCCTATTTTAAATGAAAGGAGATGTTACCAGTGTGAGACATGTAATGACTGACAGTCTGCTCTCCTGATTTACATGTTTCACACTGGTAATGCCCCCCTTTCAATTAAAATAAACTCTGGAGGCATATTCTCAGTGAGATCTGTATCCGGTCCAAAGATCTTAACAATTAGTTTATGTATTAATAAAAACATTCATTACTCTGGAATAAGATATTGGATCACAGTTATAAAGATATAATTTTATTCAACTTTCTATGATCTCCATATAGACAGCCTAGGAGGATTGATCCCATGACAGATTTCCTTTAAAGCCCATATACATAATAAGGTTGGCCCAAAGAGTGCTATTTCAGAGATACCTATAACTCATTTGAATTTTGTGGGGGGGTCTCCAGAAAGTGAAATAAAGCACCCCATATACATTAGGCTAATGGTGGCCATACCCGCCGATATCATCAGATCCTGATGAATGTCTAACGGATAATTGAATGTTGGGAAACTGAAGAAACCGGTATGTCCAATTTAGGATTCCCGATCCTTTTGTTCTCCCGGAGATGAGCACCCATTTCTGGCACCGGCTTTCTCTTAAAGATCACAGCAACACTCGGCAGAGTGAACGCTCCTGTGCATGGGAGACACGGCTGAGACGGCTGTCGCCCAAACCATCGACTGGAAGACAGCCATCTAATGTGTATCAGGTAGTTTGAAGTTAAAAGCCAGATCATTTAGTTCACAGAGAAGATAAACCTTCACAGTCAGAGTAAGGAACCCCAGAGCAGCAATCAAATTGGGTCCCACTCCTAGCACTATATAACATCATAACACGATTGGACGTGCCGCTTTTTTTAATACTGTGTGGTCAATACAGAGGTAGAGTCCTACTTATAAAGGAAATACTCATCAAATGGGCATTGTATTTCTATGTAGAGGAGAAAGGTGAGTGAGCAGGAACACAGAAGAAATCCCATCCAATCTGAGGTGCTCTGGAAAGGATCCTTTTCTACTTATCAACATATATACAGTCATGGCCAAAAGTGTTCTTGAACTCTTGAAATTGTTCCAGAAAATGAAGCATTTATCTCACAAAGTTATTACAGTTTCACATGTTTTTTCATACCCATATTCATTTCCATTGTTTGTATTGGAACAACATACACAAAAAAAAACCCAGGAAAAAATGACAAATTGGACATAAATTCACACAAACCCCCATCCCCTCCCCCCAAAAAAATAGGCCAGACAAAATTGTTTACAGTTTTCCAAAATGGTAGGTAAATAACTTTGTTTCAAGCATGTGATGCTCATTCAAAGTCATCTGTGGCAAGTAACAGGTGTGGGCAATATGAAATCACATCTGAAACCAGATAAAAAGGGGAGAAGTTGAATCAATCTTTGCACTATGTGGGCCACACTAAGCATGGAGAACAGAAAAGAGGAAAAGAGAACTTTCTGAGGACTTGAGAATCAAAATTTTCTCAAGGTTACAAGTGCATCTCCAGAGATTTTGATGTTCCTTTGTCCATGGAGCGCAACAGAATTAATAAGTTTAAAACCCATGGCACTGTAATTAATCTCACTGGACATGGACAACAAAGAAAAATTGATGAAACATTGCAATGCAGGATAGTCCGGATGGTGGATAAGCAGCCCCAATCAAGTTCCAAAGAAATTCAAACTGTCCTGCAGGCTCAGGGTGCATCATTGTCAGCGCAAACTATCCATCAACACTTGAATGAAATTAAACACTATGGCAGGAGACCCAGAAGGACCCCACTGCTGACACAGAGACATAAAAAATATAGACTACAGTTTTCCAAAATGTATGCAAGTAAGCCAAAATCCTTCTGGGAAAGCATCTTGTGGACAGATGAGACCAGGATACAGCTTTTTGGCAAAACTCCCCATTCTACTGTTTACCAAAAACAGAATGAGGCCTACACAGAAAAGAACACAGTACCTACAGTCGTATATGGTGGAGGTTTAAAGGTTTTGAGGTTGTTTTGGGGTTGTTTTGCTGCCTCTGGCACTGGTTGCCTTGACTGTGTGCAAGATCCCATGAAATCTAAAGATTACTAAAAAAAATTGAGTTGCCAATGTAGTGCCCAGTATCAGAAAGCTTGGGTTTGTGTCCTAGGTCATGGGTCTTCCAGCAGGACAATGACCCCAAACACACTTGACGAAGCCCCCAGAAATAGAAACAAAGCGCAGAGAGTTCTGAAGTTGCAGCAATGAATCCGGGTCCAACTCCCATTGAACACCTATGGAAATTGCTGTTAGAAGGCGCCGTCAAATATGAGAGACGTGGAGCAGCTTGCAAAAAATAAAAAAAAGAGGAGTCCAAAATTCCAGATCAGTGGAGTAAGAAGATTGTTGTTGGTTATAGGAAGCGATTGATTGCAGTTATTTATTCCAAAGGGTGTGCAACCAAATATTAAGTTGAGGGTGCCAACAATTTTCTCCGGACTATTTGGGGTTGTGTGTGAAATTATGTCCAATTTGCATTTTTTCCTCTGGTCTTTCTTTTGTTGTTCCAATTCACACAAAGGAAATAAACCTGTGTATAACAAAATGTGTAACTGCAATAATTTTCTAGGAGAAATACTTCATATTCTAGAACAATCTCTAGGGTGCCAGCACTTTCGGCCATGACTGTATGTAAATACACATAAACAGCTGGATGGCCAGCACTGACTGTGTGACATTGGCACGCTCCACATAACTACTGGGCTGATAGCCAGAGGCTGTCCTGTAGGGTGTTAATTCTTCCATTCTCTATGAGAATATGTAGCGAGTTTTTTTTATTTCATATTTGAAGTCAAATGTGCTCATTAGCACCCCCTACAATAGGGCCGATGCCAGCACCCGGCAAGTGCCAGTTCCCACAGCATCTGGGGGGGGCAACACTATCCGGTATAAATCTGAGACATCCGCTGCACATGTAATATGGATGTGCACACTGCATGTATAGGGGGTATTAGGAGCTGACCCGGCTCCATACAAAGGAGGTGCCGTGTGTGCTATGGAGCTGGCGCCAAACTGCTCCAATTGCAGAAGATTAACCCATTAGAAGCCACTGTCAATGCTGATAGTTGCATTAAGGAGTTTTGAAATGTGTGAAGATGTCCTTTCTATGTCATGTGCAGACATTGAGTATTTGGTGGGTATTTTTTACCTCAGTATTTGTAAGCCAAAAACCAGGAGTGGATAAGAAATGCAGAAATGGCGACGTGTTTCTATTACCGTACTTTTAGTTTTATAAGACGCACCTCAAATTTAGAATAAAGGGAAAAAATATGGAGTCCGTCTTATATTCTGGTATTGTCTTACCAGAGGGGGGCGGCAGTGGTGGGAGAGCAGGATCATAGGAGGCAGGGGTCTTGGTGGAGTAGGGCGATGCTGCAGGCGGTGCAGCGGGTGTCTCAGATGCACGCTGCATGCACTGTAAGGCAGGAGGAGTTTCCAGAAACTGTCGGTGGTGCAGGCTTCAAAGAAATTGCGCCCGGAGACAGCGCGTGTGTACCGCCCCATGCTCGGCAGCCGAGCCGCTCGGATCCGGACCTTCAGTGGGTGGCTCGAGGGTCTCCGGACCCGGGGGTCTCGCGGTCACTTCAACTAAAAGGGGGATTGTGGTTTGGGGATGTAGATGTACGGCCGGAGGCATGTTATGTTCGTGACGCCACCCACGGGATGTGGTGAAGATGGACACCACCATTGCAGTTACGGGGCACCCGGGCGAGATGTTATGCAGCAAGTTGTTAACCCCTCCGTGGGCAGGGATGGTGGCCCCGGGACCGATTGGGGGTGTTTGGCGGTGCAGGGAGATGGCCGACCGGAGGGTGCTGATGTACTCACTATTAGTAAACATACGAGTCTCTGGTAAACCAAGGTGATGGTGGTCGGTGCCCGCAGCCGACTGCGGTCTGGTCCCCCACCCGGCTGGTGGTCTCTGTCTTTCTCCCGCACCTGTGTTGGATGGTGGACTGCCTATGCTTGCAACCTCAGGAGTCCGCTCCCGGCTTGTTGTTGCCTATGGAGCCCTTTGCCCGCAGACGCTGTCCCGTGAGATCTCTGAGCCGTGGCGGTGGCCGTTTATCCCCCTCGTTGGGCTGTTGCCTTCAGTCAGGACTTTGGGTGGGACAGGACCTCTAGTCCTGGCCACAATCAGCTAATTAGCTAGCCCCCAGTAGCTTCTGGACCTAGCTTCAGGGTCTGAGTACCCCCCTTTGCGCTCCGGTTTCCGAGTCAGTTACCCGGGTCGGTACCAGCTGGCTACAACCCTGTTCCGGTCCACCTCGGTTCCACAGAGCCGTCTTCCTGGCTCCTGCAGACGGAGACCGCTGTCTGCCTCCTAGCCAAAGGTACCAGGGCTCCTACCCCGACACCTGCTCAAATTGGTTTCTCTCCTCTGTTGGAGCTGCACACAGCTCCAGCCTACACACCTCTCCAACTTGAACTCTAGACTTGTTCTGAACTTTCCCGCCCCAGGCTGTCTGAGACTCTTTGGTGGGCGTCTTCCAACCGCCTGGTTCCGCCCCCTGGTGTGTCCATCAAGCCCTGAGGGGGGTGACTAGGGTTTTAATGTTTGGCTGAATGTTACCTATGAGGGACACGTGTAATGCGGGGCCCTATCTGTGACTACCTGGCATGGCCAGGGCGTCACACGTGCACAGCTGGAGGTCTCAGCTCAATAACAAGTCGACATTTCATCTCCGCACGTGCCACCTCCGGGCACCATTTTCCTTAAGTTCGCTGCAGGGAGATCAATGGTCCGGAGGCAGTGCGTGCACAGATGAGATCTTGAGCAGAGAGCTCCATCTGTGTATGCACCGGCTCCGGGCGCCATTATTTGAAGCCTGCACCACAGACATTTTCAGAATGGCGGCTCTTACCTCACAGCCCGCAGCACCGCCCTCAGTACAGCACCCGCGGCCCGCAGCATTGCCCCTGCCTCCTGTGACCCCTCTGCACCACCTGAAGGTAAGCTACATTCAGGTTATAAGACGCACCCCTCATTTTACTCCCACATTTTTGGGAGGAAAAATGCGTCTTATCTGAAAAATACGGTATACTTTTCCTCTGATTGTTCCTCTCCTGGTTTTGTCTGAGGTAAAAAACTCACCAAATACTTGTGTGCATGTGACTTAACACTTATCACCACCACGTGTCACCCCTGCATCATGGTGGCAGGGTGGCGGTGGCATTGTCATGACAGCTGAAGGCTTTAAGATATGATATGAAGCAAATCAGGAATTTTACAATATACTGCAATATTCTAGTATTGCAGTGCATTGTAGAATGGGGTTTAATTCCCCTATATATTAAGAAATATATTAAGAAAAAGAAATTTTATATATATATTGGAATATTGCTTTGAATCCTGGACCGTTTGGGACATCTCTACCACACACAGAATACATAGTAGACCACTGTAAACAGAATAATCGGAGTGACCGATCTACATTAATATTTAGTTTTCATTATACTGGTACAGTATAGCACTAGGGCACTACATGGCGGTATTATACAGTCACATTAATATCTCTTTTTGTCAGAAGAAGATGGGCAGGGGTGGCACTATGCAATGTTTAGCTCATGGGGCCTCCGCATATGTCACGTCAGCCTTTTTCATCATATAGACAAGTAGGTGACATATAAAAGTATTCACGCCTCCCACCAGCACTTTAAATCCTGCTCTTAATCCCCCTGGGCATCCTGCCAGTTATCGAATTAAAGAAGATTTAGGGCAGAAGTCGTGAAAAATAAGGGACAACACTATAATATATTGAGTCTTTATATAAACTTGATGTATCTTTATATATAATTGCCTTATTCTGTCTGTCTGTCTGTCTGTTTGTCTGTCTTGCTCCAAAATTATGTCCTTACCGCGACAAGCGTCTCATTGGCCGCTCGCCTCGGCTCCGCCCCCCCGCACGGATTGGCCGCTCGCCCAGGCTCCGCCCCCACACGGATTGGCCTCTCGCCCCAGCCCCCTGCACGCATTGGCAACTCGGCCACGCCCCGCCCCCCTCACACATTGCACGCTCGCTCTGGCCCCGCCCCCCCGCACGCGCAGCGGCGGAACACACAGATACGCACACACATAAGAACAGACACACACACACACAGATCACACTCACTCTCACACACACCTCACACACACATCAGATCGCATCCACATACTCACAACATCCCGTGATATCGCTTGCTTCTCGGCGGCGATACTGTGCAGTGACCTTCCAGGACCTGCCGGAGGATCACATGGCCGGAAGCATGTGGTATCTCCGGATGTTGTGATTGTGTGAGCGCGTATGTGCGATATCGTCAGTGTGTGTGTGTGAGTGTATGCGATCGGATGTGTGTGAGTGTGTTCTGATGTGTGAGTGTGTGTGTGAGTGTATGCGATCGGATCTGTGAGTGTCGGCAGAGGAGCACGGCGTGCAGCACAGCTGCTGGGACCGCCCACCGGTGGGCACAGGGAGAAGTGGGGTGTGTGTGTGAGTGTATGCAATCAGATGTGTGCGTGTATACTGTCTGATGTGTGACTGTGGAGCACGATGGGGAGTGCGCAGCATGGGGGATGGAGCACGATGGGGAGTGCGCAGCATGGGGGATGGAGCACGATGGGGGGTGCGCAGCATGGGGGATGGAGCACGATGGGGAGTGCACAGCATGGGGGATGGAGCACAATGTGGAGTGCGCAGCATGGGGGATGGAGCACGATGGGGGGTGCGCAGCATGGGGGATGGAGAACGATGGGGGGTGCGCAGCATGGGGGATGGAGCACGATGGGGGGTGCACACCTCCCCCCAAAACACACACACACCGCCACACATGCACTGCACAACACACCACACACACACTGGGAACCACAAACACTGCCCTACACAGACACCCACACACACAAACAACGCCGCACACACACAACACGGCACACACAAATATACGCACATACCGCACAACACACACATTGCACAAAACATACCTCCCACCAAAACACACACCCCACACCCACACAAACCGCGCAACACACACACACAACGCTACAGACACACAGCGCTCCACAAATAACGCAACACACGCAACACACAAACAACACCACTCTCACCCCCCGCCACACCCAGACAACACCCAGAACATTTACAGCGCCCTACACAAACACTTGGTAACTACACACAACAACATCTTTATATATAACAAAAATCATACATTAACTACACAATACGTAAATTCTAGAATACCCGATGCGTAGAATTGGGCCACCTTCTAGTTTTTCAATAAAAGTGTAAAAACTTATGAAATACAGTTAATTGTACTTCAGTAACCATAAAAACATCTGACTAAAAGATCTAAAAACACTGAAGGGCTCAGACTGAAAACCTTTGGCTGTGATTATCACAAGATCTCCGCGTGTCTATTATAATTCCACCACCAGAGGGCGCACTAAACACAGAATTGCTTACACTGATTAGCGCCAGGATATATTTGGGGACCACGGGGGAACACTATTCTCCTTAAGGAGACTTTGCAAGCCAGTCTGGCTGCCAGGTAAGGGGACTTATAGCTGCAATGCCCCTAAAATTCCACGGGGGAACACTATTCTCCTTAAGGATTGTCAAAAATCCACTTGTGACTTTTAGGATCGCTACTTCCAATAGGTGGCGCTGTGCTAGAGTTTGTCTCCTTTACTGGAGAGACAATTAGGATATATTTGCAGATTACAGCTTTCCGCCAAGGAGTCGCTTAAAACCTTGAGTTGACCTTGTCGTTTTATGCACAATCGCATTACAGCCCCCAGCTTCCCGAGACTGGCGATACACAAATGTGAAACCATGGCATGTTAATCTGAAAAGCTGGGTGACTGCAGTCCTAAAAGCTTTTATTGTTTGTGAAAGACAATTTATATTTTTAGTAACTATTTCTATACATAAATTGAAGGACACCTCTCGGGCATATTGGGACTGACGGGCGCTGTACCCTGTCTGCACCAAAGGGGGTACCAGCAAACCAAAAATAACCGTATTTAAATACAGGGGTAAAGTGATTTATTGGATTTTTGCACCAGGTGAAGGAATGCTTATTACGACTACAAGACTGAACACTGGAAGAAAGGGAATAGCCATTGTGACATGGATAGAGGCACAGGCGTATTAGCGGACTCACGCATTTACACCAGTCTATGCTATATAATGATATAATGTGCTGCTGATTGGTCATATGTGGTTTTTAGCGTGCTACCGCATCATTCCCAACTGTCCCTGACCCAGTGGTAAAGTTCCAATTTGGGAGAGCTGTCCCGCTGTCCCAGGAGGTCAGCACTCTGTCCCGACTTGCACTCACACTTTGCTATCTCTTCTCTCTGACTGTCTCTATTGCTCCATAGATTCTGCTACTTGGGGGGCATTGCTCTGCTTTCTAGTACATTCAATTAAACAAACAAGTCTTCTCTGTTCTTGAGAGATGATCTCACCAGGATTGCAACACCCAACCTGCAACATTGGAAGCAACAGCAAAAGCTAGGAACCAGGCTGCACTAAAGGGTGCTCCACACGCTGCGACATCGCTAACGATATATCGTCGGGGGTCATCGTGTTTGTGACACACATATGGCGTCGTTAGCGACGTCGCAGCGTGTGACAGGCTGGAGCAACCTAAAACGATCGCAAAAAAGACAAAAAACGTTGGTGTTGGAGAGGTCGTTCCAGCACGTAATATAGTTGTCTGGACAGTAGCGATGTTGTTCGTCGTTCCTGCGGCATCACACATCGCTGTGTGTGAAACCGCAGGAGCGACAAACATCTCCTTATCTGTGTCCACCGTCAATGCGGAAGGAAGGAGGTGGGCGGGATGTTACGTCCCGCTCATCTCCGCCCCTCCGCTTCTGTTGGACGGCTGCCGTGTGACGTCGCTGTGACGCCGCACGAACTGCCCCCTTAGAAAGGAGGCGGTTGGCCGGCCAGAGCGGCATCGCTAGGCAGGTAAGTACGTGTGACGGGTGTAAGCGATGTTTTGCGGCACGGGCAGCGATTTGCCCGTGTCGCACAACCGACAGGGGCAGATACACTCACTAGCGATATCGGTACCGATATCGCAGCGTGTAAAGTACCCTTTAGGCCAGAGTCACACTTGTGAGAGACTCGTCTTGCATCACATCACCCGACATGGCCTGCAGCTCTCCTGACAGGAGCATCTCAGTTGCATAGAAATACATGCAGCTGACCCGCTCCTGTCAGGAGAGTGTGTGGCCATGCCGGGTGATGCGATGTGAGACTCGCGAGTCTCTCGCAAGTGTGACTCCAGCCTTAGTGTGGGAGTTTTCTCTACTTAAAGGGAACCTTTCAGGTCCAATATGCACCCAGAACCATGAGCAGTTCTGGTTGCATATTGCTAATCCCTGCCTAACCATCCCTGTATCTAGTAGCATAGATAAAGGTATCTTTTATCGTATGCTAATGTGCGAGGGGACTAGTTCTCTGGGCGTTAGTTCCCCGGCTAGTCGGCCCCATTAGCATGTTAGTACGTCCCTGTGGGCGTACTAACATGCTAATGAATACGCATCGTCAGAGGATGATCTCACTTTCCTGTCCGCTGCCATCGCCGCCTGACGCTGGATTTTGGCTCAGTGCGCATGACCCCAGAGTTAGAAAAATACTTTTTCTAAAGATCTCTTTATCTAGGCTAGTGTATACAGGGACGGTTAGGCAGGGATTAGAAATATGCACCCAAAACTGCTCTTGGTTCCAGGTGCATATTCGACCTGACAGGTTCCCTTTAATTGTGCAGTGTAGGTTCCTGAATTACAACCAAATTATACAAGTACATACAGATACATCTCTTTATACTAGGGCCTTTTTATCTACCTGTGTTCTAGAAGGAGAAGGCAGATTTGCTTTTCTTCCTATAAAATTGCTAAATAGTAATGAAAAACAATTACAATAATGACATTTTAATGGACGTTTAAAAGAATAATAAACATCACAAATCAGCAAATATGGACATACTCGGTGTCTCTGTAATCCTAACGACCTAAACAACACAGTGAACATTATTTATGGTGATCGGTAAATGCCATAAAAAATGGCGTGATTGATTTTTTTTCTCCATTAAATCCATAAAAAATGTAATAAAATTGTAAGACTGAGACCGTGTTCACACACAGAGGGGCAGCAGCAACATTGCCATAAATTGCAATAACAGGCAATCAAAACATCGTATTTACCCAAAAATGATATAATTAAAAATGTCAGCTTAAGATGCAAAAAATAAGCCATCACAGAGCCTCAGATCCCGAAAAATGAGAACGCTACGGGTCTTGGAAAATGGTGACAAAAGCGTCATTATTTTATTTTAACATATTTCTAGTTTTTTTTACTACCAACCAAATAAAAATAAAACTACACATGTTTGGTGTCTACAAACTCGTACTGACCTGGGGAATCATATTGCCAGGTGAGTTGTGCCATATAGTGAACATGGTAAATAAATAAAAAAAAAAAAAGATTATGCAATTGCACTTTTATTTTTGCAATTTCACCACACTTGAATTTTTTTTCTATTTTCCAGTACTCTATATGGTAAAATTAATGGTTTCTTTCAAAAGCACATCTCGGATCCACATAAAAGCGGATTTAATCACTAAAGGGAACCTGTCACCGGATGTTCATAATACTCACCTAACGGTCGGTGTAGAGCAGACTGGTTGGATGGGCGTCTCCATTCTCCAGGTCCCGCGCCTCCTCTTGCGGCCATCTTTGTCCTCTTTCTGAAGCTAGTGTGGATGATGCGTTCTACGTCATCTACACTAGCCGAACATGAGGTCCTGCGCAGGCGCACTTTGAACTGCCCTGCAGTATCTCACGGTCGGCTAGTGTAGATGACGTAGAACGCGTCATCCACACTAGCTTTAGAAGAAGTACAAAGATGGCCGAAAGAGGAGCCGCCGGACTGGAGAACGGAGACGCCTATCCGACCTGTCTGCTCTGCACTGACCGTTAGGTGAGTATTATGAACATCTGGTGACAGGTTCCCTTTAAATAGATTGGTGCAGACACCTGCAGAAAACCCCCCACAGTATTTACGCAACGTGTGAACACGGCCTTACAGACACAAAAAAAACAAGAGCTTATGTAAAAATGAAAACAGCATGACTGCTACAACTATGAATGACTGAACAAAAAAATAAATCCATAGGTCTGAACAGTCCTGAATTCAGCGAGACAGTCCCAGATTTGGGTCTACACCCTCAAGTCCTAAGCAGTCTGCTGAATGTTCCTCACTGCTACCATGTGCCCCCTGACATCTCCTCTTGCCAGGGTAGAGAAAAATGGTAAAAGGCTGAGGTTTAGACATGTGGCTAGGGCATGATCAGAATTTTGCTGCATATGTGACGCCCTGGACTAGTCAGGTCATCCCAGGTAGTCACACACACACACCCCCTCCCTGATTAGGTGACAGAAACCAACCTAGAAAACCTTGTCACCACCCTCCAGGTTTGATGTCCACACCAGGGGGGGACGGAGCCAGGCGGTTGGCTCCGCCCACCGAGGAGTTCACAGGCCTGGATGTGGGAAAACAGATGACACAAGTGGTAGTGCAGAGTAGAGAGAAGTCAAGTTTGTTTTTGCCCCATTTTACCTAAAGACAAGGCCGAGAACTGGCAGGCCACCCAAAAACTATTGGGTTTGTAAATAATACCTTCCCTTAACCGGCCTGCCGGTTTCACAGCCTCCGGAGAGGCAGACTGGAGGATGGGCCTGCGGGACATAGATGGCCGAGGCCCGCCACCACTACAACCGGTGGCCATCCTCTGTGTCGGGGGTCCCCTGGACGTGATGTCCCTGAAAGAGAGGCAATTGTGAAACCTGCACCCGTCCCGTTGGAAAACACCTGGGCCCGTTCCTGGACTTGGGAAAAGGGGTGCTGCCCACTTCTTAGGGGCACTTTGCACACTACGACATCGCAAGCCGATGCTGCAATGCCGTGCGCGATAGTCCCCACCCCTGTTGCAGCTGCGATATCATGGTGATAGCTGGCATAGCGAACATTATCGCTACGCCAGCTTCACATGCACTCACCTGCCCTGTGACGTCGCTCTGGCCGGCGACCCACCTCCTTATTGAGGGGGCGGGTCGTGCGGCGTCACCGCGATGTCACACGGCAGGCGGCTAATAGAAGCGGAGATGAGCGGGACGTAAACATCCCGCCCACCTTCTTCCTGCCGCATTGCGGCCGGGATGCAGGTAGGAGATGTTCCTCGCTCCTGCGGCTTCACACACAGCGATGTGTGCTGCCGCAGGAACAAGGAACAACATCGTAACATCGGTCATTCCCAATTCATGGAAATGACCGACGCTACACCGATGATACGATTACGACGCTTTTGCGCTCGTTAATTGTATCAAAAATGCTTTACACACTACGATATCGCCTGCGACGCCGGATGTGCGTCGCTTTCAATTTGACCCCACTGACATCGCACCTGCAATGTCGTAGTGTGCAAAGTGCCCCTTAGGGGCAGCATCAAGGTACAGGTTGTTTGGGTGGGTGAGTGAAGGACCCGGACCCATTTCCCGTAATAATAAAAATGTTTTACGTTCGTAACGTTCAAGTATGTGCCTCCCGTAAGGGAAGATCTAAAAAGCTAAAAATGTGAAAGTTTGTACAACTGTTAGTATACTTGTACTGTGCTCCCGTTTTTCTATTTTTCAGAAACAAAATAAACCGGTGATAGACGGGCAGCCCGCGGATGGTCTGCATTAAACCAAGGGGGAATGTGACGCCCTGGACTAGTTAGGTTGTCCCAGGTAATTACACACACACACCCCCTCCCTGATTAGGTGACAGCAGCCAACCTACAAACCCTTGTCACCACCCTCCAGGTTTGATGTCCACACCAGGGGGGACGGAGCCAGGTGGTTGGCTCCGCCCACGGAGGAGTTCACAGGCCTGGGGGTGGGAAAACAGACGACACAAGTTGTAGTGCAGAGTAGAGAGAAGTCAAGTTCAAGGGCAGACCTGTGTCCAAGCCTGCCATCAGACTACCCCGGTGGCTGGGTCGGAGCCCAGTCACCTTTGGCAAGGAGGCAGACGGTGGTGGCCATCTGCAGGAGCTGGGATTACAGCCGGTGGAACCGTAGGGACCGGGGTCGGGCGGTGGCCCGCTGGTACCAAACCGGGGAACCGATTGGAAACCGGAGCACCAGGAGGGGTACTCAGACCCAGTACAAAGCCCTGAACCGACAGGGCCGAGTCAAATCAACTGATTGCGGACTGGACTTTAGGACCTATCCCACACAAGACCCGTTAGAAGACAACAGCCCAACCATACAGGGTAAAGCAACCGCCAAGGCATAGAGACCCAAAGGGCCAGCGTCAGCGGGCAAACGGGCTCCTACGGCATATACAAGTCGGGGGGCGGACTACCGTTGCTTAGGCATAGGAGTCAAACATTCTTACAAAGAGGTGCAGGAGAAAGGCGGAAACCACCAACCTATTCTGGGAGAAGCTGCAGCCGACTGCGGGCCCCGTTCATAACCCCGTTTGGTTTACCAGAGACTCCAGTGTATTGTGTCATAGTGAGTACACCAGTGCCTTCGGGCCGCGCACCGCGCTGCACCGCGCCAGCATCCAGCCCGCACCCGCTCCCACGCTTCAGCACCTCCCCCGGGACCATCACCCCCCTACCCACGGAGGGGTCAACACCAAGCTGCGCAACACTGTCCCCGGGAGGCCTAGTTAACGGCAGCGGTGGTGTCCATCTATTCACCACAACCCGTGTGTGGCGTCACGAACTTACATCCGAAACCAAACCACCGCGGCCCCGGCCGTGGAACTCCCCATCAAGTCCCTGCGTGTAGCGCCAACTCCCTTGCAGAGCAACGTGACCCCCGGGTCCGTGAGAGGCTCGAGCCACCACCCACCATACGAGCACGGATCCGAGCGGCTCGGCGGTCGCAGCCGAGCCCGCGGGGCAGTACACATACTTTGTCCCATTTTCTGCTGTGTAAAATCTAGGAAGTATGTTATTGTCCTGTGCCAGGATGCTGCTGGTAAAGCCAAGCCAATAAATGTCATACTCAGTATGTCATAAAAATTTATAAAACTTTTCTGATATACTTTGGGTTTAGAAGCATCAAAATTTTCATGATCTCCCACCTAGACCTCTATTATATACTGTGATAGGGTCACCTGGAGTACGCGACTCCTCCAAGTCATTCATATCTCCCAACTCTGAAAGACAAGAAAGAGGGACACATATTGCAAAGTGTTACAGCAATTTCTATTTTATGGTAAACCAATTCACTAACCTCTCCCAGTAGTTTATATTTGCTCACACAGAAATATTTGTCCTTGTGCAATCTAATGCGGGCGTCACACGGTACGATATATCGGGCGATATGTCGGCGGGGTCACGTCATAAGTGACGCACATCCGGCATCATTTGATATATTGTAGCGTGTGACAGCTACGAGCGACGGTGAACGAGCAAAAATACTCACCTTATCGTTGCTCGTTGACATGTCGCTCATTTTCAAAAAGTCGTTTCTTCTTCTGTGTGCCGGTTGTTCGTCGTTCCCGAGGCAGCACACATCGCTCCGTGTGACACCCCGGGAACGATGAACACATCTCACCTGCGTCCCGCCGGCAATGCGGAAGAAAGAAGGTGGGCGGGATGTTTACGTCCCGCTCATCTCCGCCACTCCTCTGCTATTGGCCGGCCGCTGTGTGACGTCGCTGTGACGCCGAACGTCTCTCCCCCTTCTGGATGAGGATGTTCGCCACCCACAGCGAGGTTGTCCGGGAGGTAAGTGCGTGTGACGGGGGGTTAACGACGGGGGCGATAGATCGTCCCGTGTGATGCCCGCGTTACAGTGTTCCCACACAATATGGCACCACTTTTATGGACCCACAAAGCCCCCCACGGTACGATGCCTTCACAATGCATTCCTCCACACACTGTATCACACTAATCATATGTGAGGCCGTATGGCACATTTTATAAAAATATTTTAGTGTAGGACTGCTTCAAATGAGATTTGCCGTGACGTGGCGAAGCAGCTCAAGAAATTGCAATTTTTTGCCAAAAATCTCAAAACATTTTTTATAATAAGTACAGTTTGGAAGGTTTAGTGCTGTAGTGCACATTTGGTGCTGGCTTTTTGTTTTTTCTTCATTGAATTGGTCGGTGGTTGACCTCCACCTTGCTGTGCACCCCAATTTGGGATGTATTCCATCTGTCTGGATTTTGGCGGTTGGTGACTGTTCACATTAAGTCATCAGGCTTTGTCCACAGGCTATTTACTTCATGCAGCATTTGCTTGGACCTGTCCCGCCCACAGCCATGACTCAGTCATGGGTACGGGATTGAAATAGACCAGGTGAGTGCTGCTAAGAGCAGTTCTACTATTCATATGTGAGGCCATATGGCACATTTTATAAAAATATTTTAGTGTAGGACTGCTTCAAATGAGATTTGCCGTGACGTGGCGAAGCAGCTCAAGAAATTGCAATTTTTTGCCAAAAATCTCAAAACATTTTTTATAATAAGTACAGTTTGGAATGTTTAGTGCTGTAGTGCACATTTGGTGCTGGCTTTTCGTTTTTTCTTCATTGAATTGGTCGGTGGTTGACCTCCACCTTGCTGTGCACCCCAATTTGGGATGTATTCCATCTGTCTGGATTTTGGCGGTTGGTGACTGTTCACATTAAGTCATCAGGCTTTGTCCACAGGCTATTTACTTCATGCAGCATTTGCTTGGACCTGTCCCGCCCACAGCCATGACTCAGTCATGGGGACGGGATTGAAATAGACCAGGTGAGTGCTGCTAAGAGCAGTTCTACTATTCATATGTGAGGCCGTATGGCACATTTTATAAAAATATTTTAGTGTAGGACTGCTTCAAATGAGATTTGCCGTGACGTGGCGAAGCAGCTCAAGAAATTGCAATTTTTTGCCAAAAATCTCAAAACATTTTTTATAATAAGTACAGTTTGGAATGTTTAGTGCTGTAGTGCACATTTGGTGCTGGCTTTTTGTTTTTTCCTCCACACACTGTATAGCAGGGGTCTCAAACTCGTCTGGGTGTATGGGCCGCACAGAGGAAAAAAAATAATTTGGGGGGCCGCATTCTTTGCAGGACAAAGTGACATTTTTATTGGTACCATATATTTTTTTACACACCTTTGGATCACTGACTTTGAATATTTTTCACTTGTTTATTATAGCAAATGTGCACAAACTTTGTTTAAATATATATATATATATATATATATATATATATATATATATATATATATAAAAAAACAAAACTTGATGGTAAAAAAAAGTCATGCCTTATTTTGAGCTTTTTGGGTTTTGTTTTTTTTACATTTTATACCTTCATTGTATACTAATAGTGTTACAATTAGCACAATATAGAAATTTTGGCCAACATCTTTTAGTAATGTTCCCCATCTTGTTGTAATGTGCCCATCCTTGTCCCCTTATAGTACTTGTACAGTCATGGCCAAAAGTTTTGAGAATGACACCAAAATTATATTTTCACATGATCTGTTGCCCTCTGGTTTTTAATTGTGTGTGTCTGATGTTTACATCACATACAGAAATATAATTGCAATCATGAGTACCAAAAGGTTATATTGACAGTTAGAATGAGTTAATGCAGCAAGTCAATATTTGCAGTGTTGACCCTTCTTCAGGACCTCTGCAATTCTCCCTGGCATGCTCTCAATCAACTTCTGAATCAAATCCTGACTGATAGCTGTCCATTCTTGCATAAGCAATGCTTGCATTTTGGCAGAATTTGTTGTTTTTTGTTTGTCCACCCGTCTCTTGATGATTGCCCACAAGTTCTCAATGGGATTAAGATCTGGGGAGTTTCCAGGCCATGGACCCAAAATCTCTATGTTTTGTTCCATGAGCCATTTAGTGCCTTTGCTTTATGCCAAGGTGCTCCATCATGCTGGAAAAGGCATTGTTGGGCGCCAAACTGCTCTTGGACAGTTGGGAGAAGTTGCTCTTGGAGGACATTCTGGTACCATTATTTATTCATGGCTGTGTTTTTAGGCAAGACTGTGAGTGAGCCGATTCCCTTGGCTGAGAAGCAACCCCACACATGAATCGTTTCAGGATGCTTAACAGTTGGCATGAGACAAGACTGGTGGTAGCGCTCACCTCTTCTTCTCCTAATAAGCTGTTTTCCAGATGTCCCAAACAATCGAAAAGGGGATTCATCTGAGAAAATGACTTTACCCCAGTCCTCAGCAGTCCACTCCCTGTACCTTTTGCAGAATATCAGTCGGTCCCTGATGTTTTTTCTGGAGAGAAGTGGCTTCTTTGCTGCCCTCCTTGAAACCAGGCCTTGCTCAAGCAGTCTCCGCCTCACAGTTCGTGCAGAAGCACTCACACCAGCCTGCTGCCATTGCTGAGCTAGCTCGGCACGGCTGGTAGTCCGATCCCGCAGCTGAAACAGTTTTAAGATACGGTCCTGGCGTTTGCTGGTCCTTCTTGGGCGCCCTGGAGCCTTTTTGGCAACAATGGAAGCTCTCTCCTTGAAGTTCTTGATGATGCGATAGATTGTTGACTGAGATGCAATCTTTGTAGCTGTGATACTCTTCCCTGTTAGGCCATTTTTGTGCAGAGCAATGATGGCTGCACGTGTTTCTTTAGAGATAACCATGGTTAACTGAAGAGAAACAATGATACCAAGCACCAGCCTCCTTTTAAAGTGTCCAGTGGTGTCATTCTTACTTAATCATGACTGATTGATCGCCAGCCCTGTCCTCATCAACACCCACACCTGTGTTAATGGAACAATCACTAAAACAATGTTAGCTGCTCCTTTTAAGGCAGGAATGCAATGATGTTGAAATGTGTTTTGGGGGTTAAAGTTCATTTTCTTAGCCAATATTGACTTTGCAAGTAATTGCTGTTAAGCTGATCACTCTTTATGACATTCTGGAGTATATGCAAATTGCCATTAGAAAAACTTAAGTAGTAGACTTTGTAAAAATTAATATTTGTAGCATTCTCAAAACTTTTGGCCATGACTGTAGTATTGTGCCCCATCCTAGTCCCCATCCTACAGTAATGTGCTCATTCTTGTCCCCATCCTATAGTAATGTGCCCCATCCTTGTCCCCATCTTATCATAATGTGCCTCATTCTTGTCCCCATCCTATAGTTATGTTCCCCATCCTTGTCCCGTTGTAGCAATCTCCCTATCCTGTAGTACTGTCCCCATCATATAGTTGTCCCATTCTATAGTAACGTCCCCATCCTATAGTAATGTCCCCATTTTATAGTAATGTGCTCACCTTGTCCCCTTCCTATTGTAATATCCCCAGCCTTGTCCCCATCCTGTAGTAATGTCCCCATCCAATAGTAATGTGCCTATCCTTGTCCCCATTCTATAGTAATGTCGCTAACCTATAGTAATGTCTCCAGCCTTATCCCTATCCTATAGTAATGTTTTCCATCCTTGTCCCCTTGTAGTAACGTCCCAATCCTATAGTAATGTGCCAACCTTGTCCCCATCCTATAGTAATGTCCCCATCTTATAGTAATGTGTCCACCTTGTCCCTATTCTATATTAATGTGCCCACCTTGTCACCATCCTATAGTAATGTGCCCACCTTGTCCCCATCCTATAGTAATGTGTCCACCTTGTCCCCATCCTAGAGTAATGTGCCCACCTTGTCCCTATTCTATAGTAATGTCCCCATCCTATAGTAATGTAGCGGCGGCTGAAAGGAGGCAGTGGTGCTATAACTTACCGATCGCTCTCCTCAGCTTCCACAGACGCCGGAGTGAAGCTGAGGGGGCGGTCTCTGGCCCCAGATCCACAGTGATTGGAGAGATTGATCACAAGACTGGTCTCTCCAATCAGAGCTGGGGGCGGGTGAAACAGAGGTCACCCAGCTCCAGCCAATGATCAGTGCTATAGCTGCACTGAGCATGGCTGGATTTCAATGTTTCAGCCATTTTCAATGACTGAAACATTACAGTGGCTGTGATTGGCTGAGCGGCGTTTGTCAGCCAATCACAGCCTCCGTAGGTCCAGGGAGGAGACACAACCCCTCCTGAGGTCCCCTCCTCCCTGAATCTAAGGTATTTTCAAAGCGATTGCGGCCACTGGGGCTCTGGGGCCGCCATTTCGCCATGACGTACTGGGTACGTCATGGGTTCTTAAGTACCAGGTAGCCATGACGTACCCAGTACGTCATAGGTCGCTAAGGGGTTAATGTGCCGTCCTTCACATACACACACAAAAAAAACCCACCATTCTTCTCACCTGTCCCGCGTTCCCTCGGCTGCCTCATCTCTGCTTCTTGCTGTCTAAAGGCCCGTGCCCCCCGGTGACTATCGCGGCCGGTGCAGGGGCCGCAGCCACTGTCAGCGATTTATGTCAGATAATTGTTTTGCCGGCGCTGCGCGCGCAGAGTCATGCTCTCCGTGCTCTCCGTGCTCAACGGCGGCCGGCTTTTGAGAGCGATCAGCTGATCTCCCGGAGGATGGCTAATGAGAGCGTTCAGCTGATCTCCCGGCGGCTGGCTATTGTTAACGATCAGCTGATCGTTCTCATAAGCCGGCCGCCGGCTTTTGAGAGCGATCAGCTGATCTCCCGGCGGCCGCTTTTAAGAGCGATCAGCTGATCTCCCGGCGGCTCACTAATGAGAGCGATCAGCTGATCTCCCGGCGGCCGGCTATTGTGAACGATCAGCTGATCACTCTCATAAGCCGGCTGCCGGGAGATCAGCTGATTATTCTCAAAAGCCGGCCACCGGGCGATCAGCTGATTAAACACAATATTTGAGCATGCACAGTGAAAACATAAGGATTCCGCTGCTCAAAAACGTTACATGCTGCGTTCCTGCCGTCCGACGGTCAGTCGTTCCACAACTGATCAGTCGGGCGACGGATGCAATGCAAGGGCATCAGTCACAATCCGCCGCTCATACAAGTCTATGGGAAACAACGGAATCCGCCAAACGGATTGCGTTATTTATCAGAGTGGTGGATTGTGACTGATCATAAACAACGGAAATGTGAACCTAGCCATAGTCAACAGGGGCACGGGCCTGAGGGGCTGCACGAAGCAGCCTGAGGGGCTGCATGCTTGAGACCTCTGCTGTATAGTGTCCCCCACAAGGTACATTCCCACACAGTATGATGTCCTCACAACCACCCATACAAAGTATAATTTCTTCAGAGCCCATCACTCATTATGATGCCTCCACAGTACATTCCTCCACACACTGTATAGATTCCCCCACAAAGTAAGTTCCCACACAGACATAGTATAATGCCCTCACAACGGCAAACACACACAGTATAATTCCTTCAGACCCCACTATACAGTATAATGCCACCCACTATTCCCCATACACAGCATGATGCCCCAACATGCCCCCATACAAAGTATAATGCCCCCACATCTACCCACATACAGTATATTCCCCCCCACACAGTATGATACTCCCGCAACAAAGTGTCCTCACACAGTATGATGCCCCCCACTATTCCTCATACACAGCATGATGGCCCGACATGCCCCAACACAAAGTATAATGGCCCCACATCTACCCACATACAGTATATTTCCCTCCCACACACAGTATGATACTTCCGCAGTAAAGTCTCCTCACACAGTATGATGTCCTCAGAGTTCATTCCCCTTCACACACTATGATACCCTCATAATACAGTCTCACTGACACACTATGATGACCTCACAGTATGGTCCTCCTCACACACTATGGTGCCCTAAAAATACAGTCCCCCTCACACACTACAGTCATATGAAAAAGTTTGGGCATCCCTATTAATGTTAACCTTTTTTCTTTATAACAATTTGAGTTTTTGCAACAGCTATTTCAGTTTCATATATCTAATAACTGATGGACTCAGTAATATTTCTGGATTGAAATGAGGTTTATTGTACGAACAGAAAATGTGCAATCCGCATTTAAACAAAATTTCACTGGTGCAAAAGTATGGGCACCCCTATCAATTTCTTGATTTGAACACTCCTAACTACTTTTTACTGACTTACTAAAGCACTAAATTTGTTTTGTAACCTCATTGAGCTTTGAACTTCATAGGCAGGTGTATCCAATCATGAGAAAAGGTATTTAAGGTGGCCACTTGCAAGTTGTTCTTCTATTTGAATCTCCTATGAAGAGTGGCATCATGGGCTCCTCACAACAACTCTCAAATGATCTGAAAACAAAGATTATTCAACATAGTTGTTCAGGGGAAGGATACAAAAAATTGTCTCAGAGATTTAAACTGTCATTTTCCACTGTGAGGAACATAGTAAGGAAATGGAAGAACACAGGTACAGTTCTTGTTAAGCCCAGAAGTGGCAAGCCAAGAAAAATATCAGAAAGGCAGAGAAGAAGAATGCTAAGAACAGTCAAGGACAATCCACAGACCACCTCCAAAGACCTGCAGCATCATCTTGCTGCAGATGGTGTCAATGTGCATCGGTCAACAATACAGCGCACGTTGCACAAGGAGAAGCTGTATGGGAGAGTCATGCGAAAGAAGCCGTTTCTGCAAGCATGCCACAAACAGAGTCGCCTGAGGTATGCAAAAGCACATTTGGACAAGCCAGTTACATTTTGGAAGAAGGTCCTGTGGACTGATGAAACAAAGATTGAGTTGTTTGGTCATACAAAAAGGCGTTATGCATGGAGACAAAAAAACACGGCATTCCAAGAAAATCACTTGCTACCCACAGTAAAATTTGGTGGAGGTTCCATCATGGTTTGGGGCTGTGTGGCCAATACCGGCACCGGGAATCTTGTTAAAGTTGAGGGTCACATGGATTCAACTCAGTATCAGCAGATTCTTGACAATAATGTGCAAGAATCACTGACGAAGTTGAAGTTACGCAGGGGATGGATATTTCACCAAGACAATGATCCAAAACACCGCTCCAAATCTACTCAGGCATTCATGCAGAGGAACACTTACAATGTTCTGGAATGGCCATCCCAGTCCCCAGACCTGAATATCATTGAACATCTGTGGGATGATTTGAAGCGTGCTGTCCATGTTCGGCGACCATCAAACTTAACTGAACTGGAATTGTTTTGTAAACAGGAATGGTCAAATATACCTTCATCCAGGATCCAGGAACTCATTAAAAGCTACAGGAAGCGACTAGAGGCTGTGATTTTTGCAAAAGGAGGATGAACAAAATATTAATGTCACTTTATGTCAATTAATGTTAGATATATGAAACTGAAATAGCTGTTGCAAAAACCCAAATTGTTAACATTAATTGGGGTGCCAAACTTTTTCATATCACTGTATATTGCTCATGCAGTCCATTCCCCTTCACACATTATGATGGACCCACAGTCCCGCAAGCACTGTATAATGCTCCTATAGGCCCCCATACAGTATGATGGCCCTACATTATAGTCACTCTTACACATTATGATGCAACACAGTACCGCCTCACACATTATAATGCCTACACAGAGCACTAAATACTAAATAGGATTCGCCAAGAGTTCCCACCACACAGTATGCTGTCCCCCACAGTATATTCCCACACACAATTATTGTAGTACATATCCCCACACAAGGAATAATGCCCCATAGTCACATAAAGTATGATGCCCCCACTATTCCTCCACACAATATGATACCCCCACAACCCCCCACACTGTATAATAGTACAATGCCTCAGTAGCCCCCTTCCACACTGTAATTCACCCATCTATATATATAATTGCCTTATTCTGTCTGTCTGTCTGTCTGTCTGTCTGTCATGCTCCGAAATTGTGTCCTTACGGTGACACAAAGCTGATTGGCCGCTGGGCTCGCCATGGCCCCGCCCCCCCACACGGATTGGCCTCTCTCCCCGGCTCTCTGCAGGCCCCGCCCCCCTCACGCAATGCACGCTCGCTCTGGCCCAACTGACACGGAGCCGCGACTCCCAGGTGAGTACACACACACGCATCAGATCACACTCACTCTCACACTCACACACACCTCACACATCACAACATGCTGGGATATCACTTGCTTCTACACCGGCTCCGTCAGGATCCCGGCAGCGCCAGACATAACCTTGCGATGCTGGGATCTTGACGGAGGCCGTGAAAGCTGGTAACCATTATAAACATCGGGTAACTAAGGTCCCTTAGTTACCCGATGTGTATCATAGTTACCAGTGTACACCGGCTCACACTCACACACACATCACACACACATCACATCGCATCCACACATCAAGGTCCTGCAGTGGCGGAAAATACAGACACATAACAGCACACACACATAACAGCACACACATACACACAAATCAGATCACACTCACACACACCTCACATCGCATCCACATACTCACAACATCCTGGGATATCGCTTGCTTCTCGGCGGCGGTACTGTGCTGTTAGCTTCCAGGACCTGCGGGAGGATCACATGGCCAGAAGCATGTGATACCTCCGGATGTTGTGAGTATAAGCGCGTATGTGCAATATCGTCAGTGTCTGTGTGTGTGAGTGGATGCGATCGGGTGTGTGTGAGTGGATGCGATCGGGTGTGTGTGAGTGGATGCGATCGGGTGTGTGAGTGTCGGCAGAGGAGCACGGCGTGCTGGAGGAGGCTGGGAGCAGAGAGGCTGATCATGGGGAAGGCTGGGAGGAGAGAGGCTGATGCTGGGGGAGGCTGGGAGGGGGAGGCTGGGACGAGGGAGGCTGATGCTGGTGGAGGCTGATGCTGGGGGAGGCTGGAAGGAGAGAGGCTAATGCTGGTGGAGGCTAATGCTGGTGGAGGCTGATGCTTGGGGAGGCTGATGCTGGGGGAGACTGGGAGGGGAAGGCTGATGCTGAGGGAGGCTGGGAGGAAGGAGGCTGGGAGGAGAGAGGATGATCCTGGGGAAGGCTGGGAACGGGATGCTGATGCTGAGGGAGGCTGGAAGGAGAGAGGCTGATGCTGGGGGAGGCTGGAAGGAGAGAGGCTGATGCTGGTGGAGGCTGATGCTTGGGGAGGCTGATGCTGGGGGAGACTTGGAGCGGAAGGCTGATGCTGAGGGAGGCTGGGAGGGGGAGGCTGGGAGGAAGGAGGCTGGGAGGAGAGAGGCTGATCCTGGGGAAGGCTGGGAAGGGGAGGCTGATGCTGGGGGAGGCTGGAAGGAGAGAGGCTGATGCATGGGGAGGCTGATGCTGGGGGAGACTGGGAGCGGAAGGCTGATGCTGAGGGAGGCTGGGAGGGGGAGGCTGGGAGGAAGGAGGCTGGGAGGAGAGAGGCTGATCCTGGGGAAGGCTGGGAAGGGGAGGCTGATGCTGAGGGAAGCTGGAAGGAGAGAGGCTGATGCTGGGGGAGGCTGGAAGGAGAGAGGCTGAGGCTGGGAGGAGAGAGGCTGATGCTGGGGAAGGCTGATGCTGAGGGAGGCTGGGAGGGGAAAGCTGATGCTGGGGAAGGCTGGGAGGACGGAGGCTGGGAGGAGAGAGGCTGATCCTGGGGAAGGCTGGGAGAGGGAGGCTGATGCTGGAGGAGGCTGGAAGGAGAGAGGCTGATGCTGGTGGAGGCTGATGCTGGGGGAGGCTGGAAGGAGAGAGGCTGATGCTGGTGGAGGCTGATGCTTGGGGAGGCTGGGAGAGGGAGGCTGATGCTGAGGGAGGCTGGGAGGAGGGAGGCTGATGCTGAGGGAGGCTGGGAGGAGGGAGGCTGGGAGAGGTAGGCTGAGAGAAGAGAGGCTGATGCACACACACACACACACACACACACACACACACACACGCGCGCACTGCACAACACACCACACACACACACACACACACTGGGAACCACAAACAACTGCCCTACACAGACACCCACACATACAGACAACGCTGCACACACACAACACCCAACACACAAACACCGCGGCACACACAAATATACGCACATACCGCACAACACACACATTGCACAAAACATACCTCCCCCCAAAACACACCACACACACACAAACCGCGCAACACACACACAACGCTACAGACACACAGCGCTCCACAAACAACGCAACACACATACAACACCGCTCTCACCCCCCGCCACACCCAGACAACACCCAGAACATGTACAGCGCCTACACAAACACTTGGTAACTACACACAACAACATCTCTCTCTATATATATATATATATATATATATATATATATATATATATATATATAACAAAAATCATACATGAACTACACAATACGTAAATTCTAGAATACCCGATGCGTAGAATCGGGCCACCTTCTAGTACAGTATACTGCTCCTACAGTATATTCCCCCACGCACAGGATGATGACAGTACATTTTCAACATATTATGATGCCCTGAATTTCCACCACACAATATGATGTCCCCACAGCCTCCCCAACATGATAAAATATCCCCTAAATCCGTCTCCTACACAGTATGATCAGTTTGATGCCCCCACAGACCCACCAAGACAGCACAATAAAAACAAAAAAGTGAGCTGGAGTATGAGATGATATGGCTAAGAGCCATATTGAGGCCTATTTTAGACCCATGGTAAGGTTTTAATATTAGAGAGTGTAGGTACTATCCCAACTGGGTACACCTTGGCGTTGGTGGGATAGCTTTATGCTTTTTTTGATCAAAAAACAGTGTTTACTAAGTACCCTATGTTTATATGCACTATGCTTTTATTTAGTTACAGCAGGGTATGTTTTCACCATTTTTTTTTTCCTTGGTTTCTCTTTGTCTTATGGCCAGTGTGAACATGAGCTCACAAGCACCATGTGTATCATCTCATAATCCAGCTCACTTTTTTGTTTTTATGTAGTTTTTTTGTATTCAGTACAAATAGGGTGTGGCCCCCTTCTCAGTGAGCTGGGCATTTCACTCTGTGCATCCCCTGACTGTGTGTCCTGTTGGGACCCGGTCACTCTCAGCCCTTAGCCATATTGAGGCCTATTTTAGACCCATGGTAAGGTTTTAATATTAGAGAGTGTAGGTACTATCCCAACTGGGTACACCTTGGCGTTGGTGGGATAGCTTTATGCTTTTTTTGATCAAAAAACAGTGTTTACTAAGTACCCTATGTTTATATGCACTATGCTTTTATTTAGTTACAGCAGGGTATGTTTTCACCATTTTTTTTCCTTGGTTTCTCCAAGACAGCACAATGCCCCAAAGTCCCCTACACACAGTATGATGCCTCAATACAAACCGTCAGGACCATAGTTCTGGCAAGACATCTCTGGAAAACTTGGACTTTACTGGGCCCGGGGCTTGGAGCGGGAGCTCAGCTAGGGTAACTAACTGCTAAGGGGGACACTCTAGAAATAGGACACTCTCTCTCCTTCTTTCTTCAAAACACCGGTGGTGACCTTTTACTGGATCTGGGATTGACCAGAGCCCATCATGGCAGTGACCAGTGTGACCAGGCTGGCAGCTGAAGTTGTGAGTAAACCACACCCTGAACCCGCAGAGACTGTGTTAGCTCGTTCTTGCCGGCGTCGCTACCCAGCGCTTAGGCGCCAACGGCCATTAGAACCTTCATCATCCACCCAGGGCCCGCTCTGTCTGTGAGGAGCAATACCATCCTGGCTGCCTTAGCACCTGCCCCGGAGAGGAATCCTGCAGCGGCGGCTACTACTGGCCGCATACCTCAGGAGGTGTGTCGCGGGCGGTGGGGCGCTGCGCTCACCACGCTCGGGTCCGGCGCTGCTGCTGCTTCTCGGTGGCTCGAGCGGTGGGCCGGATCCGGGGACTCGAGCGGCGCTCCTAACCCGTGAGTGAAAGGGGGGTAGTTCGGTTTGGGGATTTGGTCCGTGACGCCACCCACGGGTTGTGGTGAGGTTGGGCACCACCGCTGCTATTGACGGGGATCCCGGGAGCGATGGTAGTGAGCAGCTGGGATGTTTCTCTCCCCTCCGTGGGTAGGGGGTTATTGGTCCCGGGGCCCAATGAGGTGTCGGGTAGGCAGGGTTGGCAAGGTGCAGGGTCGCTTGGACTGCGCAGCGCGGTGCCGGATGGCACGGTAGTACTCATTCAGCCACAAATGGATGCAAAGTCTCTGGTAAACCAAACGGTTGGATGGACGGGTCCCGCAGCCGGCTGCTGTGGTTTCTCCCGGACGGTTGGTGGTGGCTGCCTTTCCCTGCACTTGTGTGTATGTTCGGTCCCGATGGCTTCCCACCGGTAACCCGCTCCCCAGCGTGTATATGTGCCGGAGGAGCCCTTTTGCCCGCAGGCTCTGGCCCTTGGAACTCTAGCTGTGGCGGTAGCTGTATTTTCCTTTTGCTGGTTGGACGGTTGCCTTCAAATCGGGTCTTGGCTGTTAGGAAACCCCTGGGGTCCCAGTCACTGACGGATTTGACCTATTTAACGGCGACTCCAAGCCTGGTCGGGGTCCGCAGGCCCTGCCGGTTTGTGCTGGCTTCACTTTGCTCCCCGGTTCGGTACCGGCGGGCCACCGCCCGTCCCTGGTCCTACGGTTCCGCGTCGATCTGCCTCTCCTGCAGACGGCCACCACCATCTGCCAACCTTGCTCTCGGTGCCCGGGCCACGTACCCGGACACAGTCAGTTTGCTCCTATACTCCCACTTTACTCCTCACTCTTCCACTTCCCTAACTGATCTCGACTCCCTTCCTTTTCCCGCCTCCAAGACTGTGTACTCCTCAGTGGGTGGGGCCAACTGCCTGGCTCCACCCCACCTGGTGTGGACATCAGCCCCTGGAGGGAGGCAACAAGGATTTTGTGTCTGGCTGATGTGCCTATCTCGGGGTGGGGGTGCATGTTGTAGTACCTGTGACGACCTAGCTAGTCCAGGGTGCCACAGGTGTCACGACAAACTTCCCCCACAATTAACTGTACACCTCGGGACAACGGAACCGGGCAAGGCCACTGCGTGACAATGTCTGACCTGACCCGAAACGGCCCGGTGACGAGTAGGTTAACCGCCTGCCCCTGTGTCCTGAAGACAAAGGAACAGTTAAATCAGGAGTCAGGACGTAACCCTGACCTGTCAGAAAAGGGACAGCTCCCCAAATTCGAGACTGTCCTGCTAAATCTAGAAGAATTTTCAAGGAAAGAGCTCTGCGTATAAAGATGTGCACACCATATATATATAATATATATACATATCTATATATATAACAATTTTATTAAATATCAAAAATAGACATGTCATAAACATTAAAAACCAACACCCAAAAAAAGCTGACACTCTTTATAGCAAATGCTTCTGAAATAAAGGAAGCTTCCGCAAAATCAAGTTCCCTTAGTAACGGATGGTCTACAAAAATATCATCTGATTAATAGCATGCAATACAATTAATTTTAAGACATGATAAAGAGACACTTTGGGCCCCTCTACCTATGGTGGTGTGTATAGATTATGTGTACTTAAGACAGTGTCTCTGTATCATGTCTTAATATGAATTGTATTGCATGCTACTAATCAGATGATATTATTGCAGACCATCCGTTACTAGGGGAACTTGATTTTGCTGAAGCTTCCTTTATCTCAGAATCTCAGAAAGCTTTTTGTGTGTCGTTTTTTAATGTTTTAATATATCTATTGTTGAAATTTTATAAAATGGTTATAGTTTATATATATATATATATATATATATATTATATGGTGTGCACATCTTTAGATGTAGAGCTCTTTTCTTCAAAATTCTTCTAATTATACATTCTCTGCATGGTGTGGCACCCTTGGGTCTATATATATTCTTTAGCAAGTTTAGTGCACCCCATCCTTTTTGTCCTGCTAAATCTGGGACGGTTGGGAGGTATGGACATATAGTAGCCTTCAAAATGCAACTGCCCACATGCCCAATAAGTTGCTGAAAAAGAACCTAATAGGCTGGAATATCTGGAATATCTCATGGCTATTAGTCTGCCACTGCGACATCTCTTTTGGAGGGACATTGGAGACTAAGCATGTGGTTATCCAAGTTCACACACATTATGAAGCCTGCAGGCTTGAGGGACACTATTAATATTTTCGTATGGGACCCCACCCTTCTGGTGGAACAGGTGTGATTGAGAACTCTCCGGTGTCAAAGTGGGAGACGTTTGTTGCCTTTAGCTAATGAGCTAAAAGTAGAAAATTCTCTTCAGTCACAGTCTTGGATTCTGTAGGCTCTAGGCAAGAAAAGCTATACTTTAGAAGCTCAGTTGTAGTCATACCTGGTTCTTCTGGTTACGTAATGGGTGATATTTCCTGCAGTTCATACTGGAATATGTAAGGTGTTGCTGGTGGATAATGTTGGCCCAGATAGGCAGAGGAGCTGCATATGTGGCGCCCCTGAGGCTTCCGTCGCCACAGGTCATTGTACCCCATCAGCGGTGTGATGCCCCATTCTGGGAGAGGAAGAGAGTGAACTCCGGTCCCCTGGTAAATCCACACTACACCCATTGCTAGGGACACACAGGACCAGGGAAAGTGGCAGGCAACCCTCCCATGCTGCATGCTGAGAGGGGCTGTAAGACCCATCCCTGCTCCCATAGGGTGGTAGCTTAGCAACTGGGGAGGTGGGAGGAGCCACCAGAGAGCAGATAGAGAAAGGAAGTTAAGTTAGTTTCAGTTTACCTCAGGGAGTGAAAGAGTGAGGAGCCAGCATGTAGTTGGAGAAGAAGAACGAGAGCAAGGAGGGAGGAGGGGGCCTGCTGGAGGCAGGCAAGGAGAAAGAAAGAAAGAAAGAAAGAAGGACAGAAAGGCTCCAAGTCAGCCAGGAGCAGAGGAACTGAAGGAGACGCTTCCTGGTGAAGAACCTGGGACCCAGAGGTCCAGGTGACACCACGCAGAGACAGAAAGGGTCGCAGGGCCGCGGGTAGTCCTGTAGGTACCACGAGCAGTCCTTGTTGGGTACCGAAGCCGAGGGCCCAGAGGCGCTACGAGTAGCTGCAGGCTGCGGTGGCCTGTTCCACAGTGACATCGGTGGAGTGATTAGCTGCGACAGGGGACGGTCCCTAGAGACTGGAGGAGTGAAAAGACAATCTCCAAACAGTAAAAACCGAGGCCCAGGGAATTGCAAGCTCCCAGGGCCAGAACCCAGAGCAGACCTTCAGAAAAGGGGTAATCAGCCGACAGGTGACCCCCCAGCCTGGAGGCTGTGATGGAGGCCAAGCCAAGTCCATCTAACTAAGGCAAGGCTAGTGAAGACAGCAGAGAAAAAGACACTAAGAGGAGGGTACCGGATTTCACGCTCTGAATCATCCAGAAACGGCGGAGGTCCCTGACAGTGGTCCCAGCAGTCTGAGGGTCCCTACAACTGTGACAAGAACTGTGAGTAAAGAACTTGAACTGCACCCTTGGAGTTGCCTCTGTTATTCCATCTGCCTAGACACTTACAAGCACCAACTGTGCCCCGGGCATTGCTCCACCTGTGGGGAGCAGTACTATCATTGCTGCCACAACATCATCCCGGAGGCCTCACACAGCAGCGGCGGCTTAGTAGCCGCATACCACAGGTGGCGTCACGAACACAAACATTAACAAGCAAGCCACATATTCTACTGACACCCACCAGGGCCACGGAGCCGGGCCCAGCCACCACTGACTACCACCGGACTAGTCCGGCCCGGCACCGGGTGTCCCATAGCCCTGGGGTGGGCGAGTCACATACACGTTTAGCACTATCTCAGGAAGTGTTCAATAGTACCTATGTCATAGAAGGTATACAACATAGGATATATCTAGAACGTGTCCTTATGAATGCACAATAATTCTTTGGTGAGGAATCAATAAATGAACCCATTTATAAAATGTCTTTTACATCTACTCCTAAACATGCCTACTTACAAAGCTATTTCTCAAAACGTTCAGTCCACATTAGACATACATTTTAAAACGCAGCTATATTAGCTTATTTTAGAAATACTCATTCGGGCATCTTTCATCTGCCCCTTTAAGGCCCATTTTTCAGATTTGAGGTTATAAAAAGGGGAACACATATATAATTTTCAGCAACACAAACTCATTTTTCGTAGATTGCCCCAAAATGTTTTTTGATGCTATCACCTTTCTGAAACATATGGCCACAGATCTAACGCGTTTTGAGCTACATACAGTCTTTGTTCATTGGTCCATCATCTTACGCTTGGTGATCATCTGATCACATCACAGACTATGGTGTGATCAGATGGTCACCAAGAGTACGATGATTCACCAATGAATAAGAACTGTATCTAGTCTGAAACACGTTAGTTCTGTGGCCATATGTTTCCTGACGGTTTTTAATTTATTCACGTTTTTTAATATTTTTTAATAAATGTAATGTGACGCCCTGGACTAGCTAGATAGTCACAGGTAGACCCCCACACTACACCTGTCCCCCAATACGGTAACATCAGCCAACCATAGAAACCTAGTCTCCTCAAACAGAGCTTGATGAACACACCAGGAGGCGGAGCTAGGCGGTTGGCCACGCTCACAGAGGAGTTCAGGGTGCCTGAGGCAGGAAATGGAGTCAGTTCAGTTCAGTTGAGTCCAGTTCAGTGGTAGTTGAGTGAGGAGTGAAGGAGTCTGACAGGTGCCGGGGTTGAAGCCCGGGCACCTTTGCCTAGAAGACTCGACTCAAAATATGGAGAGCCCCTTAAATTAATAGTGATGGAAGCTTCCCTTAAAGAGGAGCTGTCACTTGCTCAAAAGAAGTATGTTAAATACTTTGGAAAAATCATTGAGATCCCCTGATTTTGACACTCTTTTCCATGTTGTGCTGAGTTACTACATCACAGAGATATTCACAATTGTTTCTTCTGGAGAGCAATATGTGAAATCTCTGCTTTCAGTCTAACTAGGCATTTTTTCAGAGTCTTCTCTGAGGGCATGTGCTTTCACCCCTCCCTCTCAGATGCTGCCAATCACAGCCATGTAGATGAACTAGCTATCTATCAGTCTCAGACATTGCTAGGCTATGATTGGCAGTGTCTGGGAGGAAGGGGTGGAAGCACACGTCCTCAGAGAAGACTCTGAAGAAAAAAACAGTTAGGCTATGTGCGCACGTTGCGTACTAGCCCTGCAGATATTTCTGCAGCGATCTGAAGAGCACATGTGCGCTTTAGATCGCTGCAGAAATGTCCGTAGTGAGCGCCGATTCCATGCGCTCTGCCTGCAGCTCCTGCCATAGACAGAGCAGGGGCTGCCGGCAAAGCGCAGGAAAGAAGTGACATGTCACTTCTTTTTGCGCAGCGCTTCGGCAGTAGCCGAAGCGCTGCGCTCTTAGACGCCACGTGCGCACGGCCCCTGCACAATCTCCATAGACTGTGCAGGGGCCGCAGGACGCATGCAGTTACGCTGCGCTACAAAGCGCAGCGTAACTGCATGTTTTTACGCAACGTGCGCACATAGCCTAAGACTGCAAAGCAGAGATTTCCAAAAGCAACAAATATGTGTATGACTGCAATGGAGTGACGCAGAACAAAATGGAAACGGGCAGCAAAATCAGGGGAGCTCAGGGAATTTTAGCAAGTATTTAACGCAATTTTTGTGAGTAAGTGACAGGTGTTCTTCAAGATATCCAATATATATATATACACATGTTCCTCCTCTGTTTCAAAGAATTGTTAGGAGTCATATGATAGTGTGTCATCTGTCTATGTTGCTAAATAAAGTTTTGTCTCATTCTGACTTAGTCTTTTTTCCCGGAACAGTTATCAAATGATTATTATTTTCCGAGAGTATCTGACGGTTCCGTGCTGTCCTTCACATGTTGGGACTTGTTCTCTGTGAAGGATGTTTGATGAAGATCTTGAAGGATTGTACCAACAAAGAGCAGTGGCCTGTTCCCATAACAATCTGCTTGACTGTACACAAACATTCCCCTGACACGTAGGTTTCTTACAATCTTGACTTCCTTGCACCACACCCTAATGGGGAGAAACCGGTCCTTAAAAAGTCACTCCATTATCAACGAATGCATACACAGCTACAGTTATAATTAATGGTGGACCTAAGGCAGCAGAGAGGGTTCTGCTCTATTAGAAAGAGTAGGAGACTCAGGACCCAAACAGTCCTATGAATTTAGCAAATTATCATCGGTCTGGAGTATAAATGATAAATGTTCATCATGGGGGTCCCACCAATCCTAAGAATTTGCACAACTGCTCCATACATTGTCTATAGGGTCACTGGAGATTACCGAGTACTGTGCCCATAGGCAATGAATGGTGCACATGCACAGATATCACTCCATTCAAGCAGGGTACTTCACAACCTCCTTCTCAGGTTCAGTGGGACCACCAGTGATCAGCAAAATAAGTTGCTCAGTTGGAGGGAATCACTTTCAAAATTATGTGGTCATACCAGACCCATCAAAATACTAGAAGATTCTGTTCTGTAGAAGACCCAGGCTCTCCACTTGGAACTTAGTTTATGGTAGATGAGATGGACAGGGGTGGGCAAAGCCGACCCCAAAGATGCATATGCCCCTATGGCCAGTCCTTCTTTAGTAGCTGTGCAGGGCCACCTGATATTTCAGGAGCACTGCAAACTTAAATCCCCTGCAGCCATCCCTTTCCAACTTTAGCTACATCCATGTTCTTGTGTCACAGATGGAGATGAACACAATGGTAGAGTATGGAGCACATGGAACTGTCAGAGACCTGCTCCACCATTCATTCTGAGTAGAAACTGAAAGACCTGCAAAGACCTTCATGTCACATGCCATTCTCTATCCATGTGACCAGCCGCAGAGTCCAGCTAATTTAGAAGAGCAGGGATGTGAAAGGCAAATTGTGTGCTTGTGTGGGAGCATCATACTGTATGTGTAGGCATTGTGGAGGAATTATACTGTGTGCATGAAGATATCATACCCTTTGGTGGAGCTGTGGGGGCATCAAACTGTGTAGGGAAGGCTATGGGGTATTATACTGTGAATCAAGACACTGTTTCTTGGGGGAATGTAGTGAGGAGGAAATCATACTGTGTTGGGGGTATCATGCTATATGAAGGGCGTAATACTGTGTGTGAAGGGCTATGGCGCATCATACTTTGTGTAGGGGCTATGGGGAAATCATGCTGTGGATGGGTCCTGTAGGGACATCATACTGTGCATAGGGGGAATGCAGTGTTGGGAGCATAATACTGGTGGGAGGTCATCACACAGTATTGCGGGCATCATACTGTGTTGAGGGGGGCATGACAGGGGTACTGTACTATATGAGAAGACTAATGGTCTTAGCTGTATGAGCACATATAAAGAACTGGGCAAGGTAAGGGAAGAGGCTTAATATAAATGACCCACTACGTATAAGTCTGACTACCTTACTTTTGGAAGGTATGTTAAAATACTCAAGTTATTGAACACCCTGCCAATGTCTTACTGGTTGTGTACATCCGGTTGTGGCACACTGGCAACAACGTTCAACTAGTTATGCATGTGGCAAAGTGTCACAATGGTGCAGTGGTTTCTAAGTTAGGGAAATTTTTGTAAACGTCTAGGGGGGGGGGTCGATGGGATCTGGGTATGGCGATCAACATTTACAAAAGGTGAAATGGGATTGTATGTGTTCTTACAACAGTGGTGTGTGGGCAGTGACGTTATAAACTGGATGGTGATTACCGGTAATTACACAGGTATGCAAAATTTAGGTTTATGAAAATTGTTTCAATTCCAATGATTGACTTTTATTTTCTTATGCTCCCATTTAAAAAAAAAACAAACAACAAAACACTTCTATTTTTAATCATCACGTATGGATTTTGAACAAAACGCTTGGGAAATCTCGTACAGGGGAAATGAACATGAAAAATTTTTCTTGTAGCCAAAATTGTCCACAAATATATATATATATATATATATATATATATATATATATATATATATATACATACAGTTAGGTCCAGAAATATTTGGACAGTGACACAAGTTTTGTTATTTTAGCTGTTTACAAAAACATGTTCAGAAATACAATTATATATATAATATGAGCTGAAAGTGCACACTCCCAGCTGCAATATGAGAGTTTTCACATCCAAATCGGAGAAAGGGTTTAGGAATCATAGCTCTGTAATGCATAGCCTCCTCTTTTTCAAGGGACCAAAAGTAATTGGACAAGGGACTCTAAGGGCTGCAATTAACTCTGAAGGCGTCTCCCTCGTTAACATGTAATCAATGAAGTAGTTAAAAGGTCTGGGGTTGATTACAGGTGTGTGGTTTTGCATTTGGAAGCTGTTGCTGTGACCAGACAACATGCGGTCTAAGGAACTCTCAATTGAGGTGAAGCAGAACATCCTGAGGCTGAAAAAAAAGAAAAAATCCATCAGAGAGATAGCAGACATGCTTGGAGTAGCAAAATCAACAGTCGCGTACATTCTGAGAAAAAAGGAATTGACTGGTGAGCTTGGGAACTCAAAAAGGCCTGGGCGTCCACGGATGACAACAGTGGTGGATGATCGCCGCATACTTTCTTTGGTGAAGAAGAACCCGTTCACAACATCAACTGAAGTCCAGAACACTCTCAGTGAAGTAGGTGTATCTGTCTCTAAGTCAACAGTAAAGAGAAGACTCCATGAAAGTAAATACAAAGGGTTCACATCTAGATGCAAACCATTCATCAATTCCAAAAATAGACAGGCCAGAGTTAAATTTGCTGAAAAACACCTCATGAAGCCAGCTCAGTTCTGGAAAAGTACTCTATGGACAGATGAGACCAAGATCAACCTGTACCAGAATGATGGGAAGAAAAAAGTTTGGAGAAGAAAGGGAACGGCACATGATCCAAGGCACACCACATCCTCTGTAAAACATGGTGGAGGCAACGTGATGGCATGGGCATGCATGGCTTTCAATGGCACTGGGTCACTTGTGTTTATTGATGACATAACAGCAGACAAGAGTAGCCGGATGAATTCTGAAGTGTACCGGGATATACTTTCAGCCCAGATTCAGCCAAATGCCGCAAAGTTGATCGGACGGCGCTTCATAGTACAGATGGACAATGACCCCAAGCATACAGCCAAAGCTACCCAGGAGTTCATGAGTGCAAAAAAGTGGAACATTCTGCAATGACCAAGTCAATCACCAGATCTTAACCCAATTGAGCTTGCATTTCACTTGTTCAAATCCAGACTTAAGACGGAAAGACCCACAAACAAGCAAGACCTGAAGGCTACGGCTGTAAAGGCCTGGCAAAGCATTAAGAAGGAGGAAACCCAGCGTTTGGTGATGTCCATGGGTTCCAGACTTAAGGCAGTGATTGCCTCCAAAGGATTCGCAATAAAATATTGAAAATAAAAAAAAAATTTTTGGGTTTGGTTTATTTGTCAAATTACATTTGACCTCTTAAAATCTGGAGTGTTTGTAAAGAAATGTGTACAATTCCTACAATTTCTATCAGATATTTTTGTTCAAACCTTCAAATTAAACGTTACAATCTGCACTTGAATTCTGTTGTAGAGGTTTCATTTCAAATCCAATGTGGTGGCATGCAGAGCCCAACTCGCGAAAATTGTGTCACTGTCCAAATATTTCTGGACCTAACTGTATATATATATATATATGAACATATATTCTGCCACTTTACTAGAAATCAATTCTTGTGCCTTTTCCTTTTCTCTTCCAAGCTTCTCTTGATCCCTTTTCTCCTATAGAAGGCCTGCAGATGTTCCCTGTGAAGCATCCAGCAATCGTACCCCATCATGTTCACGTTCCATCTATCTTGGTATCGTCATTCCGTCTCCTCGCTAACCTGTTGAAATCTTTCTCCTTGCTCTTCCGTAACAGCACCAAGGTTTTACGGAAAGTAATCCAAATGGGAATATAAAAAATATAACTTCAACTTCATTAACCCTAGGCTCTGAAACGTTTCAGCATATCAGCCAAGGACTTAAATTTTGGATCTTTGTTGTTGCTTAGAAATTTCTTCAAGGCTTCTTTAAACAAATCCCGAGCCATTTTCTCAACAGCTTTCATTTTTGTTATGAACATGTCGTCCTTCTTGAGTTTCCGAATATCTGAACCCACAAAAATTTCTTCCTTCAGTTTTACTTTGGGCACTGCCTGAAACTTGGTACACAGGTGCTTAAAGGTCTCTCCTTTTAGTAGAGATTTATAAACTGCTTCATCAGTCCAAGCTTAATGGGGAGTGAAACTTTCCGCATGCAAAGATGTTCTCGTTGGCCAACTTCTTTCTCTCCAGTGACAAGTCCTATTTTGGCTGTCCCATTCACACAAAAAGCATGGGTACATTGTGTATCTTTCTCGCTGCACAAGGAGCAAAAAAAAACTTTCAGGTCACTACATATTGACCATCCTTGATACTCGTAGTTAGGTTTCTTGAGAATAAAGTCTAAATTCTTGTAGCTTTCGTTCAAGTGCATAGAATGCCCTACAGGCACTGAAGCACACTTGCTGCCATTGTGCAGTAGCAGCTTTCAGACATTTTTTGGCTTAGTCAATAATCTCCACTCACATTGTACTCAGTGTTATATTTTTCCAACGGCCCTGGAGCATCACTGCAATGCACTAGAGCACCGTCTTGAGAAAAGTATAGGAGGAATTCCTTTTGGAAACCTATGGAATTTTATTCTTTTGAAAGCCTATGGAGTCAGTATTTATGTAAAAGCTGTATGTGATGGAATTTTTTTTATATATTTCAGAGTTCAGAGATATATAAAAATCACCATTAACTTTACAAACAATCTTACCCTTGCAGAAAACAAGTAGTATTATGAGGGAGGGAGGGAGGGGTGTAAGTAATAACACTCTCGTCTCGTCGGGGGTGCTCTATACTGCATGTGGTTTATGAGTTTATTACATGAAGGTGTCATTAACTTCAACAGTTGTATGTGATTATAATATAGAGGGAGAAATTATATTAGTGTAATTCGTGTGATTTAGTCACTACATTTCCATGATGACCCTTTGGTGGGTTTTTGATGTCGCAGAATTTCTTCCCTTATTATGTGAATTAGGTTATTGTGTTTTTACATGCGTTTTTGTCTTTTTGGTATATAATGCTGTTTTATTTTAGATCCTTTTTGATATTTGGATTTGGGATAAGTGTATTAATAAAGCTATGTGCGGATTACATGCATTTCTGATGCGCTTCTGCACCATGTGCGTTTTTTACCTGCAGATTTTCAGCATCTAGTCTATGAGAAAAATCTGCACATAAAACTCATCATACTCACAAGAGAAATTGACATGTTGTGGATTTGAACTCGTACCTCATGAAAACGTACGCTGAGCAAGAAGAGTTACAGTGGGCCAGAGATTTCTATAAATCCCATCCACTGTGCTGGAACTCTAAGAGGCTGCATCTATGACACAGCAAAAATATGCAGCGTCAAAAACTTGCATAAGACTTATCATGGGCACACAACCAAAGGAGTGGTTACCTCTGCTGACGTTATCTGACAGATAAATGGAAACTGCAACCAAAATAACTTCAGACGCCAAACTGATTTACAAAGAAGCATTGTGTGCAATATACATAATACAGTGATAAACTGCTATAAGTACAGCACGCCTTATAGTAATAAATGTAAAACAGATACTGTAGTATCATGCTTCCTAGAAAATTATTTATATTACATCTGATTTACATTTACTATCGCATGGTGGGCAATATTTATAGGAGTTTTGGCAAAGGGAAAAGTGGCTGCCTCAAGCTGAATCCTTGTTTTCTTGCTTTGCTAGGGTGTGATCCTCTTCTGAAGATTGACAGTTCAGACCTGTGGTATTGTTGTCTCAAGCTGAATCTTCAGTTTCTTGCTTTGCTTGGGTGGGATCCTCTTCTGAAGATTGACAGTTCGGACCTGCGGTATGGTTGTCTCAATCTGAATCTTCAGTTTCTTGCTTTGCTCGGATGTGATCCTCTTCTGAAGATTGACAGTTCGGATCTGCAGTATGGTTGTCTCAAACTGAGTCTTCGGTTTCTTGCTTTGCTAGGGTGTGATCAGCTTCTGAAGATTGACAGTTCGGACCTGCGGTATGGTTGTCTCAAGCTGAATCTTCAGTTTCTTGCTTTGCTCGGGTGTAATCCTCTTCTGAAGATTGACAGTTCGGACCTGTAGTATGGTTGTCTCAAGCTGAATCTTTGGTTTCTTGCCTTGCTGGGGTGTGATCAGCTTCTGAAGATTGATAGTTCGGACCTGTGGTATGGTTGTCTCAAGGTGAATCTTCGGTTTCTTGCTTTACTGGGGTGTGATCCGCTTTTGAAGATTGACAGTTTGAACCTGTGGCATGGTTGCACCACTGGTCCAAAATCTGTGATCTCACAGGCTGCCAACACAGGCATTTTTAGCTATTCAGCATGGAAGGATCCAGAGATCCGGCCAGCTTCAGGGGGAAACGAGCAGGATGTAAGGCATAGAACCTGCTGGTGCCGTGCTCCTTACCTGGTAAGATGCTTGTTTGTACAAGCACTTTGTAATTTTAGCTATTTAAGAAGTTAAAACAACCCCTTTAAAAGGAATCATAAAAGCGTCTAATTTTTTGTGTGTGTGTGTATGAAGGAGGGGGGTGCTGGGATGCTCGGGCAGCGCACGCCTTCGCCAAGGAGACTGTGTGTGGATGTGACTTTTGGTGGAGTGCATGACATTTACTGGTTTCTTCAGGCCGGTGTCCATCACCCTGCTAGTAGTTGTCGTCATAGAAAGTCAATAAGACTCATAACACCAGAGTTCACTTAGCCAACCGGAATCGTTCAGTTTTATTCTTCACACCATTATGGCAGACATGGCCTTCCTTCCTCTCAGTGTGGGATACTGCTCCTCAACTTGTCCCCCGCTATCTTGGATCTCGTCCTCAAGCTCCTAGGGGTCTGTGCCTCCTTCCCTCTACCTCTGCATAGCTTTGTATGATTCTGGACCCAGATACGGTAGTTCTCTAGCTGGTCAACTCTCTAAGACCTTCAGGGCTCTAGAACTCACGAGGTTACCTCAGGGTTCCCTGACTGGCCCTAGCACTGAGACCACGTCTTCCAACACTTGAATCTTATTCTCTACTGGTCCCCTCTGTCCTCTTTCCCACCATCTGCCACTCCTCCATTCTATGATCTTAACCCTATCTTATCTAACATCTAATCTAAAGTCGACTTGCCACTAGAAGGCAGCCAATAATACGAACATATAAATCTTATAGTATTCAACAGTCTATAAAACATGTTACAAGCACATGGTGGGGCGCAGCCCCCCTACTATATGTATGCGAGGAACAGACCACTTTCTGTCAGTGTGCTGGAGCAGATTTTCATCACTTTTTGGCCCTTATGTCAGTTTTTACCATCAAAATGTCTTTTGTGTTAAAAAATAAATAAAAATGTGCACACAAACTCTATCCAGGTGGCCAAAAATATAAATTTTTCAAAAGTGAGCGACTTCAGGAAACTCTTTTCTCTGAAGTTCTGTTAACTTGAAGCATTTTAATTTACCACTTTTCGGTCATTTCCTGAGCGATTTTATGAGGTCTTTGACCATCGTTGAGTATTTCGGAGTATTGTCCAGTGCTTTGGTGGCATCTTTTTCACTGTTGTACTTTTACTAAATATTGAAGAAGCAAAAACACTGACAAGACACTTTTAAAGAATCCTGGGCATCTTCTGGGTGTTCTTTAAACATACCCATTGACATCCAAAGTACAGAGCTTCTTTAGAGTACAAGAAGCCTGAAGAATGGACAACTTACTTCTTTTAACCGTTTGGCGTCTTTGGAAACCTGAAGCGTTTACAGGATGTTCAAAGCCTGAACGTATGCACAGCAAGTCGTTTCTACATAGGAGGGAATACGCGATCAGCTGAGCTGTCATTGAGGTTACCCGCGGCCACCGCTGGATCCAGTGACAGCGGGTAACCTCAGTGACAGCTCAGCCGATCGCTGTCTTCAGTTGCTGTGTGGAGGTGACCGGAGCGGCGGTGTATTCTGCAGCTCCGGTCACCTCCATGCAGCAGCGCTGGAAGCGACGCTGGACCATCCTGGATTACGCCGGGCATGGAGGGCTTTTTGGGGCTGATTAAAGTGGTGAACCAGGGTATATGTTTGTGTTTTTTATTTCCAATAAATGATTTTTTCGGGTGTGTGTGTTTATTTACTGTAATCTACAGATTAATCATGGAGGGTGTCTCATAGACGCCTGACATGATTAATCTAGGACTTATTGGCAGCTATGGGCTGCCAATAACTCCTTATTACCCCAATTTGCCAACGCACCAGGGAAAATCGGGAAGAGCCGGGTACAGTTCCAGAACTGTCGCATCTAATGTATGTGTCGCGGGCGGGGAGGAGGGTGTCGGCACACTATGCTCACCCCCTTCTGCTCGGGTCCGGCGGCTGCTGCTCAGTGGTGGCTCGAGCGGTGGGCCGGATCCCGGGGGCTTCTCGAGCGGCACTCCTCGCCCGTGAGTGAAAGGGGGTTGTTGGGTGTGGGGATGATTATTGTCCGTGACGCCACCCACGGTTGTGGTGATTTCACCACCGCTGCTCGATACGGGGATCCCGGGGATGGTGATGCGGAGCAGCCAGGTGTTGTGTTGCCCCTCCGTGGGCAGGGGTTGGTGATCCCGGGGCCCGGTGAAGGTTTGTGAGGTGCGGGGCCTGGTGGGCGCAGGGACGCGGGGGCAGCGTTGTGCCTTGCGGCACTGTGGTACTCACTCAGCCTGAGACGTGGACACAGTTTTACGGTAAACCAAACGGCTGGTAGGACGGTCCCACAGACGGCTGCACCTGCACTCCCGGTAGGTGACGGTGATGTCCCTCCTTCCTTGCACCTATGGTTGACTTGCGGTAGCGGTGGATTCCCTCCGGTTACCCGCTCCCCGGCTTCAATCTGGGCCGGAGGAGCCCTACACTTTGCCCGCAGGCGCTGGCCCTGAGAAACTGGTGCCGTGGCGGTGGCGGTGTCTCTCCGATTCGGGTTGGGCTGTTGCCTTCAATCGGGGCTTGGTTGTTGGGGGATCTACGTCCCCTTCACTGACGGATTCGGAAAATTTGGCGACTCCTAGCCTTGCCGGGGTCCGAGAGGTCCCTGCCCTGGTGCTGACTGTCCTTCGGAACACTGCTCCAGACCACCGGGCACACAGCCAACGGGGTCCTTCCAGGAACTTCCAAACGGTCCCCCTCCAGACAGTCACCGCCGTCGCTGACCTTGCTGATCTGGCCCTACACCAAGCTGGACCTTCAGGCTTTCTTTCTTTACTGTCACTTCACTTGCTTTCCTCTTTTCCACTTCACTTTCACTTAGCTCCTCACGCCTGCTCCTCCCTGAGCTGACTCTCCAACTTCACTCTTGCCCTGCCTGGGCTCAACTGCCTGGTTTCTTCCCGCCTCCAGAGCTGTGACCTCCTTAGTGGGCGGAGCCAACCGCCTGGCCCACCCCCTGGTGTGAATCATCAGCCTCTGGAGGAAGGCAACAAGGATTTGTAGTTTAGCTGTGATGTGCCTACCTGGGGTGTGGGGTGTGGTGGTGTTGTGACCTATGACCCCTGGCTTGCCCAGGGCGTCACATTCCCCCTTAGCAAAATGCAGACCGTCCGCGGGCTGCCGTCCTACACCGGTTTTATTTTTTTTTTTCTGAAAAAGATAACATTTGAAATTAACATATTTACATTTTTAATCATAACTCTTCCCAAGACGGGAGGCACATTTCTTTTAACGTTACAAACGGTTTACGGTTACGGTTTCCGCTCTCTCCCACCCAAGCAACCTGGCCCTGATGCTGCCCCTAAAACCCAGGCAGCACCCCTTGACCCACAGTCCAGCACAAGTTACCCGAGCGGGATCTGTCCTTCCCTCCAGAGGGTAGCCACCGGTTCCTTTGGTGGCTGGGCCCTAGCCTGCTCTGCTGAGGGCCCTCCCTCCAACCTGCCTCTCCGGAGGCGGCATTGCGGAAAACGGTAACGGTAAACAACATATTTACAAGCCACTTAACGTTTGTGGTGCCCTGCAAGTTCACGGGCTTGTCCATAAGGAGTCCCTTATGCAACTTTTAAACGGTCCCCTCGGGGATAACGGTGCCGGTTCCGGCCGGTTCAATCACTACAGACAATCAGGTACCTTCTTCTTGGATCAATCATTTTTCATTTTCAACTTTTAAACAAACAAACACACTGACTTCTGGTCCCAACAGGGATAACTTTTAGGCGGAGGGCCGCCGGCTTAGCAGTCCATCCTCAATCGTGGGGCTCTAGTGCCACCTTCACATGGTGCACCGCTCTGGACCCCAATGGTAGCTCGCTGCAGGCGATCTTCTTCCATATTCATGCGGACATGCACATCCGCTCTACACCACTCTCGGGCATCGATCTCCCTGCGCAGCTGCTGTTGCCGTCGCTCCCAGCCGGGAGCACTTTCTGTTTGCTCCGGTTCAGCGTGTGCGGGGGATGGGCCCAGCCAGAGTCCCTCCGTGTCGGCTACGACCAGCACCTTCAGTAATGAGGGACCCCGCTGTGACATGGCCTGCTCTGCCTCCTGGCAGCTGCATCCCCGCCGTGCCTCCGGTGCATCTTTGCTGACGGCCTCAGCCTCCGGCTCCTTCCATTGAAGCGGATCAGGGTGGTCACGATCTTCTGCTGCAGGTCTGTCCGCCGGGGCGGATTGGCAGGGTACCGCTACCGGTGGTGGTGGTATCGGGCCTAGTGGCGGGGCAGCAGCAGCCAACACGGGTAGCGGGGGAGGTAGCAGGGCGAGCGGGTATGGACCGGGTCCCTCAGCCGCGATGACCGACCCACTAGGGGCACAGGGGCGTGAGTCACTTACCCTCCCTTCCAAGACTCCCTCCGTCTCGCGTCTCCGTATGGCCGCCACCACTTCCGCCATGTCGGCCTCCCACTCGGCCATGAGGAGCTGCATGCGGACCTGCAGACGGCCGCTTATCTGGACGGTCCGGACTTCCACCCACGCTGCGGGGCCAGGCGCGGGGACCACGGTGTTGTCGGTCGGACTCAGCATCTTTAGCAGCGGCCCCTTCCAGGAACCAGTCAATGGCCGCAGGGTCCTGGCGTCCCTGCTTTTATATCTGCAGCTACATGCGTCCAGCCGCCATCGCGTCCCCCTTAGCTCTTTCCGGCCCCTCCTCTCTCGGGGCGGGATTTTGGCCTTCGCGCCTCTACTGCTCGAGAAGACGCTCGAGCGGGAACTTTTCGCGCCAAAGATGGCGGCTTCTGAAATTTTCCTGCCGGATACCTCCGGCGGTAACAAGGCGCACCTCTACCAGACGGCAGAGCGGTAAGATCCTGTTCGTGATGCCAAGTTGTCGCGGGCGGGGAGGAGGGTGTCGGCACACTACGCTCACCCCCTTCTGCTCGGGTCCGGCGGCTGCTGCTCAGTGGTGGCTCGAGCGGTGGGCCGGATCCCGGGGGCTTCTCGAGCGGCACTCCTCGCCCGTGAGTGAAAGGGGGTTGTTGGGTGTGGGGATGATTATTGTCCGTGACGCCACCCACGGTTGTGGTGATTTCACCACCGCTGCTCGATACGGGGATCCCGGGGATGGTGATGCGGAGCAGCCAGGTGTTGTGTTGCCCCTCCGTGGGCAGGGGTTGGTGATCCCGGGGCCCGGTGAAGGTTTGTGAGGTGCGGGGCCTGGTGGGCGCAGGGACGCGGGGGCAGCGTTGTGCCTTGCGGCACTGTGGTACTCACTCAGCCTGAGACGTGGACACAGTTTTACGGTAAACCAAACGGCTGGTAGGACGGTCCCACAGACGGCTGCACCTGCACTCCCGGTAGGTGACGGTGATGTCCCTCTTCCTTGCACCTATGGTTGACTTGTGGTAGCGGTGGATTCCCTCCGGTTACCCGCTCCCCGGCTTCAATCTGGGCCGGAGGAGCCCTACACTTTGCCCGCAGGCGCTGGCCCTGAGAAACTGGTGCCGTGGCGGTGGCGGTGTCTCTCCGATTCGGGTTGGGCTGTTGCCTTCAATCGGGGCTTGGTTGTTGGGGGATCTACGTCCCCTTCACTGACGGATTCGGCAAATTTGGCGACTCCTAGCCTTGCCGGGGTCCGAGAGGCCCCTGCCCTGGTGCTGACTGTCCTTCGGAACACTGCTCCAGACCACCGGGCACACAGCCAACGGGGTCCTTCCAGGAACTTCCAAACGGTCCCCCTCCAGACAGTCACCGCCGTCGCTGACCTTGCTGATCTGGCCCTACACCAAGCTGGACCTTCAGGCTTTCTTACTTTACTGTCACTTCACTTGCTTTCCTCCTTTTCCACTTCACTTTCACTTAGCTCCTCACACCTGCTCCTCCCTGAGCTGACTCTCCAACTTCACTCTTGCCCTGCCTGGGCTCAACTGCCTGGTTTCTTCCCGCCTCCAGAGCTGTGACCTCCTTGGTGGGCGGAGCCAACCGCCTGGCCCACCCCCTGGTGTGAATCATCAGCCTCTGGAGGAAGGCAACAAGGATTTGTAGTTTAGCTGTGATGTGCCTACCTGGGGTGTGGGGTGTGGTGGTGTTGTGACCTATGACCCCTGGCTTGCCCAGGGCGTCACATATGCGGCAATTCTGGGCGGCTGTTGGCTGATATTGTTAGGCTGGGGGGTTCCCCATAACGTGGAGCTCCCCATCCTGAGAATACCAGCCTTCAGCCGTATGGCTTTATCTAGCTGGTTTTAAAATTGGGGGGGACCGCACGCCGTTTTTTTTAATTATTTAATTATTTATTTCACAAACACAGTATAGACACGCCCACCGGCTGCTGTGATTGGGTGCAGTGTGACACCTGTCACTCAGCGTGGGGGCGTGTCTCACTGTAACCAATCATAGGCGCCGGTGGGCGGGGAAAGCAGGGAATACGAGATTGTTTAATGGGCGGCCGGCTTTTTCAAAACAGTAAAAGCCGCCGCAGCAGTGTGAATGCCGTGCAGCGCCGGGGATCGGGGATCGGTGAGTATATGAGAGAGGGGGATAGACTGACATGGACAGAGAGTGAGGGACAGAGATAGTGACCGACTGACAGAGATTAGTGAATGACAGACATTGTGAGGCGCTTCAGAATGCAGCTTTTCAGCTGCGCTCTGAAGCGGACCTTTTTTAAGCTGCGGTGCAGAGCGCACACCTGCGCACATAGCATCAGACACCGAAATCGTATGAGGGATGTCACACGTTACAATTGAGTAAGTTCGTGCAACAAAACGCTCAATTCTAGACAAAGATACGATGTGTTTGCGATCAACGTTTTTGCGTTCAATCCTGATCGCACGTAGGTGTCACACGCAAATACGTCACGAACGATGCCGGATGTGCGTCACTTACAACTTGACCCCAACGACGGATTGTGAGATATATTGAAGCGTGTGTAGCGGGCTTAAGGACTACTACTGAGCATCTGATGTCCATGGACTGCTACCGACATCTTATATCTGTGGACTACTAATGAACATCTTGCGTCTACAGACTACTATCAAACTTCTAATGTGTACAGACTACTACTGAACATATCTATGGAATACTAATGAATATTTGATGTTCATGGACTACTACGGCAACTTATGTCTGTGACGAACATCCGATGGGCCTTGCTGCACAGTTTGAGCCCTTAGGGCCCCCTCATATGTTCGTCAAGGTGTATAGGCTATTGTAGCAGTCTAAATCCTATGAACACATACAAGTTTCCCCCCGCTCCCCCTTCATTGTGTGGTAATGTCCCCCATCCTGGGCCACTTCCAGGTAAATGACCCCCATCATGCCTATATCCTGGCATATATAGCCCCATCCTGGTATATGTCCCTATCATGGCCCCATCCTGGTGTATAACCCCAATCATAGATATAGCCTGCTATATATGGCCCCATCCTGGTATATATGTCCCCATCATGGGCCATCCTGGTATATATGGCCCATCTTGGTATATATGGCCCCATACTGGTATACTGGTATATATATATGGCCACATCATGGCCCCATCCTGGTATATATGACCCTATCATGGCCCCATCCTGGTATATAGTCCCCCATCATGGCCCCATCCTGGTATATAGTCCCCCATCATGGCCCCTGTCGCGGGCGGAGGAGGGGACGCCGCGCTCTCCCACTGCTGCTCGGGTCCGGCTGCCGCTGCGGCCTGCTGCTGCCGCTGCTCGGTGGCTCGAGCGATGGGCCGGGTCCCGGGGACTCTCGAGCGGCGCTCCTCGCCCGTGAGTGAAAGGGGGTTATTTGGGTGTGGGGATTGGTTATTGTCCGTGACGCCACCCACGGTTGTGGTGATTTGTTGGCACCACCGCTGCTCTGTATGGGGATCCCGGGAAGGATGGTATGGAGCAGCCAGTTGTTGTGTTGCCCCTCCGTGGGTAGGGGTTGGTGATCCCGAGGCCCAGTGATGAGTTGGGAAATGCAGGGCTTGGTGGGCGCAGGGACGCGGGGTCAGCGCTGTGCTGGTACTCACTCAGCCTGAGACGTTGACACAGTTTTTCGGTAAACCACACGGCTGGAAAGACGGTTCCCACGGACGGCTGCACTTGCTCTCCCAGTAGGTGACGGTGATGTCCCTTTGTCCTGCACCTAATGTCTCTTTGTTGGTAGCGATGGGTTCCCACCGGTAACCCGCTCCCCGGCTTGGATATGGGCCGGAGGAGCCCTACTTTGCCCGCAGGCGCTGGCCCTGAGAAACTGGTGCCCTGGCGGTGGCGGTGTCTCTCCTCAATGGTTGGACTGTTGCCTTCAGTCGGGAATTGGTTGTTTGGAGACAGACGTCCCCTTCACTGATGGATTTGGCAAATTATGGCGACTCCTAGCCTTGCCGGGGTCCGAGAGGCCCCTGCCCTGGTGCTGACTGTTCTTTGTATACTGCTCCAGACCGCCGGGCCACCAACCGTCCGCGGTCCTTCCAGCAACCTCCGAGCAGTCCCCCTCCAGACTGTCACCGCCGTTGCTGACCTTGCTGACTCTGTCCTGCACACAGCTGGACTAACTTCAGGCCTGTCTGCTCTCACTTTTACTCCTTTTCTTCTTTGCTCCACTACTACTTCACTTTCACTTCACTTAGCTCCTCTACCACTCCACTGTTTACTCCTTCACTTCCCTCTCTTGACTCCTTAACGCAACTTGCTTCCTCTCACTTGACTCAAGCTCTTCCCTGAGCTGACTGCCTGGTTCCTCCTGCCTCCAGGGCTGTGTACTCCTCGGTGGGCGGAGCCAACCGCCTGGCCCACCCCCTGGTGTGAACATCAGCCCCTGGAGGAAGGCAACAAGGATTTCAGTAGCTTTGGTGTTCCTAACTGGGATGTAGGGTGTGGAGGTGTGATGACCTGTGACCCCTGGCTTGCCCAGGGCGTCACATTCCCCCTTAGCAAAATGCAGACCGTCCGCGGGCTGCCCGTCCAACACTGGTTTTATTTTCTGTAAATGTATAAAAGTAAACGGTAACATATATATTATAACATCATCCCACAACAGGAGGCACATTTCTTAAACGTTACTAAACGGTTTTACGGGTACGGTTTCCGCTCTCTCCCACCCAAGCAACCTGGCCCTGATGCTGCCCCTAAAGCCCAGGCAGCACCCCTTGACCCAAGTCCAGCACCAGTTACCCGAGCGGGATCTGTCCTTCCCTTCCAGAGGGTAGCCACCGGTTCCTGTGGTGGCTGGGCCCCAGCCTGCTCTGCTGAGGGCCCTCCCTCCAACCTGCCTCTCCGGAGGCGGCAACTGCGGAAAACGGTACGGTAAAACAACTTATTTACAAGCCACTTAACGTTTGTGGTTGCCCTGCAAGTTCACGGGCTTGTCCATGGATAGTTCCCATGCAAACTTTTTAAACGGTCCCCACGGGGACAATGGTGCCGGCTCCGGCCGGTTCAATCACTGTTAATCAGGTGAAGTACACGGTAATCATTTTCCATTTTAATCATCTGTAAACTTCTTAAACTTAAACTCACATAACTCAGTGGTGGTCCCAACGGAGACTGGACAACGGTGCTCCGCTGCCCTACTCCGGACCTTCAGCTTCATCCGAGGGAGGGGGTGCAGGACTCACTCTGCTCTCCTGGCTGCCCCGCAGTTTGGCATCTAGGGCAAACCACCCCCTCTCTCCACAGTGCCGGGTATACTGCACAATATCCCAGATTACGGCCGGGGTGCTCTTCAGGCAGGTGGGCATTCACATCCCGCCGGGCTACAAACACTTCGGCCTCCAGGCCCGGTTCATAAATAAACCCGTAGCCCCGGCGGACATCAAACCGCCTCACCTGCCCCTCGTACAGCGGGCCCCGGACACGGAACGTGGCCTGGCGGAGATTTTCTTTCTCCCTTATAGCTCGGGCCACCAGCTCGGCCTTCTTCCTCTCCCGCTCACCGATCTCCAGGCCCAGCGGTACCGGCTCCCTGTCCCAATACGGTGCTGCTGCGAGCTCCGGCGCACGGATCAGGCCCCGCGGGACATCCTGGACGTTGCCCACTGTCAGGGCTCTGGGCGGCAGGTCCCGCGGTGTCTTGGCCTTGGGCGCCGCCTTACAGCGACAACCCGGCGCCACCTCGGCCGAGGTGTGGGGGATGGGCACAGGGGCTTTCCGCGGCTGGGCCTTCGGCTCGGAACGGGTCACCAGCTCCGGCTCGGGGAACTTCTCAGGGACTGCCTCCGGTGCAGACTTCGGGGCCTTCCATGGCAGCACCTCCGACTTGCCACGGGCTCTGACTGCAGGTCGGTCCGCGAGGGCGGACGGGCTGGGTATCGCTACCGGTTGCGGTGGCAGCGGGCCTAGTGGCGGGGTCACGGCCTCCGGGACGGGTGGCGAAGGAGGCAGCGGAGGGAGAGGGTTTGGACCGGGTCCCTCAGCCGCAGCGACCGGTCCCTCGGGGGCATAGGGGCGTGGGTCACTCACCCTCCCTTCCTCCGCCTCCTCCTCGCGTCTCCGCACGGTGGCTATAACGTCCGCCATGTCGGTCTCCCACTCCTCCAGGAGGAGCTGCATCTTGACCTGCAGCCTCAGGTAGAGCTGCGCGGTACGGATTTCCACCCACGCCGCGGTTCCCGGCGCGGGGGCTACGGTGCTTCGGGACGGCATCCACATTCTGCTGGCAACTCCTTCCAGGAACAGGGTGACTGCAGAGTCCTGGCGTCCCTGCTTTTATAGCTGCGCTCACATGCAGCCAGCCGCCATCGCGTCCCCCTTAGCTTCTTTCCGGCCCCTCCTTTTTTGGGGCGGAGTTTTGGCCTTCGCGCCTCTGCTACTCGAGAAGATGCTCGAGCGGGAACTTTTCGCGCCAAAGATGGCGACTTCTGGAATTTTTCAGCCAGATACCTCCGGCGGTCACAAGGCGCACCTCTACCCAACGGCAGAGCGGTAAGATCCTGTTCGTGGCGCCAAGTTGTCGCGGGTGGAGGAGGGGACGCCGCGCTCACCCACTGCTGCTCGGGTCCGGCTGCCGCTGCGGCCTGCTGCTGCCGCTGCTCGGTGGCTCGAGCGATGGGCCGGGTCCCGGGGACTCTCGAGCGGCGCTCCTCGCCCGTGAGTGAAAGGGGGTTGTTTGGGTGTGGGGATTGGTTATTGTCCGTGACGCCACCCACGGTTGTGGTGATTTGTTGGCACCACCGCTGCTCTGTATGGGGATCCCGGGAAGGATGGTATGGAGCAGCCAGTTGTTGTGTTGCCCCTCCGTGGGTAGGGGTTGGTGATCCCGGGGCCCAGTGATGAGTTGGGAAATGCAGGGTTTGGTGGGCGCAGGGACGCGGGGTCAGCACTGTGCCTTGCGGCACTGTGGTACTCACTCAGCCTGAGACGTTGACACAGTTTTTCGGTAAACCACACGGCTGGAAAGACGGTTCCCACGGACGGCTGCACTTGCTCTCCCAGTAGGTGACGGTGATGTCCCTTTGTCCTGCACCTAATGTCTCTTTGTTGGTAGCGATGGGTTCCCACCGGTAACCCGCTCCCCGGCTTGGATATGGGCCGGAGGAGCCCTACTTTGCCCGCAGGCGCTGGCCCTGAGAAACTGGTGCCCTGGCGGTGGCGGTGTCTCTCCTCAATGGTTGGACTGTTGCCTTCAGTTGGGACTTGGTTGTTTGGAGACAGACGTCCCCTTCACTGACGGATTTGGCAAATTATGGCGACTCCTAGCCTTGCCGGGGTCCGAGAGGCCCCTGCCCTGGTGCTGACTGTTCTTCGTATACTGCTCCAGACCGCCGGGCCACCAACCGTCCGCGGTCCTTCCAGCAACCTCCGAGCAGTCCCCCTCCAGACTGTCACCGCCGTTGCTGACCTTGCTGACTCTGTCCTGCACACAGCTGGACTAACTTCAGGCCTGTCTGCTCTCACTTTTACTCCTTTTCTTCTTTGCTCCACTACTACTTCACTTCACTTAGCTCCTCTACCACTCCACTGTTTACTCCTTCACTTCCCTCTCTTGACTCCTTAACTCAACTTGCTTCCTCTCACTTGACTCAAGCTCTTCCCTGAGCTGACTGCCTGGTTCCTCCTGCCTCCAGGGCTGTGTACTCCTCGGTGGGCGGAGCCAACCGCCTGGCCCATCCCCTGGTGTGAACATCAGCCCCTGGAGGAAGGCAACAAGGATTTCAGTAGCTTTGGTGTTCCTAACTGGGATGTAGGGTGTGGTGGTGTGATGACCTGTGACCCCTGGCTTGCCCAGGGCGTCACACCCCATTCTGGTATATATGCTCCCATCATGTCCCCATCCTGGTTTATATGGCCCCATCATGTCCCCATCCTGTTATATAGCCCTATTCTGGTATATGTCCCAAGAATGGTCCCATCCTGGTATATAGTCCCCCATCATGCCCTCATCCTGGTATATATATTCCCATCATGGCCCCATCCTGGTATATATGCTCCTATCATGTCCCCATCCTGGTTTACATTGACCCATTATGTCCCCATCCTGGTATATAGCACTATCCTAGCATATGTCACAGGCATGTCCCCATCCTGATATATAGCTCCCATCTGGTATATAACCACCCCATCCTGGTATATAGCCCCCCATCCTGGTATATAGCTCCCCATCCTGGTATATAGCTCCCCATCCTGGTATATAGCTCCCCCATCCTGGTATATAGCTCCCCCATCCTGGTATATAGCCCCCTTATAGTTGTATCTAGCCCTTAATACTGGTATATAGCCCCCACCGTACCGTACAAAGTAAAAAGGAAAAACAATAAACGATTGTACTCACCTACCCTGTGCTCCCCCAGCGTTCTCCTGCGATGCTGATATGCTGGCAACTGACCAGCATGTAAGCGGCACAGCGTACGACGTCAGTGTCATGAGTGGCCACTGACAGCACCGGCAGCTGTCAACATATTCTCTGCTCCCCATGTCCAGGATTGTTTGCGTGGGGGGGCGGAGAATATTCCTGGAGTTCATTGGCGGTTGGCACATCGCAGTGCAGCGACCCGACAGGTCTCTGTGCTGCAATATATTTTAGCTGGATGCGTGCCCTCAGACATACATCCATCTGAATCAGGGGCTGGAGCAGGCAGGCCCCCTGTAACCCCGGACCTGGTCACAGTGGCGATCTCTGCGACCGCGGTCGTTACGCCCCTGCTAATGGCTATAGATTACTACCGAAAATCTTATGTCTATGAACTATTACCAAACATCTGATGTTTATGGACTACTCCCAAACATCTGATGTCTACGTATTACTACAAAACATCTGATGTCCATGGACTACTACCAGCAACTTATGTCTATGGACTACTCTCAAATATCTGATGTCTGTGGACAAATACAGAACATCTGATATCTCCGGACTACTCCTGAACCTCCTATGTGTATGTACTACTCCAGAACATTTGATGCCTATGGACTACTACTGAACATCTGATGTCTACAGACTAATACAGAACATCTGATGTCTATGAACTACTATGGAACATCTGATGGCTATGAACTACATCCAAGCATCTTAGGTCTACGGATTAATACAGAACATCTAATGTCTGTGCATGCCCTCATCATCTCCCGCCTCGACTACTGCAACCTCCTGCTCTCTGGCCTCCTTTCCAACACTCTTGCACCCCTCCAATCTATCCTAAACTCTGCGGCCCACTTAATAAACCTCTCCCCTCGCTATTCCCCAGCCTCGCCACTCTGCCAATCCCTTCACTGGCTTGCCATCGCCCAACGACTCCAGTTCAAAACATTAACCATGATATACAAAGCCATCCACAACCTGTCTCCTCCTTACATCAGTGACCTAGTCTCCCGGTACCTACCTGCACGCAACCTCAGATCCTCACAAGATCTCCTTCTCTACTCCTCTGTTATCTCCTCTTCCCATAATCGCATACAAGATTTCTCCCGTGCCTCCCCCATGCTCTGGAATGCTCTACCTCAGTATAGCAGACTCTCCCCTACCGTGAAAAGCTTCAAGAGGAACCTCAAGACCCATCTCTTCCAACAAACCTACAACCTACAATAACCCTCAATCCAGTACACCACTGCGCAACCATTTCTGTCCTCACCTATTGTACCGTCACCCATTCCCTGTAGACCAGGGGTCTCAAACTCGGCTGGGTGTATGGGCCGCACACAGGAAAAAAATAATTTGAGGGGCCGCATTCCTTTCAGGACAAAGTGACATTGGTAGTGGTACCATTTTTTCTTTCTACACACCCTTGAATCACTGTTTTTGAACATTTTTCATTTGTCCATTATAACAAATGTGTAGTGTGTGTATGTGTGTATATATATATATATCTGCATACATACACACTTTTTTTTTTACATTTTTTCCCCTTTTTGTAAGTAATACAGTTTTACAATAACCACCGCATAGTAATTTTGGCCAACATCTTGTAGTAATGTGCCCCATCTTGTTTCCCATTCTGTAAAAATGTGCGCATCCTTGTCCCCTTGTAGCAATGTGCCCCAGCCTCAGCTAACACAGACACACACACACACACACACCCCCACCCTGTGCAGCCTCAGCTCACACACACACCCCCCCCCCACCCTGTGCAGCCTCAGCTCACACACACACCCCCCACCCTGTGCAGCCTCAGCTCACACACACCCCCCCACCCTGTGCAGCCTCAGCTCACACACACACACCCCCCCACCCTGTGCAGCCTCAGCTCACACACACACACACACCCCCACCCTGTGCAGCCTCAGCTCACACACCCCCCCCCACCCTGTGCAGCCTTAGCTCACACCCCCCCCACCCTGTGCAGCCTCAGCTCACACCCCCCCCCCACCCTGTGCAGCCTCAGCTCACACACACCCCCCCCACCCTGTGCAGCCTCAGCTCACACACCTCCCCCACCCTGTGCAGCCTCAGCTCGCACGACCACCCTGTGCAGCCTCAGCTCACACCACCCCCACCCTGTGCAGCCTCAGCTCACACACACCCCCCCCACCCTGTGCAGCCTCAGCTCACACACCCCCCCCCCCACCCTGTGCAGCCTCAGCTCACACCACCACCACCCCCACCTTGTGCAGCCTCAGCTCACACCACCCCCACCCTGTGCAGCCTCAGCTCACACCACCACCACCCCCACCCTGTGCAGCCTCAGCTCACACCACCACCACCCCCACCCTGTGCAGCCTCAGCTCACACCACCACCACCCCCACCCTGTGCAGCCTCAGCTCACACCACCACCACCCCCACCCTGTGCAGCCTCAGCTCACACCACCACCACCCCCACCCTGTGCAGCCTCAGCTCACACCACCACCACCCCCACCCTGTGCAGCCTCAGCTAACACCACCACCACCCCCACCCTGTGCAGCCTCAGCTAACACCACCACCACCCCCACCCTGTGCAGCCTCAGCTAACACCACCACCACCCCCACCCTGTGCAGCCTCAGCTAACACCACCACCACCACCCCCACCCTGTGCAGCCTCAGCTAACACCACCACCACCCCCACCCTGTGCAGCCTCAGCTAACACCACCACCACCCCCACCCTGTGCAGCCTCAGCTAACACCATCACCACCCCCACCCTGTGCAGCCTCAGCTAACACCACCACCCCCACCCTGTGCAGCCTCAGCTAACACCACCACCCCCACCCTGTGCAGCCTCAGCTAACACCACCACCCCCACCCTGTGCAGCCTCAGCTAACACCACCACCCCCACCCTGTGCAGCCTCAGCTAACACCACCACCACCCTGTGCAGCCTCAGCTCACACCACCACCACCCCCACCCTGTGCAGCCTCAGCTCACACCACCACCACCCCCACCCTGTTTAGCCTCAGCTCACACCACCACCACCCCCACCCTGTGCAGCCTCAGCTCACACCACCACCACCCCCACCCTGTGCAGCCTCAGCTCACACCACCACCACCCCCACCCTGTGCAGCCTCAGCTCACACCACCACCACCCCCACCCTGTGCAGCCTCAGCTCACACCACCACCACCCCCACCCTGTGCAGCCTCAGCTCACACCACCACCACCCCCACCCTGTGCAGCCTCAGCTCACACCACCACCACCCCCACCCTGTGCAGCCTCAGCTCACACCACCACCACCCCCACCCTGTGCAGCCTCAGCTCACACCACCACCACCCCCACCCTGTGCAGCCTCAGCTCACACCACCACCACCCCCACCCTGTGCAGCCTCAGCTAACACCACCACCCCCACCCTGTGCAGCCTCAGCTAACACCACCACCCCCACCCTGTGCAGCCTCAGCTAACACCACCAACCCCCCACCCTGTGCAGCCTCAGCTAACACCACCACCCCCACCCTGTGCAGCCTCAGCTAACACCACCACCCCACCCTGTGCAGCCTCAGCTAATGTGGCGCCCCTGACCTGGTCAGGCACCACTGAGTACTGCACCCATGCTGGGGACAGTACAATACAGGTAATCCAGAAGGCTGACCGAGGTGTGACTACACAGGCGCATAGTGATCAGGTCTCACACATGTACCTTTGAGAGGACCCCTGGGGATCCCAGGAGGGGGCAAAGCCTTCACCTCCACTGGAATAGTGGAGGGGGCCAAAAGCCTCCATCTCCACTCAAGGGGTGTGGTAAGAGAGCCTGGTTGCTAGGTGGCGTAGGCAAGAACAGGAGAGGAGGAGCAGTGAGCCGGTTTAGTGCAGAGTCCAGGGAGCTCAGAGAAGAGCAGACCCCTGGGGCTGTTGCAGTCTAACAGCGCCCGCGCAGTGGCTACCGACGGGGGAGAACGGTCACCTAGGAGTGCTACCCGAAATCCATCTTCAGCTAAAGAGAGAGCACGGAGTGGGAAGTAAGGAGACTGCTAGGGAGTACCAGGCCAAAACGGGTAGTAGGTCCCAGTGCAAGGATAGATCCAACTTTCCTTGCCAAACCTGCTTGAGGGGGCACTTCACACCCCCAAGATCACACTACAAAGTCCGCAGCCACGTCGCCACAGTTAGGGCCCATAGTTCACAGGAGGCAAGCAGCCGGAGTGTCCTGGTCCAGGCTACAAGCAAACGGACAAAACGAAGGGGAGAGAGGCTTCAGCAACTTCCCTGGGTGACCCCCATAGGGACTAAAAGTCGGGGTTACCCCAAAACGCAAAGGGCTAAGGAAGGCGAGTCGGTAGTCACCCTCATCAGTCAGCCCGAAGGACACCTGGTTCCAGCCTGGTTCATCCCAGCTACGCCCGGGTTACTCACTCTGCCACCTTCTGTGAGTAAAACCCCTGAAAGACATTCTGCTTGTGTGGAGTTATTCTGCGCCTTGTGGTTCTACACATCTACACAGGGCCCTGGGGCTTGCCTCACTCTCAGGAGGCTACTACACCCGACTGCACCCACCATCAGCCCCAGGCATCCCTTAATCTGCAGTGGCGGTCCCCACTGACCGCAATTCTGAGAGTGGCGTCACGACAAATAGAAGATTTCCTACCAGTGACAAGATCCAGCCGAGTGGAGTCCCTGAAGGTAATGCACCGACACAACACCTGTGGGGCTTCACATCTGGCGTCACGAACAGGATAAGGACTAGACCTGTTCAGACAGGTGACCATGTGCCTGGGCGGTCCGCTTGGAAAATTGGAAGCGCCGCCATATTGCCACCATGAAAAGCGCGCTGAAAAACAACAGCAGCCCGCGCTGGGAGAAGTTACCGCCCACGAAGAGGTGTGGCTACCCAGAGATCCCCTGCAGAGTCCTGACCTCGCAAGTGAAGAGAGCGGAAGCGTTCCGAGACGTCGGGACAGAAAGGGAGCCAGAAGCCTGCTGTTAGAGGAAATGGCGTCTGAACACCGAGACCCAGAGCCAGGCTCCGCTGCCTGGTGGTGTCGGGAGCTTGCCGAGTTCTGCGATCAACTGGAGGCCAGGGTCGGAAGGCAGATCAGAGAGGGACGTGCGGAGTTTCTGGAAATGACCGCGGCGGTTCAGGCCTATGAGGGGAGAGCCGCGCGCCGAGTGCCAGACCGGGCGGTGACGACTCAGACCCCGATGCTGCCAACGATGGGTGAGTCCAGTGTTGCCCCTGCCAGCGCGAGTGCCCCGACCCCTGCTGCCATGCCCGCGGTCCCTGAAGAGGCGTCCGGCGCGGCGACGCTGAAGCAGGCCGCAGCCACGCCAGGTGCAGCCCGCCAAGCCCAGGCCGCCGCAGCGATGCCCTGCTCGGCCCACCGAGACCCGGTCCCTGCAGCAACGCCCAGTCCGGCCCGCAAAGATCCGGCTGCCGCCGCGACCCTTATCCACGCCGCAGGTGTGACGCTGACCCAGGCCGCCGCCATGCTAGGCCCGGCCCGCCAAGCCCAGACCACGGCAGCAACGCCCAGCCCGGCCCGCCAAGAACCGGCCATAGTAGCGATGCCCGCTAAGACGCCAGCTGCAACAGCGACGCTGATCCAGGCCGCCGCCATGTCGGGCGCGGCCCGCCAAGACCAGGCCGCCGCCATGCAGGGCGCGGCCCGCCAAGACCAGGCCGCCGCCATGTCGGGCGCGGCCCGCCAAGACTAGGCCGCCGCCATGCAGGGCGCGGCCTGCCAAGACCAGGCCGCCGCCATGTCAGGCGCGGCCCGCCAAGACAAGAAGGTACCTCTGTTTACCCCGGCCCGCAAGGCCAGAGCAGACACCGCTCCCCAGTCCAAGGAAGTCCCTGCTAGGAAGTCCCTGATAGGTGCGGACCCCGAATACTGGAGACTGAAGGCTGACCTGGAGGCCAAGTTCCCACAGGAGATGGTGGACCGGTATCTGCTCCCTCCGCACACTCCCAAGCCGACTCCTGCAGTAACCACGCCAAAGAGTCCCCCGCCCGGGCCTGCTGATGAAAGTCCATCCCCAGCACTGCCACGACAGGAGTGTTCAGAAGAACTAAGGGGGAGGGGAGGCCAGAAGGCTGAGGAGCTGACTCCGGAGCCATCAGCAGTGGATTCATACCCCGAGCCAGAGATGTTGCCATACTCCCGCTGGGACGAAGAAGACCCGATACCCTCCGCTGAAGAAGATCTGCCTAAAAGCCTCACCTGGGAGCTTGTAAGCTGTACCCCGCAGAATCCAGTCCGCAAGACACGGCGCCGTAGCAGAACAAGGTTTTCCCCTGCACCGCAGTCTCCAGAGCAGAAAGATGAAATAATGGCCAGAGACTTGGAGGAGAAACGGTTCCTGAGAAGGGCCAAAGCCCAGGTCAGAGGACCCCTTTGTCGAGGAGTAGTAGAAGATTTCAGCCTAAAATCAGGATACGGCTTTATAGTTGCACCTGGTATGAAGGTCGGCATCTTTGTCAATAGAAGAGACGTGAGAGCCCATTTGCCCAGAGGACATCCTGGAAGAAACCTACGGATGGGAGACTCAGTGGAGTTTACAATGCATCAAGGAGAAAGAGGCTGGTATGCACTAGATGTTACGCCATGTCCTAAAGAAAAAGAAACAGACACAGAGGAAGAAAGGAAAGACAGAGATAGAGAAAGAACAGACAAAGAACCCGCTGATGAAACCACCACGGATGATGAAAAAGACCGAGAAAGCAGCAGGTGCCGCAGCCCTACAGGCCCAAGCCCTGGTGAGGAGGAATCCACGTAAAGCATGTAAAGTAAAGTACAGAAGTTACCAGTTTGACAAGTTTTGAAAAGTTTGCAACGTTACTGTTTAAGAGATGTGCCCACATAAACTAATGTGAGAAATGAACCTTAAGGCTATGAACTGGCTATAGCCACAAACTCTCGCAGTGTAAATAGTTACACCAGAGGCACCACCACCAGAGCCAGCCTGTTTAGGGGCTTGGCTCGTCTGCAACCAGGGAGCACGTCCGTATATAGGGCCTTGGCTCACCTGCAACCAGAGAGCATGCCTGTTTATGGGGCCTGGCTCTCCACCACAAAGAGGGCACCTGGTCAGCACCAACTGTGGAGGCCGCCTCTGCATCCTGCCAGAAGAGGCTGAAGGCGCGGCTCCACCAGGCCAGGTATGCCCTGAAGACCACCAGACCATGAAAGCCGTCTCTACATCCTGCCAGAAGTGGCTGAAGGCGCGGCCAACGGGAGAGGAAGATTGGAGGGAAGGTCTGGGGAAGTGGATGGCCCAGACCTGGTTACCAACAGGACCGGTGACCTGCCTCCTGAAAGGGTTTCGGGTGGGTTAACGGACTTGTGGGTGGAGGGTGGTGATGTATGGTACCTGGTGGTTTTAAAAGTTTTACCATGTTTTAATGTTTTATGCAATTTAAAATGTTGTCTTGCAGCCCGAGGACGTGCTGGTGATAACTAAGGGGGAATGTGGCGCCCCTGACCTGGTCAGGCACCACTGAGTACTGCACCCATGCTGGGGACAGTACAATACAGGTAATCCAGAAGGCTGACCGAGGTGTGACTACACAGGCGCATAGTGATCAGGTCTCACACATGTACCTTTGAGAGGACCCCTGGGGATCCCAGGAGGGGGCAAAGCCTTCACCTCCACTGGAATAGTGGAGGGGGCCAAAAGCCTCCATCTCCACTCAAGGGGTGTGGTAAGAGAGCCTGGTTGCTAGGTGGCGTAGGCAAGAACAGGAGAGGAGGAGCAGTGAGCCGGTTTAGTGCAGAGTCCAGGGAGCTCAGAGAAGAGCAGACCCCTGGGGCTGTTGCAGTCTAACAGCGCCCGCGCAGTGGCTACCGACGGGGGAGAACGGTCACCTAGGAGTGCTACCCGAAATCCATCTTCAGCTAAAGAGAGAGCACGGAGTGGGAAGTAAGGAGACTGCTAGGGAGTACCAGGCCCAAACGGGTAGTAGGTCCCAGTGCAAGGATAGATCCAACTTTCCTTGCCAAACCTGCTTGAGGGGGCACTTCACACCCCCAAGATCACACTACAAAGTCCGCAGCCACGTCGCCACAGTTAGGGCCCATAGTTCACAGGAGGCAAGCAGCCGGAGTTTCCTGGTCCAGGCTACAAGCAAACGGACAAAACGAAGGGGAGAGAGGCTTCAGCAACTTCCCTGGGTGACCCCCATAGGGACTAAAAGTCGGGGTTACCCCAAAACGCAAAGGGCTAAGGAAGGCGAGTCGGTAGTCACCCTCATCAGTCAGCCCGAAGGACACCTGGTTCCAGCCTGGTTCATCCCAGCTACGCCCGGGTTACTCACTCTGCCACCTTCTGTGAGTAAAACCCCTGAAAGACATTCTGCTTGTGTGGAGTTATTCTGCGCCTTGTGGTTCTACACATCTACACAGGGCCCTGGGGCTTGCCTCACTCTCAGGAGGCTACTACACCCGACTGCACCCACCATCAGCCCCAGGCGTCCCTTAATCTGCAGTGGCGGTCCCCACTGACCGCAATTCTGAGAGTGGCGTCACGACAAATAGAAGATTTCCTACCAGTGACAAGATCCAGCCGAGTGGAGTCCCTGAAGGTAATGCACCGACACAACACCTGTGGGGCTTCACACTAACACCACCACCCCCACCCTGTGCAGCCTCAGCTAACACCACCACCCCCACCCTGTGCAGCCTCAGCTAACACCACCCCCCCACCCTGTGCAGCCTCAGCTAACACCACCACCCCCACCCTGTGCAGCCTCAGCTAACACCACCACCCCCACCCTGTGCAGCGTCAGCTAACACCACCACCCCCACCCCCACCCCGTGCAGCCTCAACTAACACACACACACACACCCTGTGCAGCCTCAGCTCACACACACACACACCCCCCCCCACCCTGTGCAGCCTCAGCTAACACACACACACACACACACCCTGTGCAGCCTCAGCCAGCAACAGAAACACACACACCACACACACACACACACGAAAACATTCTTCTCACCTGCTGTCAGCGGCATGCAGGCACGTGGACTCGGTGAAGCCTCAGCTACCACACACACACACACATACACACACACACACACAGTGCAGCCTCAGCCAGCAACAGAACCACACACACACGGCATGCCACACACACACTGCAGCCTCAGCCAGCAACACAGAACCCCACACACACACGAAAACATTCTTCTCACCTGCTGTCAGCAGCACGCAGGCACGTGGACCCGGTAATGATCACAGCTGCTGTCATCGCTGAACTTTCGGCCGGCGCGTGCAAAGCAGTTCTCACTGCACAACAGCCACTGGCCAATCACAGGCAATCATCTGAGGTCATATGCAGCAGGTGCTTGCCTCTGATTGGCAGGCGGCTGTTATTGCGTTCTGCAGTGAGAACTTCACTGTGTGCGGCAAAGACAAAACTGTAGGCTGAAATAAATAACTGGCAGCTGCGGCCCCTGCACCGGTCGCCATCTTTACCAGGTCCACGGGCCTGCGGGCCGCAAGAAGCCACCTGAAGGGCCGCATGCAGCCCGCGGGCCGCGTGTTTGAGACCCCTGCTGTAGACTGTGAGCCCTCGCGGGCAGGGTCCTCTCTCCTCCTATACCAGTCTGTTTTGTACTGTTAATGATTGTTGTACGTATACCCTCCTTCACTTGTAAAGCGCCATGGAATAAATGGTGCTATAATAATAAATAATAATAATAATAGTCTGATGTCTACAGACTAATACAGAACATCTGATGTCCATGGGCTACTACCAGAGAGAACATTCCAAATTTGTGAAGTTAAATCCTTTATTTAGTCAATCCGATGCACGGGAATACAGTGAAGCTTATTCCCATGCATAGGATTGACTAAATAAAGGATTTAACTTCACAAATTTGCAGTGCTGGTCTGTTCCTCTTTGTATGGACTACTACCAAACATCTGATGTCTACAGACTACTATCGAACATCTGATGTCTATGGACTACTCCCAAACATCTTAAATCTATGGACTATTACCGAACATCTTAAGTCTATGGACTACTATCAGACATCTGGTGTTTACAGACTACTACCAAACATCTGATATCTACGGACTACTACCGAACAGCTGATGTCTACAGACTACTAAAGAACATCTGGTGCCGACGAACTACTAACGAATATCTGATGTCTAAGGAGTGCTACCGAACATCTGATGTCCAAGGTTTGCTACCGGAATCTTATGTCTGTTGACTATTAATGAACATCTTATGTCTACGGACTACTACCAAACATCTGATGCCTGACGACTACTTCCAAACATCTGATGTCTAAAGACTGCTGCTGAACATTTGATGTCCATGTACTACTACTGCCATCTTATGTCTGTGGACTACTACTGAACATTTTGTGTCTGTGGACTACTAATGAACATCTGATGTCTACATACTACTACCGAATATCTGATGTCTACAGACTACTCCCGGACATCTGATGTTTGAGGACTACTACGGCAACTTATGTCTGTGGAGTACTAACATCTGATGTCTATAGATTACTATCAAACATCTTAAGTCTACGGACTATTACCAAACATCTGATGTCTGCGGACTACTCCCAAACATCTGATGTCTATGAAATATTACTGAACATCTGATGTCTACGGACTGCTACCGAACATCTGATGTCTACAGACTACTACAGAACATATGGTCTCTACGAACTACTAACGAACATTTGATGTCTAAGGAGTGCTACCGATCGTCTGATGTCCATGGACTGCTACCAGCATCTTATGTCTGTGGACTATTAATGAACATCTTATGTCTACGGACTACTAACAAACATCTGATGCCTAAGGACTACTCTCAAACTTCTGATGTCTATGGACTATTACCAGACATCTGATGTCTAAGGACTGCTGCTGAACATCTGATGTCCATGGACTGCTACCGGCATCTTATGTCTGTGGACTACTACTGAACATCTTATGTCTGTGGACTACTAATGAACATCTGATGTCTACATACTACTACCGAATATCTGATATCTACAGACTACTACTGAACATCTGATGACTATAAACTACTATTGAATATTTGATGCCTATAGACTACTCCAATACATCTGATATCTACGGACTACTACCGAGCATCGGATGTCCATGGACTGCTACCGACATCTTATGTCTGTGGACTACTAATGAACATCTTGTTTCTACGGACTACTATCAAACATCTAATATCTACAGACTAATACCAGACATCTGATGTCTGTGGACTACTACCAAACATCTGATGTCTATGGAGTACTACAAAATATCTGATGCCCATGGACTACTACCAGCATCTTGTGTCTATGGACTACACCCAAACATCTTAGGTCTATGGACTGCTCCCGAATATCTGATGTCTGAGGACTACTCCGAACATCTGATGTTTGTGGACTACTACCGGCTACTTATGTCTGTGGAGTACTAACGAGCATCTGATGTCTATAGATTACTATCGAATATCTTATGTCTACGGACCTTACCAAACATCTGATGTCTGCGGACTACTCCCAAACATTTGATGTCTATGGGAGTACCACAAAACATCTGATGGCCATGGACTACTACCAGCATCTTATGTCTATGGACTACTACCAAATATCTGATGTCTGAGGACTACTCCTGAACCTCTGATGTTTGTGGACTAATACAGAAAATCTGATGCCTTTGGACTACTACAGAACATCTTATATCTACAGACTACTACCAAACGTCTGATGTCTGTGGACTATTACCGAACTTCTGATGTCCATGGACTACTACCAGCATCCTATGTCCATGGGCTACTACCGATATCTTATGTCTATGGACTACTATTTGCATTTTATGTCTGTGATTACTAAGGGCATTTTATGTCTGCAGACTGCTATGGAATATTTGATGTCCATAGACTACTACTGAATATCTTATGTCTACAGGCTATTACTAAACATCTGATGTCTGCGGACTACTACTGAACATCTGATTTCCATGGACTACTACAGGCATCTTATGTCCATGGACTACTACTGGCATCTTATGCCTGTGGTCTACTAACGAACATTTGAGGTCTACGGAAAACTACCGAACATCTGATTTCTATGGACTAATACCGAACATATGATGTCTATGGACTACTCCTGAACATCTTATGTCTACAGACTACTAATGAACATTTCATGTCTGCAGGCTACTGCTGAACACCTGATGTCTGCAGACTACTGCTGACATCAAATGTCTATGGGCTACTAATGAACATCTAATGTCTATGGACTACTACCAAACATTTTATGCCTACAAACTACTATTAAACATGTTATGTCTATGGACTATTACTGAACAGTTTAGGTCTATGGACTACTACCGAGAACACTTGATGTCTGCGGACTACTTCTGAACATCTGATATCCACATACTACTACTGAACATCTGATGTCCATGGACTACGAACCACATCTTATTTCTGCAGACTATTACCGAACATCTTATGTCTATGGATGACTACCGAACATCTTATGTCTACAGACTACTACTGAACATATGAAGTCCATGGACTACCACCAGCATCTCATGTCTGCGGACTACTACTGAACATCTGATGTCTATGAACTTCTACCAAGCATCTTATGTCTATAGACTACCACCAAACATTTGATTTGATGTCTACAACCTACTATCAAACATTTGTCCAGGGACTACTACAGAACATCTTGTATCTATGGACTACTACCGAACATCTGATGTCTATAGTCTACTAAAGAACATCTTATCTTTGCAAACTACAACTGAACATGTGATGTCTATGGACTACCACTGTAGAAAATCTGATGTCAGTGGACTACTAAAGAGATTTTTTTCTTCACTATGCCCTATGGATGCCCTTTTAGTAGACAGGATGAGGTAACTAACTAAATAACAAAATCTCTATATAGATAATGGTGGTAATGACAAGGAAAGGTCATAGTCCCACTACCGTCATCTAGGTGTATAGTTCTGGCAAAACAATAGTGAGCAGGTATTTAGAACATGGCACAATCAGAGGTTTTGGAATATATTGTTTTCCAGAAACTTTCTACCCACTAAAGATTTGGCAGGCACAAAGTATGCTGGATGAATAATGCCAGCCGCTCCCTACCTCTCGCTACCTGATTCTGAGTGCCTCATATAGAGAGGTGATGACCTCAGTAAGTTTACACAATAAGACACACCTTGTACTTACACAGTGGTGAAAGCATCACAAAGGTGTCTGCGTGTGCCAACCCTACTCTAAAAATAGGTGGTGAGGCTATAGCCTAAAAACAGCAGTGACTGAGGAAGTGATATATAAGTGCAATGCACAATGGTCAGTGCCATCAGTAAAGCTTTGTATGTAGGGAGTAGCCACAGTATATATGTTTATTGCTATACTATAATGAGGATTTATAACCCAGGATACAATGCCGCAAGACAGGCTAATTCTGGCCCATTCATCACTAGTAGTAACCTAGGCAAGAAGATATTGGAAAGGAAATAACTATATTGCAAAAAGGACAAGATTGGATCAATACACCACTGAGTCACTGGGACTGAAAACTGTATATACCACTGATCACCAGGGCCTGGGTAGTACATACGGTATATTATGGAGCCAGGAACTGAATAATGTTTATACTGCTTATCAGCATGGATCCGGTAATATACAGTATATACCACTGATCACCAAGGAATAAATACTCCACTGACCATCAAGAGCTACATATACTACATATACTACTGATTATCAAGGACGGAGTAACAAAAATACCACTGGACTACCATGCAATTATATAATATACCACCTACTACCAAGAATTGTGTGAAAGAAAGAACACTGTATCACCAGAGTCTAAATACTGTATAAACAACTTACCACCACTGGACCACCAGGAACTAAACATTTTATATACCACTGATCACCAAGAGCTATTACCAAGATGTGTAGGAGTTATATAATACTGCACCACCTGGGACTAATTACTGCATATACCACTGAGCACCAGGAACTGGGTAAATAAAAATACCACTGACCCACCAGGGATTGTATAATGTATACACTACTGATTACCAGAGACTAACCAATTAATACACCACCTATTAGCAAGCACTGTGTGATATATACTTACTGAACAAAAATATAAACACAACACTTTTGTTTTTGCTCCCATTTTTCATGAGCTGAACTCCAAGATCTAAGACTTCTTCTATCCACAAAATGCCTTTTTCTCTCAAATATTGTTCTCAAATTTGTCTAAATATGTCTTACTGAGCACTTTGCCTTTGCGGAGATAATCCATCCACCTCACAGGTGTGGCATATCAAGTTGCGATTAGACAGAAGGATTGTTGCACAGGTGCGCCTTAAGCTGGCCACAATAAAGACCACTCTAAAATGTGAAGTTTTATCACACAGCTGAATGCTACAGATGTCACAAGTTTTGTGGGGGCGTACAATTGTCCACCAGAGCTGTTGCCTGTGAATTGAATTTTCATTTCTCTACCATAAGCCGTCTCCAAGGACGTTTCAGAGAATTTGGCAGTTCATCCAACCGACCTCTCAAGCACAGACCACGTGTAACCGCACCAGCCCAGAACCTCCACACCCAACATCTTCACCTGCAGGATCATCTGAGACCGGCCACCTGGACAGCCGCTGCAACAATCGGTGCAAAACCAAACAATTTCTGATCAAACTGCCAGAAACCATTTCTATGAAGCTCGTCTGCTGCTCGTCATCCTCATCGGGGTCTCCACCTGACTGCAGATCATCGTCATAACCGACTTGGCACGTTGAAGAAGTGTTCTCTTCACAGATGAATCCCAGTTTTCACTGTACAAGAGAGATGGCAGACTGGCAAATGGTTGTTACACCAGATACTGATTGATTTTACGACTCGTCCTGTAACCTGCAAATTACTGTAAAACAGCACACTTTAGAGTGTCCTTTTATTGTGGCCAGCCTAAAGCTGGTGTCACACATAACGACGACGACAACGACGTCGCTGCTACGTCACCATTTTCTGTGACGTTGCAGCGACGTCCCGTCGCTGTCGCTGTGTGTGACATCCAGCAACGACCTGGCCCCTGCTGTGAGGTCGCCGGTCGTTGCTGAATGTCCAGCTTCATTTTTTGGTCGTCACTCTCCCGCTGTGACACACACATCGCTGTGTGTGACAGCGAGAGAGCGACGAAATGAAGCGATCAGGAGCCGGCGTCTGGCAGCTGCGGTAAGCTGTAACCAGCGTAAACATCGGGTAACCAAGGGAAGACCTTTCCCTGGTTACCCGATGTTTACGCTGGTTACCAGCCTCCGCTCTTGCTGCCAGCGCCGGCTCCTGCACTGTGACATGTGGCTGCAGTACGCATCGGGTAATTAACCCGATGTATACTGTAGCAAGGAGAGCAAGGAGCCAGCGCTAAGCAGTGCGCGCGGCTCCTTGCTCTCTGCACTGACATGTAGCTGCAGCACACATCGGGTTAATTAACCCGATGTGTACTGTACCTAGGAGAGCAAGGAGCCAGCGCTAAGCGCGGCTCCCTGCTCTCTGCACATGTAGCGACGTTATGATCGCTGCTTCTGCTGTGTTTGACAGCTAAGCAGCGATCATAACAGCGACTTACAAGGTCGCTGTTACGTCACCGAAAATGGTGACGTAACAGCGACGTCGTTGTCGCTGTCGCTTAGTGTGACACCAGCTTATGGCACACCTGTGCAATAATCACACTATCTAATCAGCATCTTGATTTGCCACACCTGTGAGGTGGATGGATTATCTCCGCAAAGGAGAAGACGAGCTCACTAACACAGATTTACACAAATTTGTGAACAATAGTTAAGAGAAAAAGGCCTTTTGTACATAGAAAAGTCTTAGATGTTGGAATTCAGTTCATGAAAAATGGGAGCAAAAACAAAAGTGTTGTGTTTATATTTCTGTTCACTGTATATAACACTGTTACTAGATAAAATATACACCACTGGGTCACCAGGGACTAAACATTCTGGGCAAAAGATATATCACTGAATACTAGTAACTGCATAATGTGTGTAATTCTCAGACAAAAACTGCACACTGTATATACCACTGATAGCCAAGGTCCACTGACTACCAAGCGCAGAATATTTGAACACTAGATAACAAAAGTGAGTACACCCTTCAGATTGTTGTAAATATTTCATTATATCTTTTCAAGGAACAACACTGAAGATCTGACATTTTGATACAATGTACAGTAGTCAGTGTATAGCTTGTGTAAGTGTAAATTTGGTGCCCTGTAAATAACTCAACACAGCCATTAATCTGTACACCACTGGCAACAAAAGTAAATACACCCGTCCGTGAAAATGGCCAAATGATGTGCCCAATTAGCCATTTTCTCTTCTCAATGTCATGTGACAAGGTCTCAGGTGTGAATGGGGGTCAGGTGTGTTACATTTGGGGTTATCGCTCACACTCTCTCATATTGGTCACTGGAAGTTCAACATGGCTCCTCATGGCAAAGAATTCTTTGTAGATTTAAAAAAAAGCATTGCTGCCCTACATAAAGATGGACTAGGCTATACGAAGACTGCCACTACCTCCATGGTTTTTCTCCCCACCCAGCAGGAATGCTGACATGCTCACCGCCGCAGCCACCCTGCAAGTCCATCTCCACATGTGCCGGCCCCCGCTGTGGTCTCCAGCTCCTTGGGCCTGCGCACGTCGCGCAGGTCTCCTGGCAGTCTGGCTAGGGGGCGTGCGCTCCCCACTTCTTAACGGGCCAGCGCACGCACTCTGCAAATACCTTCAGCCAAGTACCTAAGCTGAGCAACATTAGTCCTAGTGAGTTCCTGACTACCAGTACCGTTGTCTGGTCTCTCAATCTGAACCTGTGTTGTACCTGCCTGATCCTGAACCCAGTTGTTGTGATAAACAATATGTTGTCAAAACCAAGCTGCAACTCTTCTCTTCTCAGCCATGATGTTTCACTGAAAGATTGAAAGTGAGAAACTGCAGCTGCATATCCCTCCTCTCCCACTTTTTATGTTTTATTGTTTTAAGGCACCCTAACCATTACACATAGGACGAATATTGGCTAAACCAACCAATTTCTGATGGACTGGCCAACCATCCAATGTGAATAAAGGTGTCCTAACTTTCCCCCAGCATAGGGGTAGATTGTTTGTTCTCAAAAGGAATAAGTGCCTATTAGCAATTTCTCCCCTCTCCCCATTGAAAAGGTCTATTCATTTTCACATATTGCATACCTCCAAACATAGAAATTTAGAAAATAAAGGTACTGATTTCCCTATAACAGATCTCCTGCCACCTACTGTACAACACAAGTCCATTCATGTAATTAGGACTGTGTTGTGGCTCTGAAAGTGTCCAGTCTAGACTTTTGGGATAGCTACCTCCAAAATATGGCACTAAAGTTCAAGTCTTCCCCTCTGAAGAGGTAAGTTAAGGCTGCTTTACGTGTGTCGATTTCTCATGTGATCGCATTTGCGATCGCACCTGCCCCCATCGTTTGTGCGGCACGGGCAATTTCTTGCCCGTGTCACACAATCCTGTAACCCCCGCCACACGTACTTACCTTCCAAACGACCTCGCTGTGGGCGGCGAACATCCACTTCCTGAAGAGGGAGGGACGTTCGGCGTCACAGCGACGTCACACAGCGGCCGCCCAATAGAAGCAGAGCGGCGGAGACATCCCGCCCACCTCCTTCCTTCCGCATTGGCGGTGACCGCAGGTAAGCTGTGTTCATCGTTTCCAGGGTGTCACATGGAGCGATGTGTGCTGCCTCCGGAACAATGAACAACTGAACGTTCGATTTTTAGAAAATGAGTGACGTGTCAACGATGAATGAGAAGGTGAGTATTTCTGCTCGTTCATAGCTGTCACACGCTACGATATCACTAACAATGCCCAATGTGCATCACTTACGACATGACCCGGCCGACATCTCGTTAGATATATCGTAGCGTGTAAAGCCCGCTTTAGTAAGTAAGAGGTAAGTTGCATATTTAATTTCCCTGAGGAGCATTGCATGTCTCATAAGCCTCCTTACACTGGCATGCCAGGAGTGTTATTCTACACAAGAACTGTTACCCCTTACAGCATAGGTGAAATACACATGAATGGGGTTTTGAGTGGGATCTTGATCCCAAAGCTCCTCGGTATAAAAAGGTGCTCAATGATGGCGTGCGAAAACAGATATATTTCACCAGACTGTAGATAGGAAAATAAATTATTATGGGTCATTACATAGAAAGAATAAGGATGAGGTGTGACATGGCATGAAGGCCGCATTAATGTCCAATGACCATTTATCATGTCAAAATGGCAGTTACCACCATGTATATAAAGGTAAAGATATGGACGTTACGTAAATATTTCTGAAAGGATTTATATCTGTATTCAGGGCATCTACGTCAGTCAGCTCCTCAGCTATATTATCTCACTGACCAGGCTGCTCCCTGTTGCACCCTTGCCCCCCTCCACCCTCCATAAAGGGATCGTTCATGTGTCACTACAACTGACTAATATCTTATCTGGACAACCTGAAAGGACATAAAGGGGACAAAGGAATCACAGATGACACCTCCCTGCACCTTCATCACCTGCATAAAATGGACAGAATAAAATTCTACTTATTGCTTAAAGGGTATTTTCCCTTAACCCCTTCCCAACGGAGCCAATTTTTCCTTTAAGCGTTTTCTTCCAAGAACAATAGTTTTTTGATTTTTCCATTGACACAAGTGTATAAGGATTGTTTTTATATGACACCAATCATTTTCCTTTATAATGTAATAGAATAAAAAAAAAAACGCAAAATGAAAAGTGAAAAAACAAAATACAATATTACTATTTTGGGAGTGTAGGGATTTAATATTTACGGCGTTCATTGTATGGTAAAAATGAACTTGTAATGTGATTGTTCAGGTCAGTGCAATTACGGAGATACCAAACTTGTATATTGTTTTTACTATTTCAGTGGTATTAAAAAATTGAGAACTGTGTAAAAAAAAAAAAAAAAAAAAAAAAAACCTAAATTCGGTTTGTGCTAATTTTTTTTACAAGACATCTAACTTTTTTGTGTGTGTGTGTGTGTGTGTGTGTGTGTGGTGAACTGATATTTTTTATTGCTACAATATCTTTATAGCTTTTTATTAAATTTTTGTTGTTTTTTTGGTGAGAGTTGAAGCAACCAAAAACTAGCAATTTTGGCATCTGGTTTTTATTGTCTTTACAACATTTACTCTTAATTTTATATTTTACATGTAATCATTTTACATTTTCATAGACTTTTGGACTCAACAATACTAAATGAGCTTTTTTTGTTAATTTGTTTTTTAACTGAGGAAAACTGGGGTGATTATTATTTTTATGTTTTTATTTTTTGGTTATTTTTTTGTTTGTTTTTAAAATTATTGTTATTTAATTTGTTTCTCTTTTTGTTTTACCATACACAGACTCCTGAATTACCAATCTGTGGCCGGCTTTACTGATATATGTGTTTAAAGGCATGGTAGCGCTATATACACTGGAGCTCAAAATTAGAGAACAACACAATTTCCTAAATCTTGCGGTCATTGTGTAGTTCTATGTGATTACATCCTAACATGAGTAAACTAGCAGTATTTTAAGCTGATTTCATAAACTGAATTTATTCTACAGCACATACTAAAAATGTAAATGAGATAAATGAAAAAGAACACTGATCAAAATTAAAGAACACTTTCAGATACCTGCAAGTTATTGGTGTTAATCTGGTACCTGGTGCTAATTTTTTAAGTATCTGACAAACCTATTTAACTGTTTTTTTCACTGACTTCCAAAGTGACTGAAATCCTCCAGCAGAAGGTTGTCCAGATGAAAGCCAAAGGGGTGACCCTATCAGCCATAGCAAGAGAAGTTGGTTGCTCCAAGTCTGTTATTTCGAGTATATTGCATCTTTACAACATCACAAACTCTTCCCTGTCCCCCAGGAAGGCTGGTCGCCCTTGACAAATGTAAGAGAAGACAGGATAATGCAGAGAATCCATGGGTAATCATTCCAACACTGCAGCTGGAATTGCTCGCCAGTTCAGCACTGAACAGGGTAAGCAATGTATGACACTGTCTTGTCATACAGTGTCATGACTTTGAAGAGCATTTGAACTGAAAGCCCACTCTGCAGTGACCAAATCTCTCATTAGCAGAAAGAATCAAAAGCCTAGACTCTCCTTTGGTCAGGAGCATGTTGTGTGGACAGAGGAGAAGTGGTACACAGTTCATTTTAGTGATGAAAGTTTAAAAGAAGTTTAATTTATTTGCGTCTGATGGGAAACATTATGTTCGTTGACAAACTGGGGAAAGATTAAACCCAACGTGTGTTAAGAAGTCAGTGAAAGGTGGTGGAGGAAGTGTCATGGTTTAGGGAATGTTTTCTGTAGTAGGAGTTGGACCTCTCATACAGCTACATGGCAGAGTGAGTGCAAGTGTGTATCGGAACCTTCTTCAACAACATGTGGTTCCTTACTCGTTCATCACTCAATCAGCCAGCAATTTTGATGCAGGACAATGTCCCCGGTCACACAGCAAAATGGATAAAGCAGTTCCTTGAAACAGAAAACATTGAAACAATGAAATGGCCAGCCCAGAGTCCTGATCTAAACCCAATAGAAAACCTCTGGAAAATGCTTAGTAACAAAGTTATGGCCAAGAAACCCACAACAGTCAAAGAAGTGTGGAAGAGACTGGAAGAAGAGTGGACCAAAATCACACCTGAGCAGTGTGAAAGACTAGTGATGTCCTGTGGCCACAGATGTGCTGAAGTCATTTAAAGCAAAGGCCTGTACGCTGCCTACTGATTGGTGACTGTTGTTACCTTCAGAAAATGTACTTATAATCTTCAAGATATCATACATTTTTCTCTAATTTTGATCTCCAGTATAGTATATGACTCAGGCTGTTTTCTGAAATTAAAGTGGTCGATAAATTACTTTTTAATGCAGTCTTTTTTTTAAGTTATAAGTAATTGACCGGCATTGCGGGTGTTTTAGTGGTTGCCATATTGGTTGTTAAGCGGCTTTCTGATATATATCCGCTTGTTATTTAGTGATACAGTCCCCTCTCTTTTATCTTTACACAAATACTATACAAAGGGTTAGGGAAGCTGATTGATGACTTCTGTGGTGCTGCAATAATTGCCATATTGGTTATAACTCCACTTTCCTAGAAACAGATAAAACTGAAGGAAAGATTGTCCTTGTTGCCCAAAGAAACCAATCAGAGGACAGCTTTCATTTCAAACATCTCTCTTGAAAAATGAAAGCTGTGTTGCAATTGGTTGCTGGGGCAACATATACAGTTTCTTTGCTACACCATTATTATGAATCTCTCCCTAAGGCCTCATTCAGATCTGTGCACATTATAGTCTATGGGGTTCTTCACACTATTTTATAGCAGACTAATTGTCTTAAAAAAATAAATAAGTTAAAGAATTAAATAAACCAGAGATAAGGTTTTGATCACAGTCAAATCAAACTCACCCATTCATATCAATGGGTCCATAAAAGAATGAACTAATGGCACACTAATGGCAAAAATGCACATGCAGATCAAAAATGGTTGCATTACCCTCCCACCCCCTGCCCATATGCCCTGTAACAGCATAGATGGACATCATAGAGGGGTTCCATCGCTTTTTTGTAAGGAAGATATCAAAAAATCATCTGAACCCACAGCGATCATCTATAATTTGCAGAGGAATGCAGCAACAGATGTGCAATTCCACTGCAGTGCCCCCAAAGGAGAAAAGACATACTGTATTTTTTGTTTTATAAGACACACCAGATTATTAGACGCACCCCAAGTTTATAGAAAAAAAACTTTGGGGCCCGTCTTATAATCTGGTGGTGTCTTACCGGAGGGGGGGGCAACAGTGGTAGTGGAGTGGACTCAGGCAGGGGCAGTGCTGGAGTAGGGCAATGCTGCCGTCGGTACAGTGGGTGTCCTAGATGCTTGCTGCAGACGGCAGCGCTGTAAGGCAGGAGAAACATAAAAAAATGGCGGCAGTGTGGGCTTCAAAGAAATGGCGCCCGAAGTGGACGTGTGCGCAGATTGAGCTATCGGCTCTGTGAGGACATATGGATATATTCTGAGCTATCAAGCCATATTCCTATAGCCGCCATCTTGTCAGGGTACGACCATATCTCTTGTGTGTGACTGCGCCTTGAGGCCTAGGGAGGCTTCAATCAGTATGCTAATTAACTTAAGGAAATTGTCTGTTTAGCAGTGGTGTGACAAAGGGAAAAGTCCTATGATATGGAAATTAGGTGAGCTGTTCAGGCCTTGAGAACACAAAGGGGTAGGAAGACCCCCCTCTGTGACGCTGTAGAAGAAGTCACAGACTAATTACAGGCATCCAGAACACCTGAGACAGACAGGCACCAGGGATAAATGTTTAATATCTCATGAGCCGTGCTTCCTATAAACATGTCAAGCAGAAATATCGCATCCTGGCATGCTGATGATTCTAGCACATATTTTATATAGGTGTGGGACCTCTGTAGGTATCCCAAACTTGATATCGGCCAGTGGGGCACCAGCAGACTAACCATGTGTCCTATCATTGTAAAGGTAAAATCATAACTGTAAAAATGAGAGCATTGGCGTCCGCCTACAACGTTCCCAGGCAAAGTTATGGCCAATAATCACTTTGGGATATTATTTTACACTCAAGCCAGGGGTGGGGCAGTCCTCCCCTGTGAGGTCACTAGGTAGGAGGGGACATGGATTATAGCCAGTTTGATAAAGGCAATGTGGCCATGTTTTGGCTTGTCTTTGCTCGGGGGTTATGTGTACTATACATCTGTGAGAAAGTCCCTGGAACCCTGGTCGAACGGCGCCCCCTGTGGGCAGACGCATAAGGTAACTGCTTGATCTGTGTGCCTGCTTGTGATCCATAACTTACCTGTAAATGTATTCTGACCTATATATATATATATATATATATATATATATTCTGTAAATTCCATATTGTATATATTGTAGTTTCTAGTGTGCCTTAGGCCGATTAAAATATATAATTTAATCTTGGGCTGTTCTGTTATCTCGATCCTGAACTTCACGTCTGTGTGCTCGGCATAATAGTTATCGTAATCGATTGGTGGCAGCGAGTTTATGCCAAGGATCATTGTGGGGGGACCAGTGAGATTTGGGGAGGTTTAGATATATTCCGCTGAGGTCGGGGGAATATATACCTTACTCTCACCGGGAACCCTTCAATCATCGGCATAGTAGAATAGCGGCCTCCTTGCGTATTGTCGGGCAATTCCATAATTGGCCTGGCTATAAGAGGGGCGCTAGAGAGCGAGTCGCATGCTCTGTCTGCCGGGTGGTAGAAAGGAGGGGTGTAACTTGCACTTCCTACCCCCCGTTTCGTGACAGGCTCAATCACAACTCAAGAACTCATCAACGCACGAGCCACCTCCGGGTGCCATTTTCCTTAAGTCTGCTGCTGGGATATCAATGGGCTGGAGGCAGATGAGATCTTGAGCTGAGTGCTCCATCAGTGCATGCGCCGACTCTGGTCACCATTATTTGAAGCTCGCACCTCCGACATTTAAGATGGCGGCCTCTGCCTCACTGCCTGCAGCACAGCACCTCCCGCAGCGCAACACAGCACAGGGCGTAGCATAGCCGATGCCTCCTGTGATCCCTCTCTGGCAACCCCCATTAAGCTATATTCAGCTTATAAGATGCACCACTCATTTTCCTCCCAAATTTTTGGGAGGAAAAGTGTCTTATAATCCAAAAAATACTGTATTATATCGGGCTCATTGAAAGCACTGAGCTCTTCCTGTCATACATGAGCATACTAGGTCCTCCAGAGCAAGAAATGTGGGCTAATTGTGGGCTAATATATTTTCTGGTAAACAGGAATTCTGCCCAGTGCTGCTATAGGAGTCATGAGGTGCAAGATACCAATATCTGGCCAAAACTAGACTCGCAAACTTTGGCACAAGATCTAATGTCTGTATGATTACAAGACCGAACTGGGTGCAAAAACCTAAAAAAACATCACTATGGGGAGATAAGGTATGCACACCAGTGACTATGTAAGGGGAATACATGGAATAGCAGAAACTGCTGTGTGAATACTGACTTGAAAAATCCAATAGCTATATGTAAGAGTGAAAATGTGAAAAATGGAATCTGCATTCCTGCCATGAACATATGAATCAAGAGAAATTTAGCTACTGAATTGATCAATGCAATAGAGCCCCAACACTACGCCAAAGTATTTCTCTACGTTGGGGTCCCTAGCTTGTGTGTGTCCTCTCATGCAGTTAAAAAACTTACCGTGTATGGGAAGCTGAGACCCAGGCTATTTATGCGTATGATACGGATTGGCAATAGGTGTGGTTGAGGAGGGTTCACAAACGAAAAACTACTAACAATAAGGAATAACGTTTGGAACACCATTCTAAGTCTGAACTGGGAGCAAAAACCTAAAAAAACATCACTATGGGGAGATAAGGTATGCACACCAGTGACTATGTAAGGGGAATACATGGAATAGCAGAAACTGCTGTGTGAATACTGACTTGAAAAATCCAATAGCTATATGTAAGAGTGAAAATGTGAAAAATGGAATCTGCATTACTGCCATGAACATATGAATCAAGAGAAATTTAGCTACTGAATTGATCAAGTCAGTCAAGTCAGTATTCACACAGCCGTTTCTGCTATTCCATGTATTCCCCTTACATAGTCACTGGTGTGCATACCTTATCTCCCCATAGTGATGTTTTTTTAGGTTTTTGCACCCAGTTCAGACTTAGAATGGTGTTCCAAATGTTATTCCTTATTGTTAGTGTCTTGCTAAATTCTACTAAAAAAGGGGCTGAAAGCCCGTACTTACGAAGCGCTCACTGATATCCTAATCAGGCACGAATACTAATATTCTTTATAGCAAGATACTATTTATTTTAATAGCACATGAATAGTTAATGGTACATAGGCATTTAGAACTATAGTCATAGAATCTTATACAATAACAGAAATATGCATCAACATTACCGTTTGTTGTAGCAATCCTTTCACATCGGAGGGAACTCGATTTAATGATAAAGGAAACAACATGGCATCTTGCATCACAGGAGCAGTGCGTACACTTCAATGTCCTGGAAGGTTTCCCCTAACATTAAGCGAGTCCGGTGTATTTTTATAGGAAAATTTGTAGATTTTGTTTAAATGGTCACCAGCATGTGACAGCTGAGTCATGTTCATGTAACTTGACCACAAACTGCTGTGGGCACCAGCAGCTTCCTGCACATTTACTTGTACATCCTGCCAGTTGACAACTGACCGACCACAGTTGACCATAGTGTTAGTGAAATATTGCAATGAGCCGTAAATTTCATATGCAAGCTTCCTTAAACCTGTCTTTAAGCCAACCACAAGTTTCCGGTAAGTGAAACTGTAAATGTGACTTCCTCATTATCTTATTCTTTGGTCATAGTGAAATTGGTTATCCAAAGGACATCTCTTTGATACTGAATTATTGATAGGTCAAATAATATCTGGGATCACTCCTATCTTTTGATTATGATCCCTATCTAATCACACATTCTTTCAGTCATATCACATTGGTATCACAATCGGTCCTTGATCCCAAGGATTATTTTCCATCATCAGTATTCCACTAGAAGAAGATCACTCGGAATATACCATACCATGACCAAGAAATATTGTTTGCCACAAATTTTGTTTTCTTGGTTTGTATAGATAAACGTTGAATCACAAATATAATCACTTTCACTACTTTTGTACAGTATATTAAAACTAAAAGCAATATTATCTGAAAAGCTCCCTTGAATATCATGTGTTTTGGCATTTGCTCGATATTCAAAGGAATCATTACACATTACATTTCCCGATATGTTACTACAAGTTTCACTAGTCCCATTTATGAACATATTGGCATAAGGCCATAACATATCATGAATTGTCCTTTCCACTAAGCTGGGTTTAAAAGCATCTACAGTATTTATAGCTGTCCCAAAACTTATTTTTATATTCCCCATAGGGATGAATCCCAGGTTAGTCAGTCCAGTCTTATTTCTTAGTACCCAAATTCCTCCCTTAAAAGCCAGATATTGCAAATTGGTGACTGTTGCATTCAAATTGCCTTGCCACCATGGAAGATTGATCCATCCCACTATGGAAATGGGTACTGTAGTATTCTATAGACGAACACTTCGAGTGTCTTTATCATCAAGATGATCAGAACAACTTTTCTACTTTAAGATTTCCTCCATCGATACCGGGACATCCAGATAAGGGATACTGGTGGCTGTAAGCGAAGAATGTGTACAGATGCAGCAATCTGTATGTTGAAAATGTGATGATGCATCAGAAATTTATTCGCCATAGGTTCCTCCTGATGTAGACTTGTCCATCCAACGACCAAAGAGGCAAACATCAAACACAGGAATTTCTCCATGTCATCACTATCGAGCTCTTTCCAGTAACCGATACCATGGATTCCGCTTATTTACAACACCATCTGCAAATAAAGATACACTATTATTCTCGTAAATAACATTTTTCTTGTGGAACATATTCACACTTCTCCACTTTTGGTCTCATTATCAGGAGAGTACGATTTTTTCCGACCGCTATTACCTCTGCCTCTGAGGGCGGTCCTTGGAGGTTTTGAATCCATATTTTTGCTCCTACATTTGTAATATTAGAGGATCCAAAACCTTTAATACCACGTATTGTTAATTCTGCCGGGGCAGTTCATTCTCTTATTTCAGACAAGTTTATTGGAATTATCAACATCTTAGCTACCTTCTGGTGCTTCATCAATATCAAAGGTTCATTTCCCAAATTTAGCATCAGTACCTTGATTTCTCCCTGATAATCTGCATCTATTACCCCTCCCACCACTATGGCTCCTTTTAACACTAAACTAGAACGAGTGGCTATTTGACCATAATGATCCTTTGGTATCTGGCAACCCAATCCTGTTGAAATTGGTTTTACCTTACCTGGGGGTACCACGACAGTTTCCAATGTACTGAGGTCTAAACCTGCTTAATAAGGTGTCGCTCTTTCTGGTGTGCCCAAACAGCTGTACCTTGCAACCATGCCTCTTTTTTCCTTGTCAACTGTTGGACTGATTTGTCTGATGGCTGCTGCTTTATCTGCTTCTGAATTAAACAAACGTTCAAGTGAGTTAGTAGGGACATGAGCATCGACATGAAATACAGTGGTCTTGGTAGATTGAATAATCCCTTCAATGTCTTGCCATACTTCCCTGACCATCTCAAACACATTTTTTTTTTTTTTAACTATATTTTTATTCAAATTTTTCAATAACATAACACTGGCATAAGCGAATTCAGCATTGCAAATTCAACATTACATTGTCATGTTTGATCATCCCAAATTCCATACCAATTTTTAAAATCAATAACCGTAACATGGCAAGATAAAGCAAAGGAAAGCAGCGACCCCTTAACCCATCATTCTTATCATTCCCCCCATTAAACCCTTGTGAACATGGTAATGACATACAATAAAGAAGTCCCACTCAAATCGGTTATTTCCCCCTCTCCTTTTAGTCAGCTTTCAGCCTTTCCTCCCCCACCTCCAAGCCATCCAATGTACCCTTCAATTTTTCAGTATGATACCAGACTGTGTCTTTGAAAGGTGACATAATCCTGACTATCTCCTCCCGAGTACAATAGGCCAGTATGAATTTCTTCCATTTGGTAAAGTGCTGTCGTATTCTATCCGCCCTTCTCTCTGCATCCAATCCTTCTATTTCAAGAAGATGCATGAGCTGACCCAAGATCTCTTCAATCGCGGGGACCCTAGACTCCAACCAATTTTTTAGTATCGCTCTCTTGGCTGCCAGAAGTATCACATGTATAAGTCTGGGTGGGTTAGTCATCTTCCCTTTGGTATCGTTCCCCTCCTCCCAATGGTGAAAAATAGCGAACCCAGGTGAGAGCCGAACTTCAAGACCCCACACCTTTTGTATACAACTTTTGATCTGTGACCATAATGGACTCAAATGGGGGCAGGACCACAACCCGTGAAGGAGATCAGTTCCACTACTCTTACACTTAGGGCAATACGTAAGCCTGTCTGGCTTTGTTGCTGATGGAGGGAGATTGAAACCATAAATTGCCTTGTGCATAATTCTAAATTGGGTTTCTCGCCAATTCTCATTTAAAATTGATTTACGAAGAGCATTCCACCCTCCCCTAATTTTTACCCCCATAGACGGGTCCTCAAATTGTTTTTCCCAAGATTTAAATAAACCTTCCGGGTGCTGTCCTATTAGTAGATCACGTACGGCTCCATAAAGAAAAGAGATAGATGATGAAGTTATTGAGTTCTTTACCAGACAATCAAAAGAGTTAAATACTACCTCCTGGGTCACATCATGCAGCTGAGTCATAATACTATATCTCACTTGGTCATATTGGATTACTTGGTTAGGCCGCAGGCCATACTGCGCTATAATTTCGTCTCTACTCAACCATCTAGGCTCTGAGGTGTGCAGGAGATGAGCAACAGTCCTTATACCCCTCACCTTCCACTCTTCAAACAGCTTATTGCTTGTCCCCTGCACAAACTCTGGATTCCCCCATATAGGCAAGTATTTGGATATTTTATGGAGAAGTTTGTAATTTTTCCTCAACGCCTTCCACGCTGCAATCGTGTCTTTAAATAAGGAAGAGTGCTTGACTTTCACTGGGAGATTAGCCTGCCTAGTATGAAGCAATGCCACCAGATCCCAAGGCTGTGCATAGTCTCTCTCAAGCTCTAACGCTGAATAATGCCTAGAGCCTTTAATCCAATCCAATATATATCTAGTCAAACAGGCTATATTGTAACCCCGAATGTTCGGCAAACTCAGACCTCCATGAACCTTAGATGCCATCAACTTCTTAAGCCCTATACGAGGGCGTTTCCCCCTCCAAATGAAGTGTGAAAAAGCTCTATTTAGCTGGACAATATCTTTATGCTTGAGAAGCAGGGGAAGTGTTTGAAGATGATACATTAATTTTGATATCGACATCATCTTAATTAGGTGGACTCTACCGATTAGGTTCAATGGAAGGTCGTGCCATCTTTTAAGATCTTGCTCTATTTGTCTCAGAAGGGGTGGATAGTTTAGACTATAAAGGGTTGCCGGAACCTTACCTATTTTAACTCCCAAGTATGTGATATATGACTTAGCCACTGTAATTCCTTCAAAAGGGTTCTGCTCCCGTGTTTGAACATTTGTCCCTCCCAGGTATAGGAGCTCGCATTTTGACGCATTAATCTTGAAGCCTGAGTACGCTCCAAACTCTCGCAAAATTTGTAAAATCTCGGGGACCTGCTGAGCTGGATTCGAAAGGAAAAGCAAAATGTCATCCGCAAAAAAAGCTGACTGAATTTGTCTATTATTTACAGAAATACCCTGGAAGGTGCTATGTGTAGATAACAATCGTACCAATGGTTCCAGAGCCAGATTAAAAAGTAATGGGGAAAGGGGGCAACCCTGTCTGGTTCCTTTCAGTAACGGAAAAGGGGCTGACAGATATCCTGGAACGTAAACTTGAGCCTTCGGATTTGTGTAAATTTCTCTAATGTAGGTATAAAATGACCCCGAAAAACGCATTTCATCTAGAACTCCATAAAGCCATGACCACTCAATATTGTCAAAGGCTTTCTCGGCATCTATTGTAAGCAAACCGGGAGATTCTCCTTTCAGAGGCTGAAGGTTAACCCTATCCAGGACAAGAAGAACTTTTCTAATATTTAGTGTCCCTGATCTTTTCTGAATGAAACCGGCCTGTGCTGGGGAAATCAGTTGGGGAAGAATTATAGCTAGACGATTTGCCATAATCTTTGACATTATCTTCATATCTAGGTTGATAAGTGATATGGGCCTATACGAACCCGGATCCTTCGGGTCCTTCCCCTGTTTAGGGATCAATTTTATATATGCCCGGTTATTATTTTGGAAAGACGCATTACCGTCTAGTATGCTATTATACAGCTCTAGTAATGTAGGTAAGATCTCTTCCTTTACTGTTTTATAGAATTCTCCCGTAAATCCGTCAGGGCCAGGGGCTTTATAATTATGCATGGAGTTGATTGTCCCCAATACTTCTTCCCCCGTAATTTTGGCATTCAGAAAAGTGCGATGCTCTTCTGTGAGTCGAGGTAGTGTCACTTTAGATAAAAGATTATTATCGGGAAATTTGTCTCGCTTTTCCGACGAATAAAGGTTTCTATAATACGTGCCTAAAGTCTCAATTATTGTCTTAGGGTTTTTGTGTATCTCCCCCTTTTGATTTTTTATTTGCATGGGTCCCTGAGTTATAATCCTATTTTTCGCTAAGTTGGCCAGTATTTTCCCTGCTTTATTTCCAAAGCGATGTAATGTAGCTTCTTGCATTGACCTAGCCATTTGTTCCCGTTTTTCCGCCCACTCATTAAAAGCTCTTTGGGCTATTACCCATCTATCTCTATGGTCCCTATCAGGATGCTTTTGAAAAGAAGTATATGCTTCCCTCAATTTATGGGAGGTTTCAGTAAATTTAAGATGAGCCTTTTTCTTCAAATAGGAAACATGTGCTATCGTTCTGCCCCGTAATACTGCCTTCGCCGTGTCCCATAATAACATAGGTGTGTCTTTATGTTGATCATTATGTACCATAAATTCCGTCCACCATTCCTTTAATTTCAAGGAAAAATCTTCGTTATCTTTAAGGAAGGAAGGATATCTCCACAGATAGTCCGTTCCTCTGGGATAAATGTTTGCTAGGTCTAGCACCACCGGGGCATGGTCAGAAATCACCAAATCCTGGATAGTAGCTGAGTGGAGCGCACGTACCAGGTTCCCTGAAATAAGGAAGTAGTCAATGCGAGACCAGGAGCTATTAGCATGTGAATAGTGCGTAAATTCCCTATCCTGAGGGTGCAATAGTCTCCACGCATCCCATAAGGCCGTGGCATTAAACAGAGGACGCATAACTTTATCATGGCCACGCGGTACATTTGGGGGGCCTTTAGCATTTTTCCTGTCCTCTAGCACAGATACCACCGAGTTGAAATCCCCCCCAATTATTAGATTAAAATGGGCATGTTCTAAAATTTTGGCCTCAAGTCGTTGAAAGAATGATTTGTTGTTTTCGTTCGGGGCATAAATATTAAAGATTTTATAAATTCCTCCAGGTATCTCCACTGAGACCATCTGAACCCTACCTTCCGTGTCCGCATATGTTTCCAGGACTTGATGTTGTAATCTCCTACTGACTAATGTAATAACCCCTGCTTTCCTTTTAACTGAGGATGACCCATAGACTCCTCCAACCCACAATTTCCCCATCCTCTGCATGTCTGAACCTTCCAGATGAGTTTCCTGAAGGAGTGCAATGTCCGGTTTGAGGCGATTAAGGTGGCGTAATATCTTAATTCTTTTTTGGGGGGAACGTAACCCCTTAACATTCCAGGTGACTATTCTCATAAAGCACATGTAATAAATGGAAATCCTGACTTTCGTTTACCATGTTTTTGCTGCCCTCCCTTGCCAAAAAAAAATTCAACCAATTAGACAATTGAACATAGTGCTCACTTGCAATAATGAGAGTAGTAGTAATAATAATAACTCTGTGTAAAATCTTTGCTACTTCACTTGAATCCAAAATCCCCAAACATTTCAAACATCTCCCTCCCCTCCCCCCCCCAACTATACCAAAATACTCAGACTTCACTTTTTTCTGATCACTTTCCAAGCTCAGTCAACCTTATACTTATATAGCATTTAACCAATATAAAGGACTGTCCCACCTACAAAGAAAGAGAGAAGGAAAAAAAAAAAAAAAAAAAAAAAAGTTCTCTTTCCTTTCCTCCGCCTCAGATTTCTTAAACTTTTTCCACTGCGGCTTCTCCAACCTAAATCAAAAACAGGTGTCCCACCTTGAACTTTACACATCCGACATTTGTCTATTTGTCTTAGGTTCCCTTAAGTTCCTTGTTTTGCTGTCTCCGGTCCTTCGGGGAAGCTGTAGCGAGCTTCACAGAGCTCCCTTTGGTCACTCTCTGGTTCGGTGAGTCGTTGCGCCCTTGTCCTGGAGAATTCCTGAGGTCACGAGGACTGCTGATCCGCTCAATAAAGGCCTCTGCCTCCTTTGGACTTGAGAAAGAATTGTAGGATCCATCCTGATGTCTGATAATCAACGTTGCCGGGTACTTTAACTGGAAGCGTATATTTCTCTTAAATAAGGCAGAGCATATGTATGAGAATGCCCTCCGCTGCCGTGCGACCTCCGCAGAAAAATCCTCAAAGAGTAAGATGCGCGAGCCTTTCACCTCCAAGGGATGTTTCAATTTCCTGTATGCCTGTAATATTTCCTGTTTATCGGAGAAGTCCAAGTATTTCATTATGACTTGTCTTGGGCGTCTGTTATTTTCACTCTCATCACCTCTCCTTGGCGGACCAATGCGGTGCACCCTTTCCACTTTTCTCCTTCCTGCTACTCCCAGGGTTGTAGGAATAGTGGATTCACACAATGTACGTAGCTCACCAACTGGGTATGTTTCAGGCAGGCCGACAATGCGCAAATTGCTTCTTCTGGAGCGGTTCTCCAGATCGTCCACACGGTCCCTCAGGATCAGATTCTCCCTGGCCAGACGCATGACTGTAGTGTGGTCAGAGCCGAAGTCCTCCTCTAGCGTCGACATTCTGGTTTCCATAGCCGCAACCTGTTCCACTGTCTCATCAAGTTGGTTCTGTATGGCACTGAGAGCTGTTGCTATTGATGCTTTAATTGTAGCGGAGATGTCAGGTAGCAAACGATTGGCGACTTCATCAGCCAGACGCTTATAATCCATACCCTCCATTGTTTTGAATACATCCGGGGTCCCCTGGGAATCCTCCATCTCCATCTGATGAGTATTTTCAGGTGACCGAGGGACACTTAATTCTGTATGGGCAGTCACAATCTTTTTTTCACACTGTACGCTGGATGTATGAGGATTTTGTGTTTTGGAGCTGCTGCGCAGCAGGTATCTTTCCATCAAATAGTGAGTGAAGGGACGTAAGTTTTGACACTGATTTAGTGTGGGTTGTCAGACAAATCTTGATTCTGCTCCCCCTTTTGTTTATTCTCACTTTCACCCCTTTCTCCCCCCTGCCAGAGTTATATGAATTCTCACTGTCCTGTAACTTTGCAGGGATGTATGTTTAAACTTCCCTCCTTCAGCTTCTTTCACTTTCTCCAGAGCTTTGCATTGATTCTGTATGCCTAGAGATTCAGCACCTGCTTATGCACAGGTCTGGACAAGATGGGGGAAGGGCCCAGGGATTCCCTGCTCCAACTCTGCTCTCCGCAGAACCCGTCAGTAGCGTTGTTTGCTGCTGATATCTTATCAGGACTCCAGGAGATTTATTATTCTGCTGCCGGTTAATTGTTTAGTGCTGGGGGAGTGAGTGATCTGTGCAAGGTAAGCCGTCAGCTGCGTCCTGCTCTCTGTGTACAGATCTGATTTTAGTGCAGGGAAGGCTCCGGCGCCATCTTTATCACGCTGCCAGATCTTGAGAGGGAGGGGGAGAGCGAAGTTCACCGCGCTGTTTCAAGTGATTATCTCCACGGCTCCCCATGAACTTCCCTGCATGTAGCAACTTCACTCACCGGTGGTATGGAGCGGGGGAGGCTGGTGGGTTGTCCAGTATATATGTCAGAGCTGCAGGGAATGACAGAGCTCAGGCGTCCTGTGTCCTACATGATCAGCGCAGGAGCCGGAAGTCCTCAAACACATTTTGCTGTTCCTCTCCCCAGTGGAACTCATATTTTTTCCTCGTTACTTTGTACAAATGAGCCAACATTTGTCCCAAATGAGGGATATGTTGTCTCCAAAAATCAAACAATCCAATATAAGACTGAGTCTCCTGTTTGGATTTAGGGACCAGAAAATTAATAATTTTGTCTGGCATTGGGCAAGATCTCTCTGTGCCCCTTGTTCCACTGAATCCCTAGACATGTTACCACCTGAGACGGTCCTTGAACCTTGGCATCATTGATTTCCCATCCTTTACTCCTCATATGAGCAACCAGTTTTGTCAATTGATCTTTCACACTTTGCTCATCTTGTCCTTGTATCATTATATCATTGATATAATGTGAGATCTGCATTTCCTTATGACAAGACTTAACCCCAAAGGAGAATTTTCCTTTGGTTAGATTAAGAGTCATCCATTTTAGGATATCAATTCCCAAAATATATTCTGGTATAGGTACTACCAGTACCGTATACTCCTTGATAGGTAAATTACCTATCTTCAAAGCTACCTGTGTCTGAACCCCGGTGATCACTTGACCACCTAGTCAAGCAATTTTTACTCGAGGTCCTTTTATTGTTTCTGGGTTTCCATGAATTAAAGTAGCCTCCGCCCCCGTGTCAATCAAAGCTGGGACTCTTTGAACATTTCCCCCTTTCCAATGTATGCTAAGATTGACGTAGGGATGTTCGTCCCTTTTTATCAATAGGGGGCTTGGCTGGCTACCTATGGTAAATCACTTCCTTCTGAACTTTCATTTACACAGACTTCGGTCTGTGTATTAGCCCTTCCTTCCGTGACCTTTGTGGCCACGGCTGCAGCCAGTTCTTCCCATGGATAAACTGACTGAAAATCTTCCCAAGACACATTCTTTGGGGGTTTTTCCCCTTTTCCCTCTGATTTCTTTACCTTTGGGGTTTTTGAACCCCCTTCCACATTTGTAGTGGTCACTTTCTTTGTGGATAGAACTTTCTGTTTGTACAACTTCCATAATTCTCCTGTCTCCTTCCCATCAATCCTTTCCTTATTGATCCCGGCTTTAAGCAAAGCCTGGAACATGTCTTTGCGAGACACTCGTGGGGCCTCCCCTACTGATTTCTCTTTCCAATCAGGATTGTTTAGCTTACTGTTACCAACATGGCCTCCAGGGGACGGTTTATCCCACTGTCCCATATCCTGTAACTCTCTCATCCTCCCTAAAACTACACCGATTGATTCTCCAGTCAGCGCTACAGTTAAGGTTAAAATAACTGTTTTGTATGCTGGAGGACCATGTTTAACCAGCCTATTTCTTATGCTGGCTGTCAATGGGTACTGAAGATAATCATCATCCATTCCCAAAAGAGGAAGAGCATTCCTCATTGCTTCTTCCTTCAGCCGTTCCATACCATCTTTTAAGGTATACCAAGGTTTATCATTGATAGGAAAGTCTGCTTCTGATGGGTATTTGTCCAGAAAAGCATGGGCTAGGATCATGATTAAGTTTTGAGTACCATGCTCATTATGATCAACAAAATAATTTTTTATTGATCTCTGAATTACTGGGTCCCGAGACATGGTGACAAATTTTGCCATGTCTCCGGCGTCAAAGTGCACTCCACCTCCTCCGAGATCGTGCACCCTGACCAACCAGGGAATTTCTCCTTCTCCTGGTTTTTGTCTAAACTGTGTTAAAATGCTATCAACTTCTCCCTGAGAGTAATCTTCAATGGTTACTCGATTTTTTACATGAGGAATTGTTCTCTCATTTGTGATGGCATTACCATCTTCGTCATATTGCAGATTCCCCTGACCATCCCGGACATGTTCCCGGATGATCTCATTCTCTGTCCTCTCTAGGCGCCTCCTTACGGGATTAGCCTGAATCTTCCCTTTATGGTAATCCTCCTCATCAGATGATGAAGATGAATCCCACACATCCCCATCCCAAGTATCGGGATCCCAGTTTATAGAAGCTGAGACGATACTTTTATGTACTTTGGTTTTATTTACTTTTCCTCTTCTTTTCTTGTACTTATTTTGAGCAATTTTTACGGCAGCTTTTTCTGCCACATTCTGATAATGTTCCAATTTATCCTTCAACAGTCTGGTATTACATTCCATAACTGTTTTCAGGCCACCTAATTCTATCATCTTTTGTTCCATCTGGGAACCTTTCTTCTGCATCTTTAGATTACGCTCATGCATTACACTATATGCACTTGCCAAAATCCAGATGTGCCGTGCTAAAGACACTACATCACCTGCTTTCACAGGGACACTACCGAATACATTCACAACATCAGTAGCTTCACTACCCTTAAGCTTGTCCTGCCATTGTTCTGCCAATCCACAAGACACTACATCACCTGTTTTCACAGGGGCACCACTGAGTACATTCACAACATCAGTAGCTTCACTACCCATAAGCTTGTCCTGCCATTGTTCTGCCAATCCACAAGACGCTACATCACCTGCTTTCACAGGGGCACCACTGAGTACATTCACAACATGAGTAGCTTCACTACCCATAAGCTTGTCCTGCCATTGTTCTGCCAATCCACAAGACACTACATCACCTGCTTTCACAGGGGCACCACTGAGTACATTCACAACATCAGTAGCTTCACTACCCTTAAGCTTGTCCTGCCATTGTTCTACCAATCCACAAGACACTACATCACCTGTTTTCACAGGGGCACTACTGAGTACATTCACAACATCAGTAGCTTCACAACCCTTGAGCTTATTTTGCCATTGTTCTGCCAATCCACAATTGACCAATTCATGTGCTATAAGATTGTAGGGAGCCTCAATCCAGCTGGGGATCTCCACAACAACCTCCTTAACATTATCCTTACGTTTTCTGAACATTTTGACACTATGCAAAAAGATTTAAAAAAAATATCTGGAAATTTGCCAAATATATGTTTTTAACTTCTAAATTACAAAAATTCGTTAATTACTTCTTATAGAAGTAATCCTGCCGACTACGCCAATTTATGTCTTGCTAAATTCTACTAAAAAGGGGGCTGAAAGCCCGTACTTACGAAGCGCTCACTGATATCCTAATCAGGCACGAATACTAATATTCTTTATAGCAAGATACTATTTATTTTAATAGCACATGAATAGTTAATGGTACATAGGCATTTAGAACTATAGTCATAGAATCTTATACAATAACAGAAATATGCATCAACATTACCGTTTGTTGTAGCAATCCTTTCACATCGGAGGGAACTCGATTTAATGATAAAGGAAACAACATGGCATCTTGCATCACAGGAGCAGTGCGTACACTTCAATGTCCTGGAAGGTTTCCCCTAACATTAAGCGAGTCCGGTGTATTTTTATAGGAAAATTTGTAGATTTTGTTTAAATGGTCACCAGCATGTGACAGCTGAGTCATGTTCATGTAACTTGACCACAAACTGCTGTGGGCACCAGCAGCTTCCTGCACATTTACTTGTACATCCTGCCAGTTGACAACTGACCGACCACAGTTGACCATAGTGTTAGTGAAATATTGCAATGAGCCGTAAATTTCATATGCAAGCTTCCTTAAACCTGTCTTTAAGCCAACCACAAGTTTCCGGTAAGTGGAACTGTAAATGTGACTTCCTCATTATCTTATTCTTTGGTCATAGTGAAATTGGTCATCCAAAGGACATCTCTTTGATACTGAATTATTGATAGGTCAAATAATATCTGGGATCACTCCTATCTTTTGATTATGATCCCTATCTAATCACACATTCTTTCAGTCATATCACATTGGCATCACAGTTAGTAGTTTTTCGTTTGTGAACCCTCCTCAACCACACCTATTGCCAATCCATATCATACGCATAAATAGCCTGGGTCTCAGCTTCCCATACACGGTAAGTTTTTTAACTGCATGAAAGGACACACACAAGCTAGGGACCCCAATGTAGAGAAATACTTTGGCGTAGTGTTGGGGCTCTATTGCATTGATCAATTCAGTAGCTAAATTTCTCTTGATTCATATGTTCATGGCAGTAATGCAGATTCCATTTTTCACATTTTCACTCTTACATATAGCTATTGGATTTTTCAAGTCAGTATTCACACAGCAGTTTCTGCTATTCCATGTATTCCCCTTACATAGTCACTGGTGTGCATACCTTATCTCCCCATAGTGTATGATTACAAGAGACCCATCCATCTAATGTCTACTATGAAGACCCTCAGGGAATTTTTTTTAGTAGCTGTATTTGTGGACTAAAAGCCTTATATGGAAGTGGTCCGTGACTGGGGAGCCTTGCTTAAGACCTTCCCGTCCCCCTTGTTGCAGGGAAATACAGAGTGGTAAATACACCTATTGGGTACAACGAGGGTTAAGTTGAGCAGCTCCACTGTGTTTTGATCCACAGGGGTTTCCCTGCTTTAAGCGAAGTATTCCTAGAGTTCACATGTGCATCCTAAGCTCCATTTCAGGTTTTGAATGTGGAGTCTACTTAGTTATATTATCCTTCTTCCTAGTTTTTCAGTCTCTTTACCATTGCCTGTTGAAAGCAGCTTCCTACCTTCCCTCCCTTATGGATATGTATATGTGATATTTGGTATGCAAGTTTTTATTCTGTTTTCTATGCTTTTAGAATTACAAAAGAAAAATCACAGCTGACGGTAAATTTAACTAGTTGGAGAGTTATAGGAACTGAAGACGAACGTGCCCACCGGAAGTCCACTGGTGCATACCATTTTGGGTTCCCCAACTTACCGGTTTTGGTGGTTCAAAAAATTAATGAGAAAGAGTTGGTTAAAAGAGGAATTAAAAATAATAAAGTTGTGGGGCCGACCCCGTCCAACAAAAGTAATACTGTTGTCGTGTCTTTTTGTTTCATGCCAACTAGATGGTAAAAATCACGGTGTCACGGGATCACAGTGTTATGGGTTTAGGTATTCCTATGTAAATGGGATGGAGAGATGATAGCTAGAGACAGACAGAGATAGAGAGAAATAGAGTGAGAGATATGGATATAGATTGTCAAGGGAGTAATTTTGGGTCAAGACTGCTAATGGAGTCTTCGTTTAGGATCCAGAGATGGTGCCCCATTAATGTTGTATACCAGTGCCGATATATATCAATGTATATAAGACAAAGAACACACAGACAACATGCTCTCTCCTTGAGTCAGCAATACCCACTGAGCTCATTATTATATTGAAAGAAACTTATTTATTACAGAAGGCACCTTCGGCCTTGAAAATGATACACAGAGTTTATGGGAGTGTCACTCCCCTATTTCTCCCAGCAGATGTTCATTAAAACATTCTTTCTGTGTGGACACTACTGATAAGAGTTTGTAGCTTCACATTTTGGCTTCATTATCTTTGGTTAACCCCTTCATGACTATACAACTTTAAATTATACTATAGGTCTGTGCAATGGCTACATAGACAGACAGATAATTTTGCATCTACATCTAGATTTTGATTTAGTTATATACACAGATATTCTTATTACGTTTAAACAAACAAGCTATAGCTCAGTGCCACCTCCACAGTCCCCCCTTTAATAAAATATCTTAACCTTAAATTTAAAAATTTTCCCCATTTAGATATATTTTATTATTTGGGACTTATTTGTGACCTATTGCCCTTGGGACTTTAAATATATCTATATCTATATATGCGGACTTTTCATGAAATCGGTTGTTTAATTTAACACTATAGGCTTTTTTTTTTAGCTCCCCCCCTTAAGTACTTATTTTTATTTATTAAATATAACTATGATTTATAGGGGCTATTAGAATTGGCATTATTACTCTTATTAGGGCACATTATCCTGATAAAAGAAAAATTGAATCTAAACCTTATTTAAAAATTAGCACATCAAACAAAGAACAAAAGGACATTTGGAAATTGTCCATGGTTCTTCTATCCGGATATGAAACAAAAAGGAGGATGCTTAGTCAGTGCTAGTCCACTTAGGGCCACTTTGTGAATCTGGATAATCTGCTCTTGATAAAAAAAAACAACAAAACATGATGAGGCTTCATGTGAACAGTTTGTGGCCCAGACTTGGAAAAACCTTCTGGGATAATGGGTTGAATAGCGGCCGCTTTCTGCTTCGGTTGTGTCGGGTCCATTGGTTTTTGAGATGTGACGTCAACTTGCGTGTCACTGCCAGTGCTCAGCAGACTAGGCCGGAGAGACATCAGCCTGATAGGATAGGCTCTTCCAAATCTTTTCCTGAAATGAGATTTTCCATATCTAGCATTTTGTATTAAGGAAAATTACTGAAATTAGTAGGAAACAAAAACATTTGTAATGGTTAGATTACATTAACCAAACCACATTTTTGGGTCTATGAAATGGCTGAATTAAGTATTTTCGACTACTCAATTCGTACCTTCAACAGTCTCCCCTTGACTTATTTCTGCCATTTCCAAATACTAAGGGTACCGTGTTCCCTTAGGAAAAGAGGAAGAAAGATCTGTTGGGAAATCCTGCCTGACTGAACGTTGAGGCATGGGTGGAGAGGGGAATGGGATTTCTTCACCGGTTTGAGACCAAGGACCCCTAGGCGAGTCCTCACCCTTTGTAGTTGGACTTTCCCATGTCTCAAGGTTCTCTAAGTCCTCTCTTCTAACTATTTCGGCAATGATGGTTTGGGACTGTACAGGTTTTTTGTAAAGGATAAATATAAGCAGGACGCTCAGTGCAGCTCCGGTAGATCGACCCTTCTGCAATGCAGGGCGTGAATCTATGTTGTCCTGCCGTTGAGCTTTATCGAAATTTCTGTGTCCTGTTAGGTTTAATCAGTCTCCGGACCGAAAACCATATACTACTAACTCTGATTTAGGATCTGGAATTAGAAAATACACTTGTTTATTTCTCTAATTAGTCAATCATATGAAAATTATACGTGGCTTGCGCTAGACCAAAGAAAAACATTTTACATTGGAACCTGTTTATTACTAAAAAGAAACACAACACACACTAAAGAGAAATATAACACGCATTGGTTTACAACTTATCAGTTTGTTTGTTTTTTTTTACATACCACTTGCATTATGTGGATTTTCAGCAATGACGTCGTTTTCTGCACTGGAAAGCCTCTGAACAGACCTGGAGAAAAATCTACACAACACGCACAGACTTGCATACAACGTGCTCATGATATACATCTATAATCAGTTTGCAGTCTCTAAGAATGGGTAGAGCAGGTGCAGGGTGTTTCTACGGACTCTTTACAGTTTTTCCTCATTGTTTTAAAAACGTGCTTCACAAGACTGGGTGAGTTTATCTACCTGGGCACTGAACCCTGGCGTCACCAAAGCGCACACTGATATCCAACTTTCACAGATGTTAATCCATGTTACTTGGGCCATCATTAAGAAGAGATCTCATGGCAGAGAAAGCTTACCGCCCTTCATCCACAGACCTTCCTCAGTCAGCCGGCTCCCTACGTCTCGCACTTCACTTCTTATTGGTTCATTTGATCCTGTAGGGATTTAAGAACACAAAGAGTGACAGAAGTCACTGACGTGACCGGTGTCACCGAGGCATGGTCTTTAAGCATGGTAAAGGACTCCTCAACTCTAGGCCTGTTCTCTGCTTCTTGGTCAGCTGCACCTGTACGGGGATCTCCATCCGATTCCATCAGCTCAGATCTAGACTTTCTTTTCGCTGTACCTAGCTTATTTGACAACAGGAAATATCTACATCCTACATACATTTTGACTATCTTACCTACCTCTGCTCCACCCATCTAGAGAGGCACTTACGTCACTTCCTTCCGTACCGATAGGAGGGGAGGGAGTGGCCCAAATTTAGATTACCTCATGTTGGGTAAACTGTAGCATATCCAGTGCAGAATCGACCACCATCTGGTTTCATCTATGAAAACAAAAACTAAAAGAAATATAGATTAGATTATTCCTATAACAGACATATATTCCTACATTCATAATAATCCAATAAACATGACATAACTGTTGCAAAAGAAAGGCCAGCTTTAAAGCCTGCTTTAAAGCCTATCCAATATGTTTGCTGCTAGAAAAATATAATAGATATCTACTTCCTCCCTTTTTATTTTTTTTGTTTTATATACTACTTTGACAAAATATATAGGTCTATAACAGTAAACAATATAATTAACCAACCGATAAAGATAACTTATACTCTACTGGGAAATTTTAAAACCTTACAACAGGGTTCATAGATATTCTGTATCTACAAAAAAAAGGAAAATAATCAATATTGGCAGTTTGTATGCAAAAATAATACAAAACAAAAACATAACGATAAAAACAAAAAAACCTAATTTGTATATTTTAAAAAATATACTTTTCCCTGCAAAATTAATTTAATTATTTAAATAGCAGCAGAATACTATTGATAATCTCCTATAAAATTTTGAACTCTAAAGATTAAACAAAATCCACTCCACCAGCCGGAAAAAGCACTGGTTAGTACATAAGACAGAAACAGCTTTGTAAATCTGCTGAAGCTACCTTTTTCATTTTTTTTTTTGTTGTTTTACTTTTCTCTACTTCCTTATTTATTATTTTTTTTTCCTGCTCTCTACAACTTGTGACTAGCAGCAGCTTACTGAAAAAAACACTCCCACACATCCCTGCGCTGACTTATGCCCCCCCTGTCTCCTTCAGGATGCGCGGTTAGAACAGCGGGTGGGAAAAACAGATACAAGAAAAAAAACATGGGCAGAACTTTCACTATAGAAATATATAAAATATATTTCTGTACCGTGTCAGCCAGCAGAAACAAAGGTACTACAGAAACATATATTATAGAAACCTTAAGATTAATGGAGTGGAATGGAGAGCATCATTAAAACGGGTAGCTTGGGACTGGAAATCACTGCAACAAAAGCAAGCAGTCCGGGGCTCCCCCCTGTATCATTAGGGAAGGTTGGGGCAGACTCCTGGGTGCAGCCGGACTGTGGGCAGTATCTTGGAAAATTTCCTAAAACTGATTTAAAGGGATACTGTGATACTCTGGGAAAAGGCACACCTGGCTTCAGGTAAATCATTACTGAATCTACAGGGAACACCTTTATTGTAAATTTATGTGTTGCAAGTTTTGGTTACGGTTTTGAGGGTACCTGGCCAAACACTGAGATTTGGGGGCATGACACTTTCTTTGATAGTGACCAAACTGACCACAATGCCAACAATTCTGTTGCTGGCTCTGCTGGTTTTGTTGATTGGGAGCTACGTATATGGGGTTTGGGCCCTGTCGGGGCATGGGCTGTGGTGGGGGCTGCACCGGCGCGGTTGTATACACAAATTGATCTTGAGCCCATCTTTTTAAAGCGGCACAATACTGTTGTCCACTTTAAAAAATAGTGTCATCAGTGCCTGGGTGCATTGTGAGATGGGGCTCCATTAAGGGCCAAAAACTGTCTCCTGCTTTTACTTTGGTGAGATTATCTAGGTCTTTCCGCGCAGCTGAGTATAACTGATGGACCTGTAGCATCTTCCTATAAAATCGCATAGGGTTAATGCTGGGATCTGGCAGGCAGGGGATTAATGCCGCTGACTGGGTGGGGTTGAAAGGGACATATTTAAATGAGGGCTGTTCCTTGTCAGGTTCGGGGTAAGGCTCACTATGTGTCCTAAGGAAAAAAGGGGGATCCAAGGGGAGGGAATTGATAATTGGGGAGTGTGACGGCAGACTGGCCGGTATGGGGAGAGACGGCATTGCAGGTATGGGAGGGAAAAGGGGTATGGGTGTGGAAAGGGTTAAGGGATGCTGTCTAGTGACTGCAGCATCTGTGAATATCTCCGGAACAGGGGAATAGAATGGGGATCAGGTTGTGGGGCAGCAACAAAACAACCTATCGGAGGACCCTCAGATCTGTCCTCAGACTCGGGTAACATATAGTAAAACACAACATCCCCTTGCTCATCTTCATCTTCAACCTCAATATATCTTTCTGATAGCAATGCCTGCGATATTCTGCCAAACAATTCTGCATCATTCAACAATCTCCTGTCTTTTAACTTGCCCTTTTTTGCTTTCAATGCTGTTGCCCATAGTGACGGTTGTAACCGACCTCCTTTTGGTAATTCTAACCTTTTTTAAAATCTCCAAGGCATGGCGTACAGCTTTCTTCCCTTCTCTCTCTGCAACTAGCTCTAACACATTCTGTGAACCTTCAGGCCTCTCAACTTTCTGTTTCCTCTGTCTGAACATTTTTGCTATGTTGGTGCTGTCTGGATTACACTAATATAACTATGCGGTGAACGTTAGAGTCCGTTCGGCACCTAAGGCTACATCTCTATACTAGCTGGCAACTCCTCAGCTATATAGTAATAAGGGTATCCTGTTACGAGGGGGACCCGGGGAAGCGTGCCAAGATGGGAAATGGACTGCTTCCGCCGGTCAAGGTCCACTGTGCGGTGTAAGGGACCGCCGCTATGGTGGGTGAAGAGTGAGCGGGTTGCTGCTAGCGATCGTCTGGAATGTCACAGACGATCTATGTACACCGATCTGCACTAACCCGTGAGGGTTGTATGGCACAGATCTCACGGCTCGGTGTACCTGTTGCACGGGGAAGCACAGAGGTGCCCACGCACGTGTGCCAGTGGAAGTCACGAGAATATGGCACGAGGGTAGCACAGAGGTGCCCACGCACGTGTGCTTTCAATAACCAGGTGAGTCCAATGGAGACTTGAGGAGCTCACCTGGGACAGGAACACGGCCTGTTGACGGGGGTACTGCCGGAGCAGCAAGGCAGGAACACGGCCTGCAAACGAGGTACTTCCGGAGCAGCAAGGGCCAAGCCCACAAGAGACAGTAATGCCTGAGCAGTGGCGTGGCAGCACGCTGCCAGACATCCAAACATAGAAGGACGGTCGCGCGCCGCCATGATGGCAGGGGGAGCTTTTAAGGAGGTGCAGCTCCACCCGAGGGCGGGCGCGAGGCGGAGATGACGGACTTGACCCAATCAGGGTCCACGACGTCCCAGCCTGGCCAGTCAGGATTCACCACGTCACCAGCCTTGTCATCAAGCCGTGTGACGTCAGTGAGCGAATCAGGACCCACCACGCATTGCACATGCTCACCCTCCTGCCTCTGGGAAATAGAGGCGGGATCCTCGGTCTCACAATGTGGAGAGATAACGGGAATCTCACTGCTTCCCTGAGCAGTAAACCTCTGCACATTGCGCAGCCTCGCAGACCTTCGGGGCCGCTGAGCAGGAGAGTCTGCGGCAGGCCAGGAATGGGAGACCGCTTCACTCCTTGTAACAGGAGAACCACTAGGTGTCACCCTTCTGCTGCCTCTCTGAGAAGGTATCTCCTGCACACTGCGCAGTCTGGCAGACCTTTGGCGCTGCTGAGCAGGAGTGCTCGTGGCAGGCAAGGAATGGGAGACTGCCTCAGTCCTTGCCTCAGGAGAGCCACGAGATGTAACAGTATCCCGTGATATGGAGGAGGGGTACAAAATGTATTCCCTCCGGACTTGATCAGCTGCACCAAAATTAATGCCCTAATCCCTATCTTCCGCCACGGGAACCCCCTAATAAGGGTATCTCGTGATATGGAGGAGGGGTACAAAAGGTATTCCCTCCGGACTTGGTCAATTGTATCAAAATTAATATCCTAATCCCTATCTTCAGCCACGGGAACCCCCCCGCGTCTTTAATTACAGACCGGGTCAGTCTAACTAGCTATCTCCAGCCACCACCGTCTTTCCTGCCCTAACAACCGTCCTCTGGATCCCATGTGACACTCGATCCACACCTCAGGGCTGGGATCGTGCTCTGAGCTCCAGCGGGCACTACCCCTGAGTCACAATCAGGTACCTTTTAACACCGATATGGACACACAGCCCGTCACTCTCTCCTCTCCAAAACCAACCACAACGGTAGTGAATACACAGTATGTAACACTTACCCGTGGGGTCGGAGGTGATCAGCCTGTTTGGAGGAGAGGGAGATCTCAGTCTGCGACGTCCAAACCATCGGTATCTCCAGGTCGGTAATGCGTCCTTGAAGGAGCTCCACGTTGGTGCGCCAAACTGTCAAGGGAGGAATTTTGGGTCAAGACTGCTAATGGAGTCTTCGTTTAGGATCCAGAGACGGTGCCCCATTAATGCTGTATACCAGTGCCGATATATATCAATGTATATAAGACAAAGAACACACAGACAACATGCTCTCTCCTTGATTCAGCAATACCCACCGAGTTCATTATTATATTGAAAGAAACTTAATTATTACAGAAGGCACCTTCGGCCTTGAAAATGATACACAGAGTTTATGGGAGTGTCACTCCCCTATTTCTCCCAGCAGATGTTCATTAAAACATTCTTTCTGTGTGGACACTACTGATAAGAGTTTGTAGCTTCACATTTTGGCTTCATTATCTTTGGTTAACCCCTTCATGACTATACAACTTTAAATTATACTATAGGTCTGTGCAATGGCTACATAGACAGACAGATAATTTTGCATCTACATCTAGATTTTGATTTAGTTATATACACAGATATTCTTATAACGTTTAAACAAACAAGCTATAGCTCAGTGCCACCTCCACAAGATTAGGAGAGAGAGCTATAGAGAGAGAGAGATAGCGAGCGCTATAGATAAAAAAAGTCTCACGATCCCTCGGTGTAGAGCATCTTTTAGACTAGAAGATGCTCTGCTGCGACTTCAGACCTGGTAGCGACCATGATTCCTCTGTGCAGAGCATCTTGCCTTTGGAGATGCCCTGCTGCACTTTCCTGAGTTACTGAGCTAGCAGCTTGATTGACAGAGCAGGATTCCATGTTGGTGCTAATAGCTCAGGCTTTTTTACGGAGCATGCTCTACCAGAACCTTGCCAGTTGTATTTCCTGATTCTGCAGTTGTGCTGTTGGATCATGTCTCTTTAGTATTTTGATCTTGGTTTTCTCGACCCCAGACTGTTATTTTACTCCTCTCTGCTCGCTTCCTGATCGTGTCATGACCTCCTGCCTTTTGACCCTGGACCGTTACCTTACCACGATTCTGTTTTCTCCCTAAACTTATTATGTGTTCTCCTGGTATTCTGACCCTCATATTGTGACCTGACTATGCCTCTTTTTACTCCTTGTGATCCTACATGTCCTCCTGTTACCAGTCCCCGGCTTTCCTGAATAGAACTGAAACGTTGCCACACAGGACGGACTGATAAATAGGTCCCCTCTTTTTGCATCTTCTATTTGAGAGGTGCCTTCTTTTTTGATCACTAGATAATAGATATGGGATGACTTGGATGTTGTCCAGGAGGATTTTCACCACCAGGTATTCTACTAATGTGCTGCTTTTTTTTCTATTTAGCTAGATAGGAGTGAGGACACTATTCTCCCAAATGTTGTGACAATTTAGCCCATACAATTTGTTCTGATTTTTGCTTTGTTTGTCTCAGAGATATTTTGGTCCCATGATCCATACCCCTTAATCACACAGAAATACGTAACACATTACTCCTTCTGAGCTGTAACCTTTGCTCGGTAGAATTCAATCTCCCACCAACCCCTGAAGTTTAGGCATCAAGGTGGGGCCACTGTGCTTTGTTCTTGAAAGTTTCCGTCCATTCTCCATGAATCAGACTGTTGTAAACAATCAGTCAGGTAGGGAGAGCCAGGTCAATATTTGAAGAGAGCGAGTGAGCGGGATCCGAGGGGTGGGGTGGGTTCTGGAGCGGTTATCAGGCTGCTCAATAAATATTTTATCCTGCCCCGGGGCACTGCTTTAATTAACCATACTCACTCTGGAGCTATTAACTAGTTAATGGATAACATGCAGGTGGGTACGCCGAATATCAATACCAGTTTAATGCCCAATCTGCTTTACAAATTTCAAGTCTACACAAAGAATGTAGCTATATTCAGATATTGGGATTATCCTGGTGTGGACATAGCTTTTGGGACCCAGTGCGGACACACAGGTGGCACCAATGGTAAGGGGGCCCTACTGCCTCCAGGTGGCATTGTGCATTATGATGATCTATTGTACTGCAAAGGGTTCATATATTGTTCTTCCACAAGGGCCTTCTTCTGTCTGAGTCCGCTCCTGGAAATTATCAAATACAGTGGTGCCTCGCTTAACGAGTAACCCTCTTAACAAGAATTTCGCTTAACAAGCAAATATTTCTGTAAATTTGTAACCCGCTTTAATAGAAAGCTTTGCTGTACGAGCGAAATTCTCACCGCACACACTTCCGGTTTCGTCCATCCACCACACTCTGACCCGCACTTGCAGTCCACACAAACACACACGTACGCACAAACACACACAAACACACACAAACACACATGCACGCACATACAGTATTATGCTATTATGCTCACCTTACCTTCCGTTCCACCGCCAGTCTCATGGTTCTTGTAGTTCCCGGGTACATCGCGACGTCCTCGCGGCGAACTACAAGACCCAGGAGGCCTGCGATTGAATGGAAGGTAAGGTGAGCATATAATATAACATAATATGTTTACCTTTCGTTTCATCGCCGGCCTCCTGGGTGCTGTAGTGCGCCGCTGCGCTCCAGTCCATGCTGTGTATCTGCATCCATAGCAACGAGGGAGGAACTTCCTGTCACCGCTAATGAAAGGCAGAGCCCTGGCCAATCAGAGGCAAGCGGCTCTGCCTTTGACGTCAGCGCTCTGGCCGGGCGGGAAGTTCCTGCCTCATCGTTATGGTAACGCGTTACATAGCCCGGCCCCGTACCAGAGAACAGCAAGTCCCAGCAGACCGGCGATGGAACGGAAGGTAAGGTGAGCATATAATATGTGTGTGTGCATGCGTGCATGTGTGTTTGTGTGTGTTTGTGTGTGGTTGTGCGTGGTTGTGCATGTGTGGAATGATAGAATAGGGGACCAGGATGGGACATTTTAGAAGTTGTGGAACGGATCGTCAGCATTGCAATGATTTCCTATGGGAAATCTTGCTCTGCTGAACGAGTACCTTGATTAACAAGCACAGTCCCAGAACGGATTGTTCTCGTTAAGCAAGGTTCCACTGTATTCTGGATTATCAGACAACCAAGGGACTTTTCTGGTTTTAGTGTAGTACCCAGTGGGTAGGGGGTCCAGTTCGGGTCTTGTATATGTTTTACGCGTCACCAGGCCCCTGCGGGGGGTCCGGGATGTCCCGGTGGCCTGCCCGGTTTCGTGCCCCGAGGTGTACCGCCACCTGTGGTACATGGCCAGGGAATTAGCCGCCGCTGCTGTTGCTGTCCTCCGGGGAGGATGGAAGAGCAGCCAATATAGCGTCGCTCCTCACAGGTGGAGCGGGCCCCGGGGAGGATGATGAGGGGTGTAGTGATGGCGGACGCCGGTAAAAACAGATGGACACAGTCACTGCGGGTTCTAGGTGTCTTTACTCACAGTTCTTTAAGAAGCCCAGTCGCTGCCGCAGTAGCACTGGTCACCGCTGTGATGGGCCCTGTCAAACCTGGATCTCTGTGGAGCTCAGTCCGGTGTGGTGGTTGGTGGGCCCCTTCCTCCTAGCGCCGTGTAAGTTGGATCCCCGTGGCTTAAAGCTACTTTGGGACTCCAGACCATCTCGAGTTGTACTCTTGTCCTTATTTGTAGGTGCCGCAGCTCCTCACTGGGGCCTGACTCTTATCAAGGCCGCGGATTCTATTTGGCACTGTGCTTTCAGGCTCTGTGTTGGCCCGTCCTGGTAGATTCTGGAAAACCTACTTGAAGAATGATCTTCCCCAGGGTCCTGCACCCTGTGTGGCATCGGCTCCGAAGGAGCAATAAAGTTCTCCCCTTGACAACCGTATGAACTCCTGTGTCCCACCAGAGCCACCGGTGAGACCATCTGTTCCTTTCCTCTCCAACTGTTTTGTTGGCTCCTAACTCTCCCTGGTGCCTGCTCCTCCCCTAGGTCCCTGTCACTAGTGGGTGGCTGCCCCCCCATGTTTGAAGACTGCCTTAAGATCCTACCCTAGCCCGGTCCCCAGTGGGGAGGGCAACCTAGTTGTCTGTTTGAGTTGTGCAAGTAGTGAAATTTTTGGAGACTCAATAGTTTTATACAGGGGCCCTTTTTTATATATATATTATATATATATATATATATAATTAGTATATTTATTAGTGCAATCTATTTATCAGTGCAATGTATTTTATATCAGTGAGATTGGTGGGGTGTTGCTCTGATTGTATAAATTCTTGGTATTTTTTCATGAATTTATATAATATCCCTCTACTTCTCTCACCAATAACTTATGGTCAGAAATCCCCTTCTATGTCTGTGTTTTTCAAGTGCTGTTTTTCTTGATTTTCTAGGTGTCTTTTAGCGATTTGGATTAAATAAATGTTTAAATATTTTTGTAATATAAAATTATTTGATACAATATACTCTGATTTATGTTTGTTTGTTGACTATATATACTTTAGCCCGACTGCATTTTTTTAAGTTACTTTTCTTCTTTGATTTTTAATATTTAATATTTGTTGATTTTCGCAATCAATTTTTTTAAAATGACGCATGCGGGTTGATGAATTTTGCATAAAATAAAAAAAATAGTTTCTTTTTGTCTTACTTTTTAGAGAAAGGATGAGTTTTTCTTTTACACAGAAATTTGCTAAACACATTGGGTTCTGTTTAATGTATACGTTAAGTTAAAAAAGACATATAGATAAATTAGTCTGCTTAATGGATACGTTTAGCGCATATTTTTGACGGACTTCTAGGATGCAATGTGAAAACATCCTGGCATTTGGGCAAAAATTTTGCAACTTTCTCCAAAGTCACAATTGGTGAATTGGCCACAAACTTCTTGAGTACAAAACTCCCTCCCATAATGGCAAAAAAAAGCGCATAAAAGTAGAAAACAGACTTCAAAAAGTTTTGAAAACAATAAGGTGCACACAAAATACAGCCAAGTAAAAAACAGACAAAAAAATAAGTGCATAAATAATAAGGAAGAAGACTATTATAGATGCAAAAGTAGGTCTGGTCAGGACATACGGTACTACTGTCTCACAACTGAGAGTTTGCTACACTGTACACATTTTGCTGCAGTCTTACCCTATGTATATGCTAAGACAATGCCCCCAAGATCTGAGCTCAAGGCCTGAGGTGTAAGAGCGACTGAATTAGGGATCTCACCGATGTACTCACCTTCTCATGGAGATCATAGAAGTCGCTGTACCGATGCTTCACTGTCCAGTTATATAAACCAGTGGAAACCTCGATGATACCTAAGATAAAGAAAAAAACAATAGGTCACACTATATTTACTGGCTTTCCACACAGGGCTGGACCAAACCAAGGAGCCAGGAGACTAGAAAATCAGTCTGGGCAAACCTGCCCTTCATGAATTCCATGTCTGGGTATTTCCAGAATGTAGGGACTATATTATCCCAGTCAGAATGAAGCTCTATCGCTCCCTGCAAAAGTGGCCACAGACCGCAGAGAAACTGCAGAGTGGTACAGTGAGAACCGCCGCCATCACCGGGGAAGAAAGGGAGCTACCGCTACTGCGACTAATGGGGAACAGAGGTAGCCGCTACTGATACTAAAGGGGAAGAGAGGGAGCCGCTACCGTGACTAATGGGGAAGAGAGGGAGCCGCTACCGTGACTAATGGGGAAGAGAGGGAGCTGCTACCGTGACTAATGGGGTAGAGAGGGAGCCGCTACTGCGACTAATGGGGAAGAGAGGGAGCCGCTACTGATACTAAAGGGGAAGAGAGGGAGCCGCTACCGTGACTAATGGGGAAGAGAGAGAGACGCTACCGCGACTAATGGGGAAGAGAGGGAGCCGCTACTGCAACTAAAGGGGAAGAGAGGGAGCCGCTACTGAGACTAAAGGGTAAGAGAGGGAGCCGCTACCGTGACTAATGGGGAAGAGAGGGAGCCGCTACCGTGACTAATGGGGAAGAGAGGGAGCCACTAACGAGACTTTTAGGGAAGAGAGGATGTGACGCCCTGGGCAAGCCAGGGGTCACAGGTCACAACACCACACGCACCCCACATTCCCTGCAGGAACACCAAGGTCAGACCAGAAACCCTTGTTGCCTTTCTCCAGGGGCTGATGTCCACACCAGGGGGTGGGCCAGGCGGTTGGCTCCGCCCACCGAGGAGTTCACAGCCCTGGAGGCGGGAAAACCAGGCAGATTAGAGTGAGAGCTTGAAGTAGAAGGAGTAAACAGTGGAGTTGTAGTGAGAGAAGGAGAAAGAGAGAAAGTGACAGCAAGAAGCCTGAAGTTGGTCCGGGTGTGTGCCCCGGACTGAGACAGCAAGGTTGACAGACGGCGATGACCGTCTGCAGGAGAGATTGCTCGGAGGTTGCCGAAAGGACCGTGGGCGGGTGGTGACCCGGCGATACCGGAGCCGTATACAAAGAACAGTCAGCACCAGGGCAGGGGCCTTTCGGATCCCGGCAAGGCTAGGAGTCGCCATAATTTGCCAAATCCGTCAGTGAAGGGGACCACTGGGTCTCCCAACAACCAAGTCCCGATTGAAGGCAACAGTCCGACTGTTAAGGGGAGAAACCGCCACCGCCAAGGCACTAGTTTCCCAGGGCCAGCGCCTGCGGGCAAGAGTGGGGCTCCTCCGGCCCATATCCATGTCGGGGAGCGGGTTACCGGTGGGAATCCATCGCTACCAACATTGAACATAGGTGCAGGGAAGGGACTGTCACCGTTAACTGCAGGGAACATCAGCACCGCAGCCATCCGAGGGAACCGTCCAACCAGCCGTTTGTTTACCGAGAACTTTGTCATCATCTTTTGGCTGAGTGAATACCTCCGTGCCATGCGGCACAGCGCTGCCCCTGCGCCCCTGCACCTCCACAGGCCCCATAACCCGCCTGTCCACCATCCCAACCCCATCACTGGGCCCCGGGACCACCAAACCCCCTACCCACGGAGGGGCAAATCAACAACTGGCTGCTCCATACCACCACTCCCGGGATCCCCAGACAGAGCAGCGGTGGTGTCCACACAATCACCACAACCGTGGGTGGCGTCACGGACAATAAACTATCCCAACCACCAAACCCCTTTCACTCACGGGCGAGGAGCGCCGCTCGAGTCCCCGGGATCCGGCCCATCGCTCGAGCCACCGAGCAGCAGCAGGCCGCAGCAGCAGCGGCAGCCGGACCCGAGCAGTGGGAGAGCGCAGCGTCCCCTCCTCCGCCCGCGACAAGGAAGCCGCTACCGCAACTAATGAGGAAGAGAGGGAGCCGCCACCATGACTAATGGAAAATGAAGGGAGCTGCCGCTACCCTGACTAATGGGAGAGGAAGGGAGCCGCTGCCATGGCTAATGAGGAATGGAGGGAGCCACTACCATGAGCAATGGGGAAGGAAGGGAGCTGTAACCACGAATAATAAGGAAGGGAGGGAGACGCTTCCGCGACTAATGAGAAAGGGGGCCGCTACTGCAGCTAATGGGGAAGGGAGGGAGCCTCTACCGCGACTAATGGGGACAAGAGGGAACCACTACTGCGATTAATGGGGAAGAGAGGGAGCCGCTACAGAGACTAATGGGGAAAAGAGGGAGCCGCTACCGCGACTAATGGGGACGGGAAGGAGCTGCTGCCATGATTAATGGGGAAGGGAGGGAGCCACTACTACAACTAATTAGTAAATCATGGGGACTATTTTTATCTTCTCAATAAATGAGGGTCTTATGAAGTTACTGGATAAGAAAAAAATTGTGTGAAAATGGCAATGCTTTAAATAAGGGTAGACTACTTCTTCTTATGAGGTAAAACCTTAAGTGATGTATACTGTAAGGTGAAGCCCTAAGATCCCCGGCGGTGGCCTGTATAATGAACCACTAGCGGTAATGTTGTCAGTGATGGCTCTTAATTTCTGGACATGGCCCCTAGATCTGACTAACTCATGTCCAGGCTGGGTTTAAACAATACAATAGGATAGAAAATGCTGTAAAGTACGGATAATTTCTACAAAAAAATATAAATATATTCATGCAAAGATATCAGGTTTTCAATACAAAGAATGAGACAAAAAGACAGTCAGTCCCCACCATAACGTGGATCATCAGTGAAAAGGGGAGACAGGACCCCACTGATCACAGCCATCACACATCTGATAGGCGCTTGTTGCCATCTCCTCAAAAACATGTGTTCAGTTTGTTGTCAAAGTCACCCCCTCCCCTCCTTCTTTATGGGGGCTGAGGCAGACCTCTCACCTAGGACACTGCTCTAATTAGGGGTACTCCCATTTGACCCAGTTCTTGGTCCAGCACCAAATAAAGGGTCCATTTCAACTACTGTAGAGGCCACTGTGACTAAAGACGTGGCCAGGCTCAGACTGGCACACTGGGACACCGGAGAATCCTCCGGTGGGCCCCGCCACAAGTCTAGCAGTGCAGCTCTTGCCTCCTGCACTACTCAGTGTTTTAATCACGTGCACAGTGTGCGCTTTTCTTTTTAACCAGCAGCGGTGGGCAGCCTAAACTAAAACAACAAGGTGATGAGAAGTGCAGTGGAGCGCCTTCACATCACCTGCTGTGACCGCAGTTGTATTGGTCTCATCACGCACAGAGAGCAGTTATACCGCCCCGCGGGCTTGGCTGCGACCGCCGAGACGCTCGGATCCGTGCTCGTACGGTGGGTGGCTCGAGCTCCTCACGGACCCGGGGGGTCACGTCACTCTGCAAGGGGGTTGGTGCTACACGCAGGGACTTCGGTGGGGAGTTCCACGGCCGGGGGCCGCGGAGGTTTGGAAGGGATGTAAGTTCGTGACGCCACCCACGGGTTGTGGTGAATGGATAGACACCACCGCTGCCGTTAACTAAGCCTCCCGGGGACGGTGTTGCGCAGCTTGCTGTTGACCCCTCCGTGGGTAGGGGAGTGATGGTCCCGGGGGCCGGAGGAAGGTGCTGAGGCGGGGGAGCGGGTGCGGGCTGTATGCTGGTGCGGTGCGGCGCGGTGCGCGGCCCGAAGGCACTGGTCTACTCACTATGACACAATACACTTGAGTCTCTGGTAAACCAAATGGGATGATGAATGGGGCCCGCAGCCGGCTGCAGCTTCTCCCTAAACAGGTTGGTGGTTTCCGCCTTTCTCCTGCACCTCTTTATGTGAATGTTTGACTCCTATGCCTAAGCAACGGTAGTCCGCTCCCTGGCTTGCTGGGTGTCGGAAGAGCCCTGTTTGCCCGCAGACGCTGGCCCTTTGGGTCTCGATGCCTTGGCGGTGGCTTTACCCTATATGGTTGGGCTGCTGTCTTCTAACGGGTCTTGTGTGGGAAAGGTCCTTAAGTCCAGTCCTCAATTAGTTGATTTGACTCGGCCCTGTCAGTTTGGGGCTTCACACTGGGTCTGAGTACCCCTCCTGGTGCTCCGGTTTCCAATCGGTTCCCCGGTTCGGTACCGGCGGGCCACCGCCTGACCCCGGTCCCTACGGTTCCACCGGCTGTAATCCCAGCTCCTGCAGGCGGCCACCACTGTCTGCCTCCTTGCCAGAGGTGACTGGGCTCCAACCCAGCCACCTGAGTAGACTATTGGCAGGCCTGGTCACAGGTCTGCCCTTGAACTCGACCTCACTCCTTCACTGTCAAGACTAGACTACTACACACTCTGAACTTGTGTCTTTTTCCCACCTCCAGGCCTGTGAAATCCTCGGTGGGTGGGGCCAACCACCTGGCTCCGCCCCCCTGGTGTGGACATCAAACCTGGAGGGTGGTGACAAGGTTTTTAAGTTTGGCTGCTGTCACCTTTTTAGGTAGGGGGTGTGTGTGCATGGGACTAACTGGGACGACCTGACTAGTCCAGAGCGTCACACAGTGCGCTCATGATCACACAGCCTGCCGACACACTCACCAGCTGATGATAACCTGTTCTGTTCCCTATATGCGTCTCTATCTCCTCCTTTAAAACCCTGGACAGCGGTGGTGACAGTCTAGCACTGATTGGTTGCAGTGCAGCCAATCAGCGTTAGTTTTCTTTGTGTGACCTCACAGCACAGGTCAAGCAAGGAACTGTGCTGTGATTGGTCCAGATCTGCCCAGGCAGCACCATTGTAAACTGAGGGGAGCTGCAGAGGGACATTGCTGGCCCAGCTGCTGTGTGAGGAGCAGCAGGGGGACATTGCTGGCCTACATGCACCCGTAGACACAAACAGCTCTGATACACGCACAATACATGCACCCACACACACACAAAGAGCTCTGCTACATGCACAATACATGCACCCATAGACACAAACAGCTGTGCTACATGCACAATACATGCACCTATTGACAAACACAGCTCTGCTACATGCACCCATAGACACACACAGCTATACAACCGGCACATCTATGTGCGCACGTGTACGCTCTGCACCACACACAAAAGGTCTGCTTCAGAGTGCAGCTGAAAAGCTCCATTCTGAAGCAACGGCTATGTGCGCACATGTGCGTATTGCATGCAGTTACGCTGCGTTCTGCTCCGCAGCGTAACTGCATGCGGCCTGCGTCCCCAGCACAATCTATGAAGATTCTGGGGTCTGGGTCTGGATCTGGTAAGTGCGATTCTTTTAGGGGGCATCTGCTTTCTTTTGGAGGTAAAGTTTTCAGAACATAGAGAATAATAGGTAAGTTAACCCTTTGTAAATATAGTCTGTACCTACCACTATAGGATTGGTTCTGCACCATGAGAATAGCAGATCAGATAAGAAAATGTGCGTCTGAACCAGTAATAGGAGTAACACAAAATGTTGATGTTCCAGAATGTGATGACATGATTATACAGTCATATGAAAAAGTTTGGGCACCTCTATTAATGTTAACCTTTTTTCTTTATAACAATTTGGGTTTTTGCAACAGCTATTTCAGTTTCATATATCTAATAACTGATGGACTGAGTAATATTTCTGGATTGAAATGAGGTTTATTGTACTAAGAGAAAATGTGCAATCCCGCATTTAAACAAAATTTGACCCGTGCAAAAGTATGGGCACCCTTATCAATTTCTTGATTTGTACACTCCTAACTACTTTTTACGGACTTACTGAAGCACTAAATTGGTTTTGTAACCTCATTGAGCTTTGAACTTCATAGGCAGGTGTATCCAATCATGAGAAAAGGTATTTAAGGTGGCCACTTGCAAGTAGTTCTCCTATTTGAATCTCCTATGAAAAGTGGCATCATGGGCTCCTCAAAACAACTCTCAAATGATCTGAAAACAAAGATTATTCAACATTGAACATCTGTGGGATGATTTGAAGCGTGCTGTCCATGCTCGGTGACCATAAAACTTAACTGAACTGGAATTGTTTTGTAAACAGGAATGGTCAAATATACCTTCATCCAGGATCCAGGAACTCATTAAAAGCTACAGGAAGCGACTAGAGGCTGTGATTTTTGCAAAAGGAGGATCTACAAAATATTAATGTCACTTTTATGTTGAGGTGCCCATACTTTTGCACCGGTCAAATTTTGTTTAAATGCGGATTGCACATTTTCTGTTAGTACAATAAACCTCATTTCAATCCAGAAATATTACTGAGTCCATCATTTATTAGATATATGGAACTGAAATAGCTGTTGCAAAAACCCAAATTGTTATAAAGAAAAAAAGTTAACATTAATAGGGATGCCCAAACTTTTTCATATGACTGTATATGAATAAATGTTAATTTGATTTTTTTGTTCACGAATAAATGTGGATTGTTGTTCATGGGAAAATATAAAGGGTACTTTACACGCTGCGATATCGCTATTGATATTGCTAGCGAGCGTACCCGCCCCCGTCGGTTGTGCATCACGGGCAAATCGCTGCCCGTGGCGCACAACATCGCTTATACCTGTCACACGGACTTACCTTCCCTGCGACGTCGCTGTGGCTGGCGAACCGCCTTTCTAAGGGGGCGGTTCGTGCGGCGTCACAGCGACGTCACACGGCAGCCGTCCATTAGAAGCAGAGGAGCAGAGATGAGCGGGTGGAATATCCCGCCCACCTCCTTCTTTCCTCATTGCCGGTGGACGCTGGTAAGGAAATGTTCGTCGTTCCTGCGGTGTCACACATAGCGATGTGTGATGCCGCAGGAACGCTGATCAACCAGCGGCATGCACCACCAACAATATTATGAAAAGGAGCGTCGTGTCAACAATCAACGATTTTTGCTGTTTTTGCGATCATTGATCGTCGCTCCTAGGTGTCAGATGCTGCGATGATGCTAACGACGCCGGATGTGCGTCACTAACGACGTGACCCCGACGATATATCGTTAGCAATGTCACAGCGTGTAAAGCGGCCTTAAGACATTCCCTGAAAATAAGCACAGAGCAAAAAATAATATAAGCCCCTGCTTTATTTTCAGGGGAAAACTGTAATTGATCAGACAACAGACAGAGAGGAAACCACTAATGCCGGGGCCACACGGGGCACTAGTTCGATGCTCGCATGACACTCGGCTCACGCTGGCAGTACAGCAGGAGCCGAGTGTCATGCTATTATCCCTGCGAATGCAGTCCGACTGTGCAAGCGGACCTCAGCTGCGGGGGGCGGGCTGGCACGGAGGAGGGGAGGGAGGGATTTCTCTCCCTCTCTCCTGCGTAGCCGGCTATTGCGATTCTCGCACTGCACTTGCGGTACACCGGTGTACCGCGAGTGCAGTGCGATTTTTCTCTCGCCCCATTCACTTGAATGGGTGCGAGAAAAAAAGAGTCTCGCATTACAGTTGCAGCATGCTGCGATTGTTTTCTCGGTCCGATTAGAGCTGAGAAAATAATTGCTCATGTGCGCTGACACACAGGCTAGAATTGGTCCGAGTGGAATGCGATGTTTTATCGCACTCCACTCGCACCGATTTTCTCGCCGTGTGGCTTAGGCCTTAAGGGAGGGATACTGTTAAATAAATATTTTTATTTAGATACATCATTAAACGGTTTTTTTGGGAGATAAAAACATATTCATGGCAGAAGAATAAATACATAGATATGACAGAATATTAAGGTGTATATAGAAAACATAAGCTGTAAGGAGGGGGTGAGGGTGTAAAAATAGGTAATGGTGTTGTAGCAATTATGTCAAAAATGGGTTAAATGTTTAGTAATAGGACATACCAGACATACAAGTTAGGCCCCTTTCACACGTCAGTGATTCTGGTACGTTTGTGCTTTTTTTTAAACGTACCAGAATCACTGACATACGCAGACCCATTATAATGAATGGGTCTGCTCACTCGTCAGTGATTTTTCACTGCACGTGTCTCCGTGCGGCGTACCCGCGTGTCCGTGATTGCCGCACGGAGACATGTCCATTTTTTTCTGGCATCACTGATGTCCCATGGACCACACAGTGGTGTGGTCCGTGAAACACGTGCCAGAAAAAAACGTGCTTTTAAAATAAAAAACATTTTAACTCACCCGGCGTCCAGCGATGTCCTCTGCAGCCCGTTCTCCCTGCTGCTTCTGAGCCGGCTCATTATCGTCGCGCATATTCATTATGCGCGACACAGCCGACCCGGAAGCAGCTGCTGCGGGGGTCACCGCCGGCCGGATGCTGCACCGCGGGAGCGATCAGCACCATGGACAGCGGGAGCGCGCACAGGTGAGTTGTTTTCTAACTGCAATTACGGGCCACGGAGAACGGAGCCCGGATTGCACTTAGACAACCCACGTGTGCCGTGAATCACGGCACACGCAGGGACATGTGCGTGTTTTACACGCCAGTGAAAAACGTCACTGTTTTTCACTGACGTGTGAAATGGGCCTTAGGCTGGAATCACACTTGTGCGTGTAAAATCGGTCCGATTCTCATGCTAGAAAGTCGGATGATTTTAGTTCACTTTTCATCAGTGTGCTGTCAGTGTGCTGTCAGTGTGCAATCAGTTTTTACCCTCAGCAGCTGCTACTCATGTAATGTTATGTACAGAAGCATTTACATTGTTCTCTGCTACATGCGTGAAATATATTGAGAAAAACGGATGTCACTAGGATTGTGTATGTGCCGTCCGTGTGACATCCGTTTTTTTCCACGCACCCATATACTTGCATTGGTGACTCGTGCGAGAAACTCACCAAAACGCAGCATGCTGCGATTTTTTTCTCAGTCCGATTTAGACTGAGAAGAAAATAGCAGATGGGAGCTGCCTCATTGATTAACATGGTTCCGAGTGCAATGCGAGATTTTCTCGCATTGCACTCGTGCGAGTTAATCGCAAGTGTGAAGCCGGCCTTACTGACAATAAATTTCAGCACAGTTCGTGAGTTCCTAATGGTTATCCTTTGTCCCTAACTCTGTTCCTATACCCCTGGCCACTGCCTTTTAAAATAATAAAGCCTCTTCTGGTAATTATTATCTTGATTGTTATTTGCCGAATTTGCTCTACTTGATTTGAACCCTATTTATTACATATATGACTATCTCATCACTAGATCCCTGAGGAAGCCACAAGGATGGCGATATGTGTGGGGTGATTTTTTTTCCCCTCTCCTCCTTCCTGTTCATCCATGGACCAGGTTATGTGCACATAGCGCTCATCTTTCTCCTTCATCAGTGGTTGATTCCCACTTATTTCATCTTATTTTTTCCTTCATTGATTCTTTAATTATCCATGATCAGATATTGTTTTGGTCAGTTGTGTTTAAGTGTAGCACTTGCATTTTATTATATACTTTTCATCATGACACACTTATGACTTACCGTATTTTTTGGTTTATAAGACGCATCAGATTATAAGACGCACTCCAAATTTAGAGAAAAACAAAAAGGGGTCAGTCTTACAATCCGGTGGTCTCGTCTCTTACTGGGGGGAGGGGGGGTGTCAGCAGTGGTGGAGCGGGGTCATAGGAGGCAGTGGCGGTGGTGGAGCAGGTTAATGTTGCGGGCGGTGGGTGTCCCAGATGCTGTGAGGGAGGCAACTACCAGAAACTGTCGCCACTGTGGACTTCAAAGAAATTGCGCCCGGAGTCGCAGATTGAGCTCAATGACAAGTCAAGATCTCATCTGTGCACGTGCCACTTCCAGGCGCCATTTTCCTTAAGTCCACTGCTGGGAGATCAATATGCCGGAAGCGACGCGCATGCAAATGAGATCTTGAGCCGAGAGATCCCTTTGCGCACGCGCCGCCTCCGGGTGTCATTATTTGAGCCCAGCACCGCCAACATTTTCAGGGTGCCCCTGCTGCACCACCCACTGCCGCACAGCCGACCACACCGGCCTCAGCACAGCCTGCCACACAGGCCCCATTATAGCCCCCGCACAGGCCCCAGCATAGCCCGCTGCACAGGCCCAGCACAGCCCGCCGCACAGACCCAGCACAGCCTCTAGCACAGGCCCCAGCACAGCCTCTAGCACAGGCCCCAGCACAGCCTCTAGCACAGGCCCCAGCACAGCTCCCGGCACAGGCCCAAGCACAGGCCCCAGCACAGCCCGCTGTACAGGCCCAGCACAGTCCACCACACAGGCCCCAGCACAGTCCACCACACAGGCCCCAGCACAGTCCACCACACAGGCCCCAGCACAGGCCCCAGCACAGTCCACCACAGGCCCCAGCACAGTCCACCACACAGGCACCAGCACAGTCCACCACACAGGCCCCAGCACAGTCCACCACACAGGCCCCAGCACAGTCCACCACACCACTCACTTTCCTACCAATTTTTGGGGAGGAAAAGTGTGTTTTATAATCCAAAAAATGCGGTAAATCATGTATTTTGCTTTCTTTGTGGATTGGCAGATAGAGGTTTGGGGTTTTTAAATTATAATAACCTTTTTGTGATTCTTTTTTAAAACATTGATTTCATTTTTCAGATGTTTTGATTTATTGTTGTGTGTTTGATAATTGTTGAAGAATTAGTTCTTGAGGCACGGATTCATCTGAAGCAGGTAGTTTTTATTCTTGCACCAAGTAGACAAAGGCAAGATCAAGTTGTTGTCTGACAAATAGTACATCTCAAGGCCTTCTTATACCCTGTATCCTGTATACAGTGGAGTCAGATATACTTGTCTAATTCTTAGTGATTAAAATCTATTTCAGTAATTAAACAGTGCTTACACTGCACATGTTCTGCTGTCTAGCAGCGGTGGTCGGTCTCCAAGGCATTTATCTGTAAAGTAAAACTATGAGTGTCGCGGGCGGGGAGGAGGGTGTCAGCACACCGCGCTCACCCCCTTCTGCTCGGGTCCGGCGGCCGCTGCTCAGTGGTGGCTCGAGCCGTAGGCCGGATCCCGGGGGTTTCTCGAGCGGCACTCCTCGCCCGTGAGTGAAAGGGGTTTGTTGGGTGTGGGGATGATTATTGTCCGTGACGCCACCCACGGTTGTGGTGATTTCACCACCGCTGCTCTATACGGGGCTCCCGGGGATGGTGATGCGGAGCAGCCAGGTGTTGTGTTGCCCCTCCGTGGGTAGGGGTTGGTTATCCCGGGGCCCGGTGATGAGATGTGTGATGCAGGGCTTGGTGGGCGCAGGGACGCGGGGGCAGCGCTGTGCCTTGCGGCACTGTGGTACTCACTCAGCCTGAGACGTGGACACAGTTTGTACGGTAAACCAAACGGCTGGTAGGACGGTCCCACAGACGGCTGCACCTGTACTCCCGGTAGGTGACGGTGATGTCCCTCTTCCTTGCACCTATGGTTGACTTGTGGTAGCGGTGGATTCCCTCCGGTTACCCGCTCCCCGACTACAATCTGGGCCGGAGGAGCTCTACACTTTGCCCGCAGGCGCTGGCCCTGAGAAACTGGTGCCGTGGCGGTGGCGGTGTCTCTCTGCTTCAGGTTGGGCTGTTGCCTTCAGTCGGGACTTGGTTGTTGGGGGATCTGCGTCCCCGTCACTGACGGATTCGGCAAATTTGGCGACTCCTAGCCTTGCCGGGGTCCGAGAGGCCCCTGCCCTGGTGCTGACTGTCCTTCGGAACACTGCTCCAGACCACCGGGCACACAGCCAACGGGGTCCTTCCAGGAACTTCCAAACGGTCCCCCTCCAGACAGTCACCGCCGTCGCTGACCTTGCTGATCTGGCCCTACACAAAGCTGGACCCTTCAGGCTTTCTTTCTCTTCTGTCACTTCACTTGCTTTCCTCCTTTTCCACTTTTCTACTTTCACTTTCTTAACTCCTCTACTTAGCTCCTCAACTTCACTCTTGCCCTGCCTGGGCTAATCTGCCTGGTGTCCCCGCCTCCAGAGTTGTGAGCTCCTCGGTGGGCGGAGCCAACCGCCTGGCCCACCCCCTGGTGTGCATCATCAAACTCCTGGAGGAAGGCAACAAGGATTTGTAGTTTAGCTGTGATGTGCCTACCTGGAGTGTGGGGTGTGGTGGTGTTGTGACCTGTGACCCCTGGCTTGCCCAGGGCGTCACATGAGTATCTCAAGAATGGCTGAAAATTGTAATATGCAGTACATTGCACACTTGGGCTGCAGGGCTGTCTACGAGGGCCTTATTGACTAGGCTGACCAAGTAATACATAGTTGGGCAGGGTCCACCAGAGCGAGAACTGTCTTTTATAATTCAGGTACCTCGATCTTGATGACCAGAACTAGTATTGGTATGGCATTGATCTGTAGGGATTATCCCGAAATCCTATTTTACTTTATAGATAGGGATCAGCGGGCACTACCATGCTCTGGTGCTCTGCTCAGTACTCGTAACAAGCAGATGGACGCTCGGATGGGCACGACTTGAGAACCCGGGTATAATGGAAGTCAATGGGGAACTCAAACATTTTTCTGGAAGATTTCCTGGAAAAAATACATTCCCCATTGATTTTCATTATACTCGGGTACTTGAGTGGCGCCCATCTGTACCTACAAATGCTCGTTACAAGAACAGAGCACCCAGCATGGTAGTGCTCACTCATCACTATTTGAAAGATAAACTAGATGGCCCTAGGTGTTTTTTCAACCTATGTAACTAATATATATAACTATATATATAAATATATAACCTATATAACTAATCAGATTACATATTCTGGGCTGCGCTAAAGCTGGGTGATAACCCCTTAGGAGCTTGACGGTTACTCAACGCCCCCTCTTACCGGCCGCCACTTGTAGAAAGCACCTGGGGGAATGAAGACGCGCATTCCACACAATCCGAACACTTTACCTTACAGTCAAAAAGACTTATTTTCCCAAGGAAGATGCGACGCTCTGCGGTTAGTCAAAAGCTCCCGAGGCACAACCCCCACCCCATGATCCACCTCATAAAGCATTCTGATCATCTCAGAAGAAACTAATAAACATCTGAACAGATATAGAAAGCATCTACAGAAAATAAGAGTTTGCTAGAAAGACGAAGAAGGAAAGACATCTGCAAAGTCTACAGGAGAGAGCGGAGAGGATATGGAGAACCCCCCCTAATATTTACAATGCAGAGCAGCTCACTATCTATCCATCTAAGATTTCAAATGAAAAAACTTGATTTTTTTCAGCCCTTAGATAATAACTCTGTAAACCCAGAGCCTTCTCGAGCCTCATATCTATGTATCTCCTTTCTCATATCCATCTATCTAATCTGGGAAAAGAGAAATGGCACCATGACAGCGGAGTCACTGCCAGTATTAAAGACCTGAGTTCATTGGAGACCCTCTAAGAAATTTTGCATTGGGGTCCACAAGTTTCAAGTTACATATAGCTAGGCAAGACCGCTGTCAGGGGGGCCCAGTGTAATTACTTAGCTTTCTTAAGCCTGGGGCTGGCCGGGTTCCCCTCTTCACCGAGCCCCAGTCACAGCTACAACAGATGAGCCTGGCAGTGTCGCTTCAACTACTATACATAGCCAGTGCTTTTTTTGTAAAAAAATATTTGCTGGTACGTGTCTCTGAGGCGAGGAGCGGGGGGGGGGGTGTTTGGGGGTGCTGTCAGGCGCGCTGCCGGCTGACATTGAGTAGCGGGGCTGCGGCGGGGTGTACCGGTGCCAGTGGAGAGAGTGGACGATCATGTGAGCACAAGTATGAGATTTGTATACTTCTGTCCGCATTCTGGTTGATGTGTCCAGCCTCAGTCAATTCATTTTCATTGAGCATGTCTGTTCAGCACGTGACCACATCTATGTAAATCGCATACTTGCAGCTTCATAACCTCCCACTCTCACCGCCGGCACCAGAGAATCCTGACAGCGGGCAGTGTGCGCACTGTGAGAATTCAGAAGTCTGCAGTCACAGAGTGACACACAGAGTGACTGCAGGTTCATCACAAATTTGGACAACCCCTTTAATGCTCCTAACCCTTAACTTGCCAGATGGCACAAGACTTTATTAAAGAGATTGTCCACTACTTTAATATTGATGACCTTTCCTTAGGATAGGTCACCAATGTCTGACTGGTCAGGGTCCGGCACCTGGCAACCCAGCCAATTCTCTACACTAGGTGCCGGTGGTGGCAGCTGGCCGGAAGTGCTCACTTCTGGATCTGCTCCGTCTTCTGATAGTGGCAGCAGCCTCCTATTAAAATAAATGAGGCGGATGTGCAGCACCCGGCCACAGACACAATCAGAGGACGGAGCAGATCCAGAAATAAGCATTTCTGGCCACCTGCACCATAATCAGCTGATCAGTGGGGGTCCCATTGCGCTTACATCAGAAGCAATGCGCAAGTGGGACCAAGGCCTAATGATAAGACATAGTCAGTATCACAAATAAACATTTACATTCAGGTACCTTATAGATGATGTCTCTAGTCATTTCTTTCTATTCTTCATCTTGTCCTGACGTCATGATGACTTTTCACATTCACATCTCGTCTCTGCAGATTTCCATCTTCTCCGGTCTTCTGTAACACATCCCGACACGATGCCCCTAAAATAGCAGAATGATGATAATACTTCTACTTAAAAATATCTTCCCTACGCAGTGCCCCAGAATTAATAATGGCCCCAGTATTCTCTGCACAAAATATGACCCACACTGTCCCTCTTATGGTACATGCCCTCCATATTCCCTCTTTCCAAACTGAGCCTACTGTTTACAGTGTCCTTTACACTGTGTCCCCTTATACTGCACCATCTTTAAACTGTGCCCTCATCACACTCCCCCTCCTTGCTATAACCTCACCCTGTCCTCCCATTCTGCCCCCTCTCTATACCACCCCCTCCACTACCCAGTCTTTATTCTGTGCCCCTCACATTCTTCTCATCCCTTCCTGTCTCCTCACTACCTCCTGTGTGTCCATATACTTTTCCACCTCACTCCCCATCCTGCCCACTTGCTCCTCATACCATGTCACTCTTTATTCTGTGTCCTTAAAATTTCTTTCCAGTTCGCTCCACATCCTCTCTGTCCCCATGCATGAAACCTCATCCTCTCTGTCCCCATGCATCACCCCTTATCCTCTCTGTCCCCATGCATGAAACCTCATCCTCTCTCTCCTCATGCATCACCCCTCATCCTCTGTCCCCATACATGAAACCTCATCCTCTCTATCCACATACACCACCAGTCATCATTTCTCTCCCCATGCATAAAACCTCATCCTCTCTCTCCCCATGCATCACACCTCACCCTTTGTCCCCATGCATGAAACCTCATCCTCTCTCTCCCCATGCATCACCCCTCATCCTCTGTCCCCATGCATGAAACCTCATCCTCTGTCTCCCCATACATCACCCCTCATCCTCTCTCCCCATGCATGAAACCTCATCCTCTCTCTCCCCATACATCACCCCTCATCCTCTCTCCCCATGCATGAAACCTCATCCTCTCTTTCCCCATACATCACCCCTCATCCTCTCTCCCCATGCATGAAACCTCATCCTCTCTTTCCCCATACATCACCCCTCATCCTCTCTCCCCATGCATGAAACCTCAGCCTCTCTCCCCATGCATCACCCCTCATCCGCTCTCCCCATGCATGAAACCTCATCCTCTCTCTCCCCATACATCACCCCTCATCCTCTCTCCCCATGAATGAAACCTCATCCTCTCTCCCCATACATCATCCCTCATCATTTCTCTCCCCATGCATGAAACCTCATCCTCTCTCTCCCCATACTCTGTCCACAGATAGTTCCCTCCCCCATCCATACTGTGTATATACATATTGCCCCCTCCCCACCCTCTGTCCCCCCCATAGTGTGTGCACAAATAGTTCACTACCCCCCCCTCCCCAATACTGTTTCATAAATACTCCCCTCTTACCCCATAATGTTCCTCCGTCCGTGTCTTCTTCAGCTCCACAGTGGAGCACTTCTCAGCATTTCTCTGCCGCCTCTGCGCTGTGGCACTGGCTTCCAGGTCAGCATTCTGATCAGCTGACCTGATCACATGACAGCCGTCGCGCTGACCCGGAAGTTAGCACCAGCGTCACCGCTTCAATTGTCCTCGTGTCTGACAGATACTAGGACAATTGAGCAGTGGGAGCCGCGCGCTGCACTTTCTATGAGTGCGGCTGTCAGCGTGACAGCTGCGCTCAGAGAATAGCGGCTCCCACCCGGCAGACTTCCACACCGCCGCATCAGGCAGCCCGACAGCGCCCCCTGGATATGCCTCTGGCTTGTGCCTTCGCTCCACATAGCTAATTTGTATAGTTTACAAAATAGCCATGTGGACAGAGCCAGAGGCGCTCTTCAGATTTTCCGGTACGCCGTACCGGCACGTACCACCGCAAAAAAAGCACTGTACATAGCTAATTTTCATGTGAATGGGCTGTGCATGCAAATTAGAAATGTGCTGGACTGGAAACTGGGTCAGTGGGACAGAGCAGGGGGGGAACCCCGACCTCAGCCCCTGCCTTGCTTCAGCTAGATGCGCATAAGAGAGAGCTCCAGGCTAATTTGTATGCGAAGGGGTGGAGCATGCAAATTAGACATGTGCTGGACTGGAGGCAAGTAACAGCGATGGAGGTGGCGAGGACGTGGCAGCCAGTGGGGACAAGTAAGCACTCGATAAACTGTAGCGCCGGGGGACCCGCCGACCCCAGAACCTGCCTTGCTTCAGCTGGATGCGCATCGATGGGCGCACATCCAGATGAAATGCATCGCGGCGCAGAGAGGACGTCATGCAACATGGGAGCCGGGAAGGGAGAGTAAAATGTTTTTTTCTGTTTGCAGCGCACAAATATGCCAGTAATCCCCCAGTATGGGACATATATACCATGAGGAGGACATATACACCAAGAAGGGGCAGAAACCAGGATGGGGACATATATACCAGAATGTGCCCATGTACCCAGGATGGGGATATATACCAGGAGGCCCCCAGAATGGGACACATATACCAGGAGGAGGACATGCACACCAAGGAAAGGGGTCAGAAACCAGGATGGGGACATATATACCAGAACGTGCACAGGAGAGAGATATATATGTATATACACACACACACACTAGGAGGTCCCCATTGCTGGAGCATCGCTACATGGTCGCTAGTGAGCTGTCAATCAGGCAGATCTCCACAGCGATCAGAGAACAGCCACCAGCGACCCGTGTAACGACGCTGTGCTTGGTAACCATAGTAGACATTGGGTTACTAAGCAAAGCGCTTTGCTTACAGTTACCCGATGCGTAGCTTGGCTACGTGTGCAGAGTGCAGGGAGCCAGCTTCTAGAAGCTGCGGACGCTGGTAACCAAGGTAAATATCGGGTAACCAAGCAAAGCACTTTGCTTGGTTACCCGATGTATACCTTGGTTACCAGCGTCCGCAGAAGCCAGCTCCCTGCTCCCTGCACATTCAGATCGTTGCTCTCTTGCTGTCAAACACAGCGATGTGTGATTCACAGCGGGAGAGCAATGATCAAAAGGTCCAGGACATTCAGCAACGAACGGCGACCTCGCAGCAGGGGCCAGGTCGTTGCTGGATGTCACACACAGCGACATCGCTAGCAAGATCGCTGTTGCGTCACAAAAAACGTGACTCAGCAGCGATGTCGCTAGTGATGTCGCTTAGTGAGACGTGGCCTTTAGTGCCACATTATCTTTACTGTGAGGCTGTATAGCCAGGTACTGTGTGTTTTCGGATTTTACTGTTTATTTGCAGACACTGCCTTGTTTATATACTTATTGTGCATTCTCTTATCAGTGCCCTAATACTTCATTGGTGAAAAGTGCAGGATTATTACATATTTCATCCATTCTTTTTCTCTTCTCAATCATATGTTTACCTTTTATTTTGTCAGCCTTATGTGTTTTGTATCAATAAAAGCTATGTTTAGATATAAATAGCTAGGTGTGCACATTTTTACTATGCAGCTTTTTTCCTTTCATGTTACAATTCACTTTTTTGAATAATTTTCATTAGCACCCCACCCTTTATTTATATTTATTACACTGTAGTGCCCACTACTTCTTTCTTAACAAAGTGTTGCAAGGAGCAGTGTATGTGTGAAGGCGAGGGATATTATACAGAGGTTCAGTGTGTGTGGGGATATTAATCATAGGGGCAATGTGGGAGAGCTATTATGGAGAGGGGTGGTGTAGAGGGTCTATTGTGTAGAGGGTAGTGTAAGGGGCGTATTATTAATTTTTTGGAACAACTTCAAGGGTGCTAACATTTTTTGGGCAGGACTGTGTTTTTCCAGACACTGTGTTTGGACATGACACATTTTTTTAACAGTGACTGTGAGACTGTGGGAGGTTTGATTAAAGGGGTTGAACAAAACTATCTTGTGAAACATTTAGGAATTGCAACAATTTTTCTACAAATCCTCCTCATTTCAGGGGCTCAAAAGTAATTGGACAAAGTATCTTTGCGATAAATAAAATAATACTTTGTAGAGAATTGTTTACAGAGCATGGCTGCCTAAAGTCTGGAAGCCATGGATGTCTCCAAACACTGGGTTTCCTCCTTTGTGACGCTTTGCCAGCCTTTATTGCAGCTGTGTTCAGTTGTTGCTTGTTTGTGGGTTTTAACAATGTGAAATGCAGCTTGATGGGGTTGAGATCTGGTGATTCATTTGGCCATTGCAGAATATTCCACTTCTTTGCTTTCGCAGTATGTTTTGGGTCGTTGTTGTTCATGTGTCCAGTGAAGCTCCGTCCAATCAACCTTACTACATTTGGTTGAATCTGAGCAGAAAGTCTCACCCTGTACACTTCAGTATTCATCCGGCTGCTTCTGTTGTCATTCACATAATAAACCCAGTGCCACTGAAAGCCCTGCATGCCCGCTCATCACAACACCTCCACCATGCTTTACAGAGGGTGTGATATGCTTTGGATTATGAACCGTTCCAAGCTTTCTCCATACTTTCTTCTTCCCATCAGTCTAAACTGTCCTTAAGGCTTATTAAAGGTTTGCACCTTGTGGTGAACCTTCTGTATTTGCTCTCCTGAAGTCTTCTTTTTATGGTGGACTTAGATCTTGAAACACCTACATCTTGGAGAGTGTTTTTTACTTGGGTGGATGTTGTGAAGAGATTTTACTTCTCCATGGAAAGGATTTTCCGATCATCCCCTACTGTTGTCTTCCATGGACGTATAGGACTTTTTGAGTTGCCAAGCTCCCCTTTGCGCGGTTTTATTTTGCAGAATGTACTAAATTATTGTTTTGGCCACTCGTAACATTTCTGCAATCTTTCTAATGAATTTCTTCCTTTTTTAGCCTAATGATGGTCTAGTTCTCTTCCATTGAGAGCTCATTTGACCACATGTTGTGGATTCACAGCAACAGCTTCTAAATGCAAATGCCACACCTGGAATTAGCTCCAAACCTTTTAACCGCTTAATTGAGGTTGGATTATGGAGGGAATAACCCATGCAGCCCATTAAAGAGCTTCTGAAATAATTGTCCAATTAATTTTGGTCTCTTTTAAAAGAGGCACCTACATGTTAAAGCTGTAATTCCTAAATCCTTACTCCAATTAGGATGTGAATACTCTCAAATTAAAGCTGAGAGTCTCCACTTTAAGTCCATATTGATTACAGTTAGGTCCAGAAATATTTGGACAGTGACACAATTTTCGCGAGTTGGGCTCTGCATGCCACCACATTGGATTTGAAATGAAACCTCTACAACAGAATTCAAGTGCAGATTGTAACGTTTAATTTGAAGGTTTGAACAAAAATATCTGATAGAAATTGTAGGAATTGTACACATTTCTTTACAAACACTCCACATTTTAGGAGGTCAAAAGTAATTGGACAAATAAACCAAACCCAAACAAAATATTTTTATTTTCAATATTTTGTTGCGAATCCTTTGGAGGCAATCACTGCCTTAAGTCTGGAACCCATGGACATCACCAAACGCTGGGTTTCCTCCTTCTTAATGCTTTGCCAGGCCTTTACAGCCGCAGCCTTCAGGTCTTGCTTGTTTGTGGGTCTTTCCATCTTAAGTCTGGATTTGAGCAAGTGAAATGCATGCTCAATTGGGTTAAGATCTGGTGATTGACTTGGCCATTGCAGAATGTTCCACTTTTTAGCACTCATGAACTCCTGGGTAGCTTTGGCTGTATGCTTGGGGTCATTGTCCATCTGTACTATGAAGCGCCGTCCGATCAACTTTGCGGCATTTGGCTGAATCAGGGCTGAAAGTATATCCCGGTACACTTCAGAATTCATCCGGATACTCTTGACTGCTGTTATGTCATCAATAAACACAAGTGACCCAGTGCCATTGAAATCCATGCATGCCCATGCCATCACGTTCCCTCCACCATGTTTTACAGAGGATGTGGTGTCCCTTTCTTCTCCAAACTTTTTTCTTCCCATCATTCTGGTACAGGTTGATCTTTGTCTCATCTGTCCATAGAATACTTTTCCAGAACTGAGCTGGCTTCATGAGGTGTTTTTCAGCAAATTTAACTCTGGCCTGTCTATCTTTGGAATTGATGAATGGTTTGCATCTAGATGTGAACCCTTTGTATTTACTTTCATGGAGTCTTCTCTTTACTGTTGACTTAGAGACAGATACACCTACTTCACTGAGAGTGTTCTGGACTTCAGTTGATGTTGTGAACGGGTTCTTCTTCACCAAAGAAAGTATGCGGCGATCATCCACCACTGTTGTCATCCGTGGACGCCCAGGCCTTTTTGAGTTCCCAAGCTCACCAGTCAATTCCTTTTTTCTCAGAATGTACCCGACTGTTGATTTTGCTACTCCAAGCATGTCTGCTATCTCTCTGATGGATTTTTTCTTTTTTTTCAGCCTCAGGATGTTCTGCTTCACCTCAATTGAGAGTTCCTTAGACCGCATGTTGTCTGGTCACAGCAACAGCTTCCAAATGCAAAACCACACACCTGTAATCAACCCCAGACCTTTTAACTACTTCATTGATTACAGGTTAACGAGGGAGACGCCTTCAGAGTTAATTGCAGCCCTTAGAGTCCCTTGTCCAATTACTTTTGGTCCCTTGAAAAAGAGGAGGCTATGCATTACAGAGCTATGATTCCTAAACCCTTTCTCCGATTTGGATGTGAAAACTCTCATATTGCAGCTGGGAGTGTGCACTTTCAGCCCATATTATATATATAATTGTATTTCTGAACATGTTTTTGTAAACAGCTAAAATAACAAAACTTGTGTCACTGTCCAAATATTTCTGGCCCTGACTGTATATATCTGTATCTTGAATATGTTTTGGTAAACAGCTAAAATGCCAAAATTTACAATATACCACTGTCTAAATATTTCTGGACCTAACTGTATATGTAATGGCAGTATTCCACAATCTAGAAAAATAAAGTCAAAGGGGTATTAAATTTATTTATGTTACAACGTGACATTTTGGTACCACATGATGGAACATTTCTCGAGAAAGGTTCCATGTTGGACTGAAATGCGTTGTCTTGCGGTGTTCAATTCCACACTTGTGGGGAGCCACTACGGTATCGGACTCTGTTCATATTGTAGTGTCTGACAGTCAGTCTGAGGTCTCCTAATTGGTCAGCCTGAGCCGGGCGTCAGATGATTCATTTCCATTGCTCCCCAGCCCTGTAGGAGTTAATTCTGGTTGATTTGTGTGTGGCTCCTAGGAGCAGGTTGCTAATTACCACCCACAGCTGTCTCATTCCTATTTAAGGTATGGTAGCCTGTGGTTCTGAACTGATAATAGCTTCAGCATAGCTGCAGCGATTCCGGTCTGAGTGGTGATCCAGTCTTTGGTGATCTGTAGTTGCTATTTTGAATGGTGTGGAAGTTCCCTGTTGTGTATTTACTTCCTTCCTTTTTCTTTATTCCCCTGTACACGTATAGTCTCTCCTTTGTAGTTGAGTGCAGTGTGTAAGAGTTTTCGTTCTCCCTTGTCCATGTCGTTTTTGTGGGGTTTTGTTGTTGTGTTTCTGGCCCAGCCCAAGGGTGGAGTACAAGGTGAGTAAGATCAGGGCTCAGACAGGAGTCAGTGTCACGCTGTGGGCTCAAACCTCACTACATTTGAGTGTACCTCTAAGATAAGGGACAGCACAGGGTCTCAAGTCAGTGGGCCATCTTAGAAGCCCCTGTTCTGTCATTTCTTACCCCGAGATACGAGTTTCATTTTTCAGTTTGAGGACTGCTGCAATTCTTCTTCTAAATCTCTTCATCTATCTATCTATCTATCTATCTATCTATTCAAATCCATGGCCAGCATTGATATTACTAGGAAGGGGCACAGTTGCTATCATTGCCCTGGTACTCAGAGCTTGCACCCCCCCCCATGTCGCATTTAGGACCAGATTCATCATTATTTATTAAAGTAATTTTTCTTTTTTTGTCTTGTTGTATTTGTTAACTTTGATTTTGCACCAAATTCTTAAAACAATACTCACATGGTTCATGAATTTGACACAAAATCAAAACTGCTCTTTTTGTTTGTCTCTAACCAGATTTTGCGACTTTTTAGCACCAATATTCACAAATTTTTTGTTGCAAAAAGTGAGAAGACCTTCTGAAATCTTACTCCTGGCAGGGACTGGAGTAAGATGCACTGAACAAAATGCAAGATTTGGTAAAAGTCAAGTTTCATATACCTGTTGAAAACATCTGAATAAGCAACAAAGAAAGAAAAAAAAATGAAAAAAAAGACTTAAAAAATGGCACACAACATATACAGTGCCTTGCGAAAGTATTCAGCCCCCTTGAATTTTTCAACCTTTTCGCACATTTCAGGCTTCAAACATAAAGATAAAAATTTTAATATAATGGTGAAGAATCAACAAGTGGGACACAATTGTGAAGTTGAACGAAATTTATTTTAAACTTTTTTAAGAAATAACTGAAAATTGGGGCGTGCAATATTATTCATCCCCTTTAAGTTAATACTTTGTATCGCCACCTTTTGCTGCGATTACAGCTGCAAGTTGCTTGGGGTATGTCTCTATCAGTTTTGCACGTCGAGAGACTGAAATTCTTGCCCATTTTTCCCTTGCAAACAGCTGGAGCTGAGTGAGGTTGGATGGAGAGGGTTTGTGAACAGCAGTTTTCAGATATTTCCACAAATTCTCGATTGGATTCAGGTCTGGACTGTGACTTGGCCATTCTAACAACTGGATACATTTATTTGTGAACCATTCCATTGTAGATTTTGCTTTATGTTTGGGATCATTGTCTTGTTGGAAGATAAATCTCCGTCCCAGTCTCAGGTCTTTTGCAGACTCCAACAGCTTTTCTTCAAGAATGGTCTTGTATTTGGCTCCATCCATCTTCCCATCAATTTTAACCATCTTCCCTGTCCCTGCTGATGAAAAGCAGGCCCAAACCATGATGCTGCCACCACCATGTTTCACAGTGGGGATGATGTGTTCAGGGTGATGAGCTGTGTTGCTTTTACGCCAAACATATCATTTGGCATTGTGAACAAAACGTTCGATTTTGGTTTCATCTGACCAGAGCACCTTCTTCCACATGTTTGGTGTGTCTCCCAGGTGGCTTGTGGTAAACTTTAAACAACACTTTTATGGATATCTTTAAGAAATGGCTTTCTCCTTGCATAGAGGCCAGATTTGTGCAGTGTACGACTGATTGTTGTCCTATGGACAGACTCTCCCACCTCTGCTGTAGATCTCTGCAGTTCATCCAGAGTGATCATGGGCCTCTTGGCTGCATCTCTGATGAGTCTTCTCCTTGTTTGAGATGAAAGTTTGGATGGATGGCCGGGTCTTGGTAGATTTGCAGTGGTATGATACTCCTTCCATTTCAATATGATCGCTTGCACAGTGCTTCTTGGGATATTTAACGCTGCCTGTTGTGTTCCTTGGTCTTCATGATGCTCTCTGTGTTTTAGGGTACTTTCACACTTGCGTTCAGCGGAGTCCGTCACTATGGAGAATAGCGCAGTCCGTTAACGCACTGCGCTATTCTCCATAGACTTGTATGGATGACGCACTGTAACGCAAGTGTCAGCATTGCATCCGCTGGACGACGCAGCGTCGTTATTTTGACGCTGCGTCGGGCGGAAGGAACGCTGCATGTAACTTTTTTTGAGCGACGGAAACTTTTATTTTTCACTGCGCATGCGCTTTTTTTTTTTTTTAAATCACAGAAACTTTATTTTGTCTCTCGGTGGCCGAATGTTCAGCTGAGTGCCCGGCCGCCGGCATGTGAGAGCGCTCGGCTGAGCGCCCGGCCACCGGCATGTGAGAGCACTCAGCCGAGCGCCCGGCCGCCGGCTATTGAGAGCGATCAGCTGAGTGCCCAGCTACCGGCATGTGAGAGCGCTCAGCTGAGCGCCCGGCCGCCGGCATGTGAGAGCGCTCGGCTGATCGCCCGGCCGCCGGCATGTGAGAGCGCTCAGCTGAGCGCCCAGCTACCGGCATGTGAGAGCGCTCAGCTGAGCGCCCGGCCGCTGGCATGTGAGAGCACTCAGCTGAGCGCCCGGCCGCCGGCTATTGAGAGCGATCAGCTGATCGTTCACATTAGTCTGCTGCCAGTAAAACTGTAAAGAAGAAAAAAATAAAAGCTTTCCGTTGTTTTGTACGATCTGTAGCATCCGTTGTGACAATATACGCAACGCATCCGTTGCATCCGTCACACAACGCAATGCTACGGAAGCCGTCCAATGCAAGTGTGAAACTAGCCTAAAACAGAACACTGAGACTATCACAGAGCAGGTGCATTTATACGGAGACTTGATTACACACAGGTCGCTTATATTTATCATCATCAGTCATTTAGGACAACATTGGATCATTCAGAGATCCTCAATGAACTTCTGGAGTGAGTTTGCTGCACTGAAAGTAAAGGGGATGAATAATATTGCCCGCCCCAATTTTCAGTTATTTATTTTTTATAAAAGTTTAAAATGAGCAATACATATCGTTCAACTTCACAATTGTGTCCCACTTGTTGTTGTTTCTTCACCATAACATTGAAATTTTTATCTTCATGTTTGAAGCCTGAAATGTGGGAAAAGGTTGAAAAATTTAAGGGGGCCAAATACTTTCGCAAGGCACTGTAGTATGTGGCGCCATTCATCTCTGTATTATCAGTGCTTCCTCGTTATATATACACCCAGGTATGTAATTATATCAGATCTATGAGGTTGGGACAATCACTTTTATAACCAAATCATGAACGGGTTCCATTATATCAACTATACCAAATGCAAAGTCTGGCCTCCGCTGCTTTGCCTCAGTGTCTGTGATTAACCCCATATTATGTGTCTTATCATACAAGTTGTCATAAAAAAAATTTGCAATGGAAAATTTGGTTCCTAGACCTTGCCACTATTTACTATGTATTGTATTACCACTGCCCGCCTCCAAAGTACAGATACATTACCTTCACAATCCCTAGAACAGGTTGTTATCGGCCCCTCAAGTCCAGGGAATAGCTTGACTCAAAGAAATTATAGAAGGCTTAGAATGGGGCCATGAACCCTCATGTGTCCCGACTGCTGGGGTCCTCACCTATCCCTAGAATAGAGCTATTCACCATGTGGTGTGGGTCACAGTGTAGGGATCCTCTACCTTTCCCTAGAATGGAGCCATGGTCTACTGTCCCAACTGCTGGAATCCTAAAATATCTCTAAAATGGAGCAAAGAACTATCCGGTGTCTCGACTGCTAGGACCCAATCTATCCTGTAAATAGGACCATGGAGACTGTGACCACTGACTGCTGGCACGCCACCTATCTTTACAATGCGACGACTGATCCTCTGATGCACCTACTGCAACCCTTACTGATCCCTATAATAGAACCATGAATCCTCTATGGTTCCACTGCAGGGATATATCCACCTTTCTCTAGAGTGGGCCCATAAATCTTCTGGTTTCTTTCTTCTGGGATCCAAACCCATCACTAGAAAGGGGCCATAAACTTTGGTATCTCGACGGTTGGTACCTCCACCTCAAACTACTATGAGGTCCAGACTGCTGGGACAAATAAATGTCATAGACTCTCTAGTGTCTCAACTGAAGAGACCACCACCTATACCAAGAATGTGGCTACATACCCTCTAGTGTCCTGGTTGCTGGGACTTCCATGTATCCCTGGAAAGCGGCCACAAATCCTCTGTTGTTCCAACTGGTACTGTGCCGACCCTGCAGCGGTCGAACTGCTCGGATCGGAGGGGTCTGCTGTGGCTCAAGGGTCTCCGGACCCAGGGGCTCGCGGCCACTCGAATGTAAAGGGGGGTATTTACATGGGATAAGAGTTTGTGATGCCACCCGTGGTTCACGGTAAGGGGAGTACCCGGGGGAGATGGAGCGGGGCAGCCAGATGATGTTCCCTCCACAGGTAGGGGAGACCCCGGAACTCTGAATGGTGGTAATGCTGGTGTAGGGGAGTGCAGGGCTGGCTGGAAGCAGGGCAGGACCATGTACTCACTCAGGCAGTGTTGGTGATGATGCGACCGCAAAGCAGACTCTGACAACAAGGTAAACCAAGTCTCTGGGTGCCTCTGCCCTCTTGGGGGAACCCATCCGGGTATCCGTCCCCTTTAGTACTACCGGGTGGTCAGGAACCTGTCTCCGTGTAAAAATTAGAAGTGTTCTGGTGGCCCGTTGGCGTAAAGCTGTCCGGGCCCCGCTCCCTACTTGTTGGTAGTGGAGCTGTGCTCTCAAGGGCTCAGCAGCCCACTGGTGTGTCTGACAGGGTGTGGTGTGAGGTGTGGTTGGGACTTGGATGCGGATGGAGGTAGTACCATAGGTTGGGAACCCAGAACCATGGGGGGGGTTGAGCCCTGTGTGACACCCTGGACTAGCCAGGTAGTCACAGATAGCGCCCCGCACAACACCAGTCCCACACAAGGTAACACCAGCCAAACCATAAACCCTAGTCACCTCCCTCAGTGCTTAATGGACACACCAGGGGGCGGAGCCAGGCAGTTGGCCATGCCCACCGAGGAGTTCAGAGGGCCTGAGGCAGGAGTTCAGTTCAGTTTTTAGTCAGATCAGTTTGTAGTGTTGAGGAGTGAGAAGGACAGGCCTGTAGGACAGGCCTATGTCAGACTGACAGGTGTGAGGGTCGCAGCCCGCACACCTTGGCTAGGAGGCAGATGGTGGCCTAGCCTGCAGGAGCCGGGAAGACGCCTCGGTGGAACTGTGGTGGACTGGGACAGGGTAGTGGCCCGCCAGTACCGACCCGGGGAACCGACTGGAAACCGGAGCACACAGGGGAGTACTCAGACCCTGAAACGAGGTCCAGAATCCACTGGACTGAGTTAATTCACTGATTGTGGTCTGGACTATAGGTCCTTTCCCACCCAAGTCCCGACTGAAGACAACAGCCCACCGAGGGGGATAGAAAGCAACCGCACAGGCAGAGAGATCCCAAGGGCCAGCGTCTGCGTGCAAACGGGCTCCTCCGACATATTCACAGCCGGGGAGCGGACTCCCGTCGCTGAAGCGCAGGCAGTCTACACATACACTACAAGGTGCAGGAGAAAGGCAAAGACCACCGAACCGGGTGGGGGACCAGACGCAGCCGGCTGCGGGCACCGGCCACCATCAACTTTGTTTACCAGAGACTTGTGTGTGTCAACAACAGTGAGTACCACAGTGCCATCCGGCCGCACGCCGCCCTGCACCGTCCAGCTACTCTCCCCAACGGGTCCCGGGGCCATCATCCCTGCCCACGGAGGGGTTAACATCTTGCTGTATCACCATCTCCCCGGGTGCCCCGTAACCGCAGCGGTCGTGTCTACACCTTCACCACATCCCGTGGGTGGCGTCACAAACTCAAACACGGCTCCGGCCGTACACCTACCTACCACCCCCTAAGTAGTGTCAGCACCCTTTCAGAGCGACGTGACCCCGGGTCCGGAGGCGCTCGAGCCACCAACCAACGAGCCCGGATACGAGCGGCTCGGCTGCAGCCGAGCGCGGGGCGGTACACCTGCACCAGCAGATAAAAGAGGGTACAGTACCCTGTGACACCCTGACTAGTTCAGGGGCGTCACAGTACCACCACCTCTAACTAGAATGGGGTAATGGACAATCTGGTTTACTGACTGCTGGGACCACAACCCATTGCTAGCAAGGGTTTATAGATGGTCTGGTGTCCTGACTGCTTGGACTGCCACCCCTGGCTAGAATGGGGGCACATCCCCTCTAGTGTCCTGACTTATGGGATAGCCAACTATCCCTAGAATAGGGTCATTCACCCTGTGGTGTGGGATCCCACTGTAGGGATCCTCTACCTGTCCTTAGAATGGGACCACGCTCTGATGCCCCTTCCAGAAACCGCTCACCTATCCCTATAATGGAGCTGTGAGCTCACTGATGAGGAGCTGACTCCTGGGGCCCCTTCCTGAGAATATTTAGTCGGCATACCTAGCATGATTGTCATGGGGAAATCTTGGACCCCCATCTATCTCTAGAACAGAGGGGTCACAGTCGGGAGTGGTTACTGCAATAGCTCTGGGTCCACTTACTTGTAGGAATTAGTGGGATCCCAGTGGTTGGACGCAAGTCATAATATAGCCTTCCGTTATCCATTTCATTACCAGTCACCAAGGGATTTAAAGGCGTTGCCCATTTGTGCGCATATATATATATATATATATATATATATATATTTATATTTATAAATAAATGACTACTTATTCAGTGTTCCTCAGCCCCCAAAATTCTAATAAGTGGGCAGCTAACCTAGACAATCTCTAGAAGAAAAGTTAGTGCAAAGGGTTAATAAGCTTCTGAAACTTGTCCTGGGTGTATGCTGCTGGCCTTTTACTATGTGGGGTTAATGTCAGGGAGGAAGGAGTGGCTGTGTACCTGGAAGGTCCTGAGGGGAGTCATCATGATGTCACTCTGATGTCAGGAAGCTTGTGCAACCTCAGAAGGAGGAGTGAAGTGAGAGGAACCAGGATTAGACAGCAGTCCTGCAGCTGCAGGCAGCACAAGCCCTGTGTGCCCAGCAGAGGACAGCTCTCCTCCTCCAACTCTGGAATAAAGTCCTCCTTGTGCTCCACACCTGCAGGAGATCTCCCCCAAAAGTGACAGGTAAGAGCACTGTGTGCCCTGCAGCCATTCATTACAACTCTCCCATGGATTACAATGGGCTGCATAAAGTAACTTTTTTTTTTGTATGTTGTGCATTGTAACTCTGCTTGCTGGAGCACTATGGAGAATAGGTTAGACATGCATTTTTGTCAAACAATGACTATACTATGCGAGTCTCAACCAGTTGCAATATGTGGGAAGCAATGGGTAAATCATACCTGGTTTTTGCTCACGCTTCCGTAACCCAGGATCTCTATAGAGGAGTGGAAAGTATGCATTGGTAAGGAACGGGTTAATTATCCATGCAATTGGTCAGGAACTGGTTAATTATTTTTGGTAGTTTGTTGCCGACACTGTGCTTTTTTTCTTTTTTTTTAGGTGGGGGGTATTTTTGGCAGTAAAGGTATGACTTTTTGCGCGATCTATATAAGGTCCTTTAATCTGTTATATAAACTTTATATATTTCCGTTTCACCTTTACCAAAGGCCGAAAGATTTAAAAAAAAAAAAAATGCAGCAAAACTTTTTTTTTGCCTTGATAGCGGCAAACAAAACAAAAAAAACGGATGGGAACGCAGCCTTAAAGGGAAGGGATTTAAAGGAGCTGGATCTGGGCTACTTTCACACATCCGGTTTGAGCACTGCGGCTCAACCCGGCTGTGAAAACTATGCAACGGATGCGGCGAAAACACCGCATCCTTTGCATAAGTTTTTACATGCGGCCCGTCCGTTTTTTTCCAGTTGCGGCATGCTACTGAGCATGCGCAGTGGAAAAAACCGCATGCGGCGAGCGGATGCGTTTTTTTCCACATCGCGCCGCCTCCGGCCTCCATAGGTATGCATTGAAAAATGCGCCGCAGCGGCCGGATGCGGCGCGATGCGGAGTTTTTTTGCCGGAGCAAAAAACGTTGCAGGGAACGTTCGATCCGGCCGCGGCATCGGCTAAATCTGCCGCATGCGGCAAAAACCGAACCGAACGCAAGCCCCTGCGGCACAATACGGCACTAATGTAAGTCTATGCAAAAAAAAAACGCCACCGGCGTTACAAAAGCCGGTTGCGGTTTTTCTGCAGAACGCCGTATTGTGCCGCAGAGCAAAAATCCGGATGTGTGAAAGTAGCCTTATACAACTATTCGTTGTTTTCAAGACCTCTGCTTGTTTACGGCGTGTTAGAAAATCATTAAAAACAGGAACAGACCTTCTAGTGTTTTCTACAGTTGTTACTTTGTGTCCGCAATCCTCTTATCTATAGCACAAATCTCCCTCATGTGATGCCACAAGGTGTAAACAGGAAAGTTCCCATTCACTGACAGCCAGCAGAGCTCTTGCCGTTGATAACCGAGCATCACAGGTGGTATATTACAAAGGTGCAGAAAACATTTTTATTGTACTAATGCTTATTTTTTTTTTTTGTCACCTTACCGTAACATTGTGTTTTGACTCAAGACCCCCATTGAGTGAAACAGGGAAAGCTTAGATGTACAGTAGTTATTTATTTTTGTTCTTAGCAAACGATAGAGTTAAAAATACATTTTATGTTAGCCAATGAATTTGGGCAGTGGTCGTAGAGAAGGGGTAAAGCGGGCAATAGAGGTGTACTTGGAGGGCAGGCGGTATGTGTGTGTGTGGTGAAGAAAGGGTTAAGCAGGCAGTATATTCATATATGGGGAGAAGCAGGCAGTATAGTCAGATGTGGGGTTTGGAAAGGGTTAAACAGGCATCTTATATGGGGAATAAGCAGGCAATATAGTCAGATCTGTGGAGGGGAAAGGGTTAAGCCGGCAGTATATTCATATAGGGGGGATAAGCGTATAGTCAGATGTGTGGACTGTAAGGGGTTAAGCAGGCAGTATATTCATATATGGGGGATAATCAGGCAGTATAGTCAGATGTGTGGACTGTAAGGGGTTAAGCAGGCAGGTTCATTATGTAAATATAATGCCCTGGGAAGCACAGAGCTATAGTGTTTAGTACACATCCCATATTCCCAGCAGACCCATATACAAGCAAGCGAGGTCCGCTACCAGTGGAGAATTTTCCAGAGAGGTGGAATACGTATGCAGCCCGAATGTGGAGCGAGGCAGGACCTACACAAGGGAGGAGGGCAGGCAGCGGTGCCCACTCTGATACACATAGAAACAGGCCCGACTCATTTTATATGCAGACCCTTTGGGTGACCATCAAAGTGGGCCCTTCTTTCGTTTCCATTTTTCTCCTGGTTTCCAACAGCTATAACTTTGCTTTTGCTTTCCGGTGCTTATTTTTTTTGTGGCATGGGCTGTATATTTTATCATCACCACTATGGGGTCCATACGACTTTTTGATCTCTTTTTGGAGGTAAAGTTACCATAAAACAACGTTTCTGCTATTTTAATCTTTTTCACTATATGGGATAAAAATGATAACATTTTACTTGTTCGGAGAGTGACGCACTCAGCGATACCAAATTTTTTTTTGCTTTACTTGTTGGATGTTTCTTTTAATAATTTATATATATATATATATATATATATATATATATATATATATATATATATATATATATATTACATACATATTGTGAGACTCATGTCGGATTAGTGGATGAGGGCAGGTATATCTCACCCCGGTAGCGGTCCTATGTGACTTAGCCTGGTCAAGATCACCTGGCTACTAATGGATTAATGGGATGTGAAGGACTGATGTAAAAGGGAATCGGGGAAGTTGGGGGAGGGTCTCCATCTGGGCAACACAGTAAGGCCGGTTTCACACATCCGGCTTTTCGCCGGTTTGCCGGATCCGGCGCTCTCCCATACATACAGTACAGTGACAGCGCTGTAACTTCCGGGTCACATGCGCCGGTCACATGACAGCATGTGACCGGCGCTTGTTGCGCTGTCACTGTACTGTAGTCACTGTATGGGAGAGCGCCGGATCCGGCAAACCGGCGAAAAGCCGGATGTGTGAAACCGGCCTAAGCATGTCTGTGTAGGAGACACTTGTGAGTGGGAGCAGTGCTTGATGTCTGTATGGTTTAGCTGGAAGGGAGATGCCCTTCAGTTTGTAGTCAGGATATCACCGTGTATAGTTAGCGCCGGACAGGCAAGGATTTATTTTGTTGGTGTTTTTTCTTTTGTTTATGCTTCACTGCAATAAACCTGACCAAGTGTCAGTTACACCTTGAATACGGCTGTCTGCCTGAGGTGAATACGTGCCCTTTGAACCCAGCAAAGGCGATCCCGGAGCGTGTTATCACTATATATATATATATATATATATATATATATATATATATATATATATATATATATATATATATATATATATATATATAATGATTTCTCTCATGTCTGTTTTTAGATGCCAGCTTTCCTTCTTGATAAAGGGGGCCCTTTTCAATTTGGGGAGTCTATAAAAAGTACCGTAAAATAAAAACTTTGGTGACCTCTAAGTTTACTTGATCCTCGGTGGTGTTTTTGGTTGCGTTGTTTATAGTCAACAGGCTGCCCTTTGTCAACCTGTGCGTCCTACTAGTCTGAACATGGCCCTGGGCACCAGCTGATCATTTACAGGTTGGGTTGTGCTTGGGTGACCTCATAAGTGGGTATGATTAATAAAAAATGGTTGTCATCCAGCTTTATGGGACCTTGCTGGTCTATCAAACATTCTGGATTATCAGATCAGATTTAGAAAGTTTCTACCATCCTAAAATGTAATCCTACGCCGATGGAGTAAAGGAATATTATTTTGCTACGAAATTGGTATTTACAGGTAGTTCCATCTGCGCCATCTTTATTTTTTTTCTTGCTCCAACACAAAAACTGCTTACAAATCAACTACCGTTTTTCTTACACAGCTCCTGTGCAGACTAATGTGTTTCCTTGGTTTCAGAACACAAAAACAAAACATTTCTAGTCTGATACCTATGTTATCCCATTCTCTCAGGTTTTTCAGTAAGGGAGACTTGTAGCCTCTGCGACAGATTTTGAGGAGGGTGGTATAGGCCCTTAGATGGTGGATGATGTTTGCCCAAGGCCCATGGATATTAAATAAATAAATTTTTATTTTTATATAGCGCTAACATATTCCGCAGCGCTTTACATACATCAGGAACACTGTCCCCATTGGGGCTCACAATCTAAATTCCCTATTTGTATGTCTTTGGAGTGTGGGAGGAAACCCACGCAAACACGGGAAGAACATACAAACTCCTTGCAGATAGTGTCCTTGGTTGGATTCAAACCCAGGACCCCAGCGCTGCAAGACTGCAGTGCTAACCACTGAGCCACCGTGCCGCCCGGATCCTGTCATGGTCCCCTGGATCCACTGATGATCTGATGTATCTGGGGACTCTTCTTCTTCATTACATGGAGTGTTGATTAAAATAAGGAACCACTAATTAGTGTAAATTGGACCCCTGGTGGATTTAATAAGGATAAAAGGCTATGACCAGAGCAGTTTCATCCTCACAATTGTGTGTAAATTTTCCTTTGTGCACTAATTATATAGATAAACAATGGCAGCAGGCACTTTACTTTTCCCCCTCACATCCTTCCTGGTTTCTATGGCTTGTGCCAGTACTAATTACTGGTTGTCAGCAAATTAAACCTGTTTGCGTTTCCCACCGAACACGCTCAGTTACGGCCAGTTCCAGCCTGAGCCGCTGATCTTTTATGGCTTCCTCTAAAGGTCATTGTCTGCATCCTATCTGGCTTGAAAGTTTGGTGCCACTCCGTATAGCTGGTGGCATTTATGCTGATTTTTTCCAGACTTTGCAAGGAATCACCATCTACATCAATATCTATATAATTCCTGGTGCCACATACTTGTGTATGTTTGTTAACATTAATCTGTTTCTACAAAAGCTGGTACCAATCGGTATAACTGATACTGTATTAGAAGTTGTTACACAGATTTTTAAGGCTTCACCATCTACATCAATATCTACATCCTCCCAGTCTTTCATAGTCTAATGTGATATGTGCAAAAAATGTATCTCTTTCTTGGAAGCCTGGGTTCAAATTATTAAAATTACTATTACAGCTCTTGTAGTGGTTGTTACCCCCATTTTTCTGGACTTTCAAGGATTCACCATCTACATCAAAATCTACACCCTTCCTTTCTTTCAAAGTCCCTATATACATTGTTGATGTAAAAACATTGATCTGTTTCTGAGAAGCCTGGGTGCAAATTAGTAAAGTTACTATCACAGTAGTTGTAGTGCATGTTACATCAATTATTTACATGTCTCACCATCTGCATCAACACCTACATATTACTTAGCTTGAATAGTGTCACATATACGTGAACATTGATAGGATAGTTGGGTGTCAATCAGTATTTACAACTCTTGAGGAAGTGAATTCATTTTCTCCAGACTTCTCAAAGATTAACCATCTTCATCAATATCTACATCCTACCAGGCTTGAATGTTGCCACAAATGAGTATATGTGGGAATATTGATCTGTTTGTAGGAAAGCTGGGTGACAATAGTTGTATTTAAAACCCATATAGTGGTTGTTACCATGAAATTCTACACTCTCAAGGATTCAACAACTCCATTAATATCTACATCCTAACTGGCATGAATAGTGTCATACATTAATTGGAAAGTTGGGTGTCAATCAGTTTAGCAGCCGTTATAAGGACTGTGGAGGTTGTTAACTCATTTTCTCTAGCCTTCTAAAAATTCACCATCTCTATCAATATCTACATCCTGCCAGGCTTGAAGAAAGCCACAAACTTATATTGTAAAAAAGCTTAGGTGGTAATTAGAATAGCTGACATTAGAACTGTTATAAAGGTTGTTAGCCAAGTTATCTAGACTTCTCATGGAATTACCATCTCAATCAATATCTACATCTAATCTGTCCTGAATAGGGCTAAGTTCGCACTTCCGTTGTTTTGCATCAGTTACAATCCGTCTGCTTGAGGAATTACGGTATCCTGGAAAATATTTAGCAGGAATCCGTTTTTTTTCCCCATAGGCTTCTATTATCGACGGATTATGACTGATGGCCTTGCGTTGCATCCGCCGTGTGACAGATCAGTCGTTTACTGACTAACCGTCAGGCGGGAGCAACACTCAATGTAACGTTTTTTTGGAGCTGCAAAAAAATGCACTCCGCAGGTGTCCGTCGCAATCCGTCAAGACCTATAATGTATGTCTATGGTGCTGGATTCCGCCGTAATCCGTCACACGACGGAATCCAGTGCTAGATTCAGTCATGCTCTACTGAGCATGCCCAGCATGTTTGGCACACCCATTGGGCTGTCCCGAACACAAACGGATCACGACGGATCCGTAAAAAAAAAACGGATGAAACTGACGCAACGGATCAGTTTTTTCACAGGATTGTGAACAGAATACTGTGAAATAACACTTCTGTTGCATCAGGTGAGATCGACGGACCTGATAAATTTAAAACAACGGAAGTGTGAACTTAGGCTAACATGTATATACCAAAATTCTTGACTTTTCATGGATTCACCATCCACATGATCTACTTCTAACCATGTCTCAGTAGTGCAGCCTCAAAGTAATCTCAATACTGCATTGCATATATATATTAGTACTGATTTTATGGGCCAAATCAAGCAGGAAGCAACAGGCAACCACTGAGTGCGAGCTAAAACCAGTTGTTTGGTGAAATGGCAGCTGGTATGTACTGGGCAAAAGTGCTGTAATTCAATCACTTTGCCCACAGGGTATCAACTGCACTTTACATTTTCCAATTACAATCTCATAATCCATCAGAACAGATTCAATGATCACAAAGTTTTTACTTCAGTCACTTTTTATAAAAATTAATCAGAACAACCTTAGTTTGTTTCGGAGGTTGGGGAAGAGGTGTTCACTGACAAAGGAGCAGATACAGGTATGAAAACGTAGACTCTATCTTTTAGACTATAAAGTTGCCCCCCTCCCTTTTTAAAGCAGCATTTCCCCTTTAAAGAGGACCTATCACTGGCCATAAATGTATTTTTTTTTTAACCTGGAGAAAATTCCACTGTTCCACTGAATCCGTCGTTGTTTTTGGTATCATATTGTGACTCTCCATTCTGGAGATATAGCCCCTTCTTCTCTGTATGTAATGTATATCTAGTTTTTTAAAGCCAACTGGGTGTGGTCCTCAAGAAAATTCAAATAAACAACTGATGACCACGCTCACTATAAGAATAGATTTATATAAAGGGAACAGAGGGGCGCAGGAAGAAAAGACAAGCAACGCCGGAATCGGAACAGTGGCATATATACCAGGCGGAGAAATGTAAATTTTATGACTAAATAAAACCACTAATAATATATTATATCTCTATATAGACACACACACACACACACACACACACACACACACACACACACACACACACACACACACACACACACACACACACACACACACACACACACTGATAAGTGTATATATATATCTATAGTGTGTGTGTGTTTATATATTTATATATATATATATATATATATATATATATATATATATATATATATATATATATATATATAAAATAAATTGTTATTGCCTCCTATTTTGGCCTTTGCACACATGGTCAGAGGGCAGGGCAAGAGCAGAATGGCATCTGTGCCAGGGGCTGCATAATTCTGTTGGACGTGACCCAATTAAGGCAGGTGTGAATACAAGGCAGGTGGAGCTGTAATCTAAAAGCATCGCCTGTGATAAAATCTTTCTCCTAGGTAACAGCTTGCAATAAACACGACTATGACAAATGCCCAATCATTATACGCTCGCCTAGCTACCTGAACGACGGATATATAATGGGTTCTCCAGGGACACTTTTCCTTTAAATTTTGCCCCAATGTAAGACTCTACCAGGAGTCATCTGCCTGACTTTTGCCAGTGTTTTATTGTTGCGTTTTCATTCTATTCAATTTGATTGGGCGTTTTTAAACTAGATTAGAAAAATAGAAATGTGGGGCGGGACTTAAAGGGGAACGCCACTAAAAAAAATGTAACTAGCAATTAGTAGCATATTAATTGAATTCTTTAATAAATGACACCTGTAAACTCAGAGCTAGATGGGTAGATTCCTAAGCATCATGGCACTATGTACCTTGGTGACCACCTGGACCTCCATGTTTTTTATAGACTAGTTTGAAAAACTTCTAGTGGTTCTTCCAGCCTTTGCGCAGACCTTTTTAGTTTGATATATTTTAAGACATCACTGATCTGGAGATGAGCAGTAGATGACATCATTGTTGGAGGTGTGTGATGTCATCTTGGGGGTGTGGTTAATTGTCTGAGTGTGTTTACGGCTGACACAGAACAAAGTGATTTTCCTGCATTCTAATGCACACAATATTTTGAAGGTGACAATGCCTTGAGTTTTCCCATCCTTCTATATTCCGGGAAGCTGTTACGTCTTCTCTCTTCCCTTTCTCCTGAGTGGTGTTTCCTTGCACATACCACAAGCGACTGCTTGCATTACATGACCCCTTTTGCTGTTTCCTGAAATATTCAGGAAAACACTTTTGCAACTCTATCCACAATATTCCCAGAATTATTGTATTAGTGATTGTATAGGAGGCTATAAGAGAAGTTACTAAGAAAATACTCAAAATATGGATGGAATTCGGTACCAGGGCAGAAGAGGAAGGGGCACCAAATAATTAGAAACAAGTCAATCCATTTGACGAAATTTATTCCGATCAGTCTGAGCTTTGGCAACTGCCTCGGCATATATCAAAATTCTGGGTTGCCCCCAGTCCCACAATTTCAGGGGTTGACCTAAATTTTTGGAAACGGTCTTGGCAAATCCTAGGGTCAAAAGGGGGTAAAGTTTCTGAAAACCCCCTCCCAAAAGAAGGTGGTCCTAATCAGGTTGGCCATTTTACCTTCGGTCTTATGTGGGGCTTACAATGATGATTGGAGATTTAGAAGGTGGAGATGGGTCCACTTCGTTGACCTCTGGGATGACTATTTTCCCAACTCTGAGGCAGTAGGCCCAAACATAATGGCAAAGACTCCCCCATTACTCAGATTTATAGATTTTGTCAGGTTGCAGGAGTGTGAGAAACTTGATGGTCAAGGAATCCCCACCTAGACCAACAGAAATCCTAGTGACAAGTAATGTGCAAAATGGTCTCAACTAAGTGGGTTTCCCATCCCTACATGAGTTTTAGGTGCTCATTTATTTACCACTCACTTCGGGCCTACCAACTACCTCCCCTAAAGGCGGAACTTTCAAGTAGCAATCAAACTAGCCAAATGGTTGTCGCAGCCCCACCGATGTTACTAGCCTGACTTAAAGGAATTGTCCACTTTAGGCAAATCTTTTGTAAAATGTCCTTATGAGACCCCCGTGTCAGCAAAAGGACTGGTCAACATTTTGGAGCACTGTTGGCTATATTTAACCCATTGATTTCCATGCTTTGTGTGTACGTTAAGCTCTTTACTAACTTCGTTATTGTGTATGTTCTTAGTTACAGATTTGTTGACCAACCTCAGTAATGTGCAGTCATGTGTTACAGTGTCGGCCACGAGAAGCCTTGTCACACCCGGACGACAACCATTGAAAAGCTCTAGAGATTTAAAGGGTTACTTTTTACATGAGCGAAGTGTGACTGCCAGATGGGGAACAATATGTTTACAATCATCAGCGTGTGATACTGGTGGATGTTGTGTGAACAGTCTGTTATCTTGATGGAAACATAAGTCATCTGTTCCTGTCAGTTCCACTGAAACTTATTGTTGTCGTCTAGTGACGGACTACAAGGCCCAGCATTATGCTCTAAGTTGCACAAGGCTCTGCAGATGTGATGCAACCCCATAAAATTGTGTAGGTGTCAAAAGTAGCTTATGTTAATGTGCCTCAAAGTGGGTATTTTTGAAAGGATCAGGTTGGATAATACTAAAAGTGCCCCTTCAGGTTATCATTAGACTACTAGAGGGTAACCTCACAGAATTGCAATTTCTGACATTTCCTAGTCGTGATCTTTAAAGATAAAGCCCCGATTTCTAATTAAATAGAAAAGTATGGCTGTCTTATTGCAGAAATAGCGCCACACCTGACCATAGGTTGTATCTGGTACTGCACTTCAGCTCCATTGAAATGCATTGAGCTAAACTGCAATACAAGACACAACCTGGAGTCAGATGTGGTGGTGTTTTTGAAATATTTTCTAATGAAATGTTCATGATGGTATATTGCGACATATTTCTTCTTTTTAACTTTTTTATTTCTTTTTAGAAAATGGCCTTTCTTGACAGTTTCCGAAGCATCTTGGCATCTACGTGGCTTTTGTCCATTTTCTCTAATATGGCCAAGGCTCAAACCGTGCCTACGGGCTGTGGAGATGGATTGAACTGGATCTACTATAACTTATGTGACCTGTCAGCAGCGTGGGGTATTGTCCTACAAGCCATAACCAGTGCGGGCATTGTGTCTTCCTTCATCCTTACCATCGTCTTGGTAGCCAGCACCCCCTTCATTCAGGACAAGAGGAAGAAGAGCATGGTGGGAACTCAAGTATTTTTCCTTATTGGCACTATTGGACTTTTTTGTCTTGTGTTTGACATGGTGGTCCAGAAAGATTTCTCCACTTGTGCATCTCGGAGGTTCCTCTTTGGACTCTTCTTTGCTATCTGCTTCTCCTGTTTATGGGTCCATGCGGGGAATCTCAACTACTTGGTAAGGAAAAACACCGGGCCAAATGGTTGGTGGATTTTTGGCATAGCCGTTGCCCTCTGGCTGGTAGAAGTGATTATCAACACGGAGTGGCTGATTATCACCATCGTACGGACAAACAGTACTGTGCAAAACCCATGCGCCATAGAAAACCAGGACTTTGTCATGGCGTTGATCTACGTCATGTTCCTCATTATTGCTGGATTTTTTACCGCCTGGCCAGCTTTGTGTGGACGATATGGTCACTGGAAGAAGCATGCGGTCTTCATTATAATAACACTTTTCCTATCTGCTTGCATTTGGATTGTGTGGATTGTCATGTATGTCTACGGAAATTCTCGTGTTGGAAAGCCGAAATATTGGGATGACCCAACATTGGCCATTGCTCTGGTATCAAACGCCTGGGCCTTTGTGTTCCTCTATATCATCCCTGAGATTTCACAATTAACCAAGCCAAGTCTAGAGCAGACCTTTGAAGAAGACCTTTACCCTTCAAGAGGGGTTGGTTACGAAACTATTCTCAAAGAACAAACCTCCCAGAGCATGTATGTGGAAAATAAAGCATTCTCTATGGACGAGCCACAAGCTGGTGAGCACCTATGGTTAAATTCCAGTAGTATAGATGACAGCCCCACATCAGTGGTCAGGTGGGGTGGAGAGGTTTTAATTCCACCACTCCTAAGTCTGTGGGAGCTAAAGGTTATCTATATCTTCTCATATGTCCGAGTTACATCCCATAACATTTTTTTGCTGGGCACCCACATGGAATGGGAGGGAAACCATCTCGTAGGCCTAGAAAGCCTCCACCATCTTGTAGGCTTAAAAAAACATTTACCACTCTATAGATGTAAAGAACCTTTTAAAGGGGTTGTCCATTGAAAACAAGTAATCATTTTTCCACAGAATAGGTGATAACTTGTTGTTTCTGGGGTTCCGCAGAGTGGGGCTCTTTTATCCTTATTGGAATGGAGTGGGAGTGAGCATGCTGGACTGCCACTCTATTTATTTCTTATGGGGCTGCCGAGCGATGTTTTTTACATTCGCTCCTTAGAGAATGAATAGGGCAGCTTTCAGACATCCAACCATTTTGTAACTGGATATAAATTCCTTGTTTTTCCATTAAGACCCCACCGATCGGTAAGTTATCACCTATTTAAGTTGACTTGTTTTCACCAGACAATCCCATTTATTTAATTGCTTCCAACACCAAGACCTTTAAGGGCCTCTACAGCTTTGCAGTCTTAAAGGGGTGGTTCACCCGTATTTTTTATTGTCTAGATCGATATTATATTGAGAAACAATGTTTCTCTCAAATACCTTAAGTTGGCAATACTGCCTGTGAGAGGCGCTATTGCAGACCGCTTGTTCCCCGCTCCGTGACCTCGGGCATCCGGTGACGTCACATCAAGTTCCTGACACCACGGCCGCAGTGTCCGTGAGTGATGGGCTGTGGGCAGTGTTTCACCGCTCGTCATAGCCCATCAGCTCCCTCCTCCCTCACGGCAGAGCGCTGCAAGCAGGAGACACGCTGAGCTGTGACAAGTGGTGAAACACCGCCTACAGCTCAGTGAGTCAGGAAGACTGAGGCCGGCCGCAGGGATGTGACGTGTCCGGAACTTGACGTGACGTCACCGGATCCCCAAGGTCACGGAGCCCGAGGCTCACGGAGCGGGGAACAGCGGTCTGCAATAGCGCCTCTCACAGGAAGTATTGCCAACATAAGCTATTTGAGAGAAACATTTTCTCAATATAATATCGATCTAGACAATAAAAAATGTGGGTGAACCACCCTTTTAAAACCCCTGTATCACCCTGTTGACGTAAGGAGCCCCCTAGGGACAAATAGGTTGCTTAGCAGTATTCTAGGCAATGCATGGTCACGTGAGTGGCCAACTGTCCATCCAGAGGGGGCACCTCAGAGCCCCATTTTCAGGATCGGTGGGGCCCCCAGTGGTAGAACCCTCAGAGATCAGCAAGTTGCCATCTATCCTGTGCAAGGTTAGGACAAACCCTTCCTGACATGTGATGTGCTTGTGTATGGAATGGGCTCAGGAGGGGAGACCATTCCATACCTGGCGGATGCCGGCTATGCTACACACTTGTCACCTGATTCTTCTGATCGCTGCTGTTTAATCCCTTACACGTCACTGTCAATCTTTTTGTATTCTTTTGTGCCTGCGTCCCCGTGACAACACTTTTTACCCTAGAATACTGTCAGTTTTGTGTTACATTAGACCGAAGATCTATATAAAGCCAAATTTTAGTACCCTAGTGTCCTGGCAGCCCAGTGGGATGTTGGCCACTCTTGGCAACCAGATATTTTATTTTTCCTTTAATTTACCAGTCCTAAAAAAAAAAATACTGCGTACTGTCATGAAACTGTAGAGCTGCCACAGTACAGAGTCAGGAAGTGTTGTCATAGGGGCACATGTACAGCAGCAGATATAGTAAATTGTACATTTTTGCGTCTCTCCTAGTATATAGCTCTAATGCACTCAGTTTTCTAGCAAGCCTGAACTCCTATCTGTGTTTTTCTATTCCCAGCCAAGCGGCCCGTGTCTCCATACAGTGGGTACAATGGACAGATCAGGAGCAGCGTATACCAGCCCACGGAGATGGCACTAATGAATAAAAATACGGTAAGTGCCAAGTGCGAGCCTGCGGCTGCCCAGGGGCTCCTTCACCCAGATAGCAGCTACACTGGAGCTATTCATAGTATCCCGGGTACTCATCCAAAACAGACACTGCTTCTTAAAGTCATACCATGCAATTTAAAGGGGCTGTAACCCGAGTCGTTCCGGACTTCTTGTTGGCTAGTTTCCAAGAAAGTGGTATAGAAGCAGCGGTTGTGTGCGCTGCCTTCATCCCGTAAACCATGCCCATAGCAGACCTCTGCATGCACGTAGTACTTGGCTATATACATCCAGTAAAGGGGGAAATCACTACCTTTAAAAAGTAGCATAGTATGCAATGTCTCCAGTTTTGGGTTTTTTTTCAGCATTTCCCAAATTTTATGTTAGAATACTGATTTTCAGCCTCAATTTTTCTGAACTGGGCAAGCTCTGTCCAAATCTCACAAGCCGAAAATGTTAATAGGGGCCAGGAGGTGCATTGGCTCTCTATATGGTCAGGCTATGGCATGGGGCCAGTTAAATGCCATTTTTCTATTAATTAACTGATAAGCTTCTGCCAGACAACTTGTGCTTTACATCTCCTTTCTTTTTTGCCACAGACAGAACTTCCATATGATGTAATCATTCCCAGAGCTACTGCCAACACTCATCCTGCGGCCAGTGGAAACTCCACACTGAGAGCCGAGGACGCATTTGCTGCACAGAACCGGCCCACCACAAATAACGGACAGGTAACTATCCATTCCAGTGATCTGTACATGCATTACTTATGTCCTACCAATCCTGAGATGAGATACATTCTGTATTATACTCCAGAGCTGCACTCACTATTCTGCTGGTGCAGTCACTGTGTACATACATTACATTACTTGTCCTGTACTGATCCTGAGTTACATCCTGTATTATACTCCAGAGCTGCACTCACTATTCTGCTGGTGCAATCACTGTGTACATACATTACATTACTTGTCCTGTACTGATCCTGAGTTACATCCTGTATTATACCCCAGAGCTGCACTCACTATTCTGCTGGTGGAGTCACTGTGTACATACATTACATTACTTATCCTGTACTGATCCTGATTTACACCTTGTATTATACTCCAGAGCTGTTCTGCTGTTCTGTTGGTGGATTCACTGTGTACATACATTACTTATCCTGTACTGATCCTGATTTACACCTTGTATTATACTCCAGAGCTGCACTCGCTGTTCTGTTGGTGGATTCACTGTGTACATACATTACATTACTTGTCCTGTACTGATCCTGAGTTACATCCTGTATTATACTGCAGAGCTGCACTCACTATTCTGCTGGTGCAGTCACTGTGTACACACATTTCATTACTTGTCCTGTACTGATCCTCAGTTACATCCTGTATTATACTGCAGAGCTGCACTCACTATTCTGCTGGTGCAGTCACTGTGTACATACATTACATTACTGATCCTATACTGATCCTGATTTACACCTTGTATTATACTCCAGAGCTGCACTCACTATTCTGCTGGTGGAGTCACTGTGTACATACATTACATTACTGATCCTATACTGATCCTGATTTACACCTTGTATTATACTCCAGAGCTGTTCTGCTGTTCTGTTGGTGGAGTCACTGTACATACATTACATTATTTATCCTGTACTGATCCTGAGTTACATCCTGTATTATACTCCAGAGCTGTACTCACTATTCTGCTGGTGCAGTCACTGTACATACATTACATTATTTATCCTGTACTGATCCTGAGTTACATCCTGTATTATACTCCAGAGCTGTACTCACTATTCTGCTGGTGCAGTCACTGTACATACATTACATTATTTATCCTGTACTGATCCTGAGTTACATCCTGTATTATACTCCAGAGCTGTACTCACTATTCTGCTGGTGCAGTCACTGTACATACATTACATTATTTATCCTGTACTGATCCTGAGTTACATCCTGTATTATACTCCAGAGCTGTACTCACTATTCTGCTGGTGCAGTCACTGTACATACATTACATTATTTATCCTGTACTGATCCTGAGTTACATCCTGTATTATACTCCAGAGCTGTTCTGCTGTTCTGTTGGTGCAGTCACTGTGTACATACATTACTTGTCCTGTACTGATCCTGAGTTACATCCTGTATTATACTCCAGAGCTGCACTCGCTATTCTGCTGGTGCAGTCACTGTGAACATACATTACTTTACTGATCCTGAGTTGCATCATAAAGTGTCTCGCAATTCTGAAGCAAGACTGAATTTTTTTTTCTATTTTAGGCAAATTCTTCCCCCTACAGTCAGTGGTGAGGTCCACGTTCTGCAGCATCCGGAGCTGGAATCCCCTTCCTGCCTTCATGTACCATCCAGTATAGTGACTAAAGAGGAGAATTGTCACACTGCTGACACCTGCACCATTATGGGTCGAAAGCATCATTTCGGAAATTATTTTAAGGGAAAGTGGGGGTTAAAGGTCATTTCAAGGTCAAATTTATCAATTACAGGTGAACGTGGCGTTACATAACACAACCACGTGCAGTTCAATGCTTTATTTGCACAGTCCATTTGAAGATTCATCACAAACGGCCATTTTTTGCTCAGGTCACAATGATGTCACTAGTATCCTAGTGTATTGATAGACTCAATTTTTCATATTGGCAAAATGGCTGCTTCTATTGGTACTATGTGAGTGGATAGTTTAATGCAGTGCTCTCCATCCTGTGGCTCTCCAGTTGTTGTAAAAGTAAAACTCCCAGCATGGTCTGACAATTGATCATTATCATACTTGTGTATCCAAGAAACATAATGTGCTCCCAGAAACTTACTGTGCCGTCATATGTGCCCCCAGAGATTTACAGTACCACGTGTCTCCGGAGGCGTCGCGTTCCGTCACATGTGTCCTCCGGAGGCGTCGCGTTCCGCCACATGTGTCCCCCGGAGGCGTCGCGTTCCGCCACATGTGTCCTCCGGCGGCGTCGCGTTCCGCCACGTGTGTCGTCCGGAGGCGTCGCGTTCCGCCACGTGTGTCGTCCGGAGGCGTCGCGTTCCGCCACGTGTGTCGTCCGGAGGCGTCGCGTTCCGCCACGTGTGTCGTCCGGAGGCGTCGCGTTCCGCCACGTGTGTCGTCCGGAGGTTTAATGTCCCATGTGCCCCCTGAAATGCGATGCAATGCACCATAAAAATCCACAACACAGACCAGGACCCAAAATTTTCTACATAATGACCAAGCTCTGTAAATTTACGGGACTTGTCCTGGACTTTAACCCCACTCTGTTGTAAATTTACATTACAGGGTTAAAGCTCCTGCAATCTAGCAACAGCAAGTCCTGTCCTCAGCTGTCAGACATAGCCGTAGACCCTAGGGAGAAGACAGAAGTGTTTTATTACCGTTTCTGTCTTGTCCATTCAGGCTACATAGCGCTCAGTAAGCACTATGCAGCAAACAGAAGCATCAACGTTACTGATGCATTTGTAGGACCTGGCGATCACATGATCACCAGGTCTCTGACAGCATAGCAGAGGTGCAGGATCTTAACAGACCCAGATCAGTGACACCTGGCACAGCAGGGTGCTGCCCCCCCCCCCCCCCAGTATGTTTGTACTTCGCATGTTTGCCTTGGAAAATGCAGGATTTTACTGCCCCAGCAAAGTGAATGAGGTATCTGAAATCTCAGACACACATGTTTTTTTCTTGCAGATTTAGGCTCTGTGCCCACGTGTGCGTATTGTATGCAGTTACGCTGCGTTCTGCACCGCAGCGTAACTGCATGCGTCCTGCGTCCCCAGCACAATCTATGAAGATTGTGCATTATCCGTGCGCACGTTGCGTATTAGAACGCAGCGATTTGCATGCTGCCAAATCGCTGCGTTCTAAAAAGCAACATGTCACTTCTTTCATGCGCTTTGGATGCAGCCCCCGCTCTGTCTATGGGAGGGGCTGTATTCCGAGCGCATGAAATCGGCTTTTCACTACGGACTCTTTCTGCAGCGATTTGAAGTGCACGTGTGCTGTTCAAATCGCTGCCGAAATTTCTGCAGGGACAGAACGCTACGTGCGCACAGAGCCTTAATGCAGTTTCATTTGTGCAGCATGTCAATTATCTCAGCGTTTTTCACCCATTCTAATGATTAAATAAAAAACACAACAAAAACTCCTATGGATGCCACGATAATTACAGTGGGGAAAAAGCAAGAATAAAAGAAAATAAATGTTCCCAAAGATATTTTATGTTCGGGGGGTGGGGCAAATTAAAAAAAAAATAAAATAAAATAAATCCTCTGCAAAAAATACAAATAAAGTCCCCAGAATAAAAAAAATCAAAGAAAACCCTTTTCTTTTTAATTTTATAAATAATTTTATTACATAACGGTAGCAAACAAAGGCTACACATTTTAGTTATTCCAAACCTCTCCCAACTTTGAAAGATAAGAATGAGGAACACAAACTACATATACTCAGTCCTTTATTGAGGCCTAACATTGTTCCCACACAGTATGGTACCATCTTCATGGCCCCCACAGTGACCCCCACATAGTATGATGCCCTCACAGCCCCCCTCCACACAGTATTTTTGTTTTCACAGCTCCAACACACAGTATGATGCGCCCATAACCCACTAACCATCATGTTGCCCACACAGTGTACACAAAGCTCAGCTATGTCGGCGCACAGTCGCGGTTCAGCTATGTCGGCGCACAGTCGCGGTTCAGCTATGTCGGCGCACAGTCGCGGTTCAGCTATGTCGGCGCACAGTCGCGGTTCAGCTATGTCGGCGCACAGTCGCGGTTCAGCTATGTCGGCGCACAGTCGCGGTTCAGCTATGTCGGCGCACAGTCGCGGTTCAGCTATGTCGGCGCACAGTCGCGGTTCAGCTATGTCGGCGCACAGTCGCGGTTCAGCTATGTCGGCGCACAGTCGCGGTTCAGCTATGTCGGCGCACAGTCGCGGTTCAGCTATGTCGGCGCACAGTCGCGGTTCAGCTATGTCGGCGCACAGTCGCGGTTCAGCTATGTCGGCGCACAGTCGCGGTTCAGCTATGTCGGCGCACAGTCGCGGTTCAGCTATGTCGGCGCACAGTCGCGGTTCAGCTATGTCGGCGCACAGTCGCGGTTCAGCTATGTCGGCGCACAGTCGCGGTTCAGCTATGTCGGCGCACAGTCGCGGTTCAGCTATGTCGGCGCACAGTCGCGGTTCAGCTATGTCGGCGCACAGTCGCGGTTCAGCTATGTCGGCGCACAGCCGCGGTTCAGCTATGTCGGCGCACAGCCGCGGTTCAGCTATGTCGGCGCACAGCCGCGGTTCAGCTATGTCGGCGCACAGCCGCGGTTCAGCTATGTCGGCGCACAGCCGCGGTTCAGCTACGTCGGCGCACAGCCGCGGTTCAGCTACGTCGGCGCACAGCCGCGGTTCAGCTACGTTGGCGCACAGCCGCGGTTCAGCTACGTTGGCGCACAGTTGCGGTTCAGCTACATTGGCGCACAGTCGCGGTTCAGCTACGTCGGCGCACAAAGCTCAGTTACAGGAACAATGGCAGCTTATGCGCTCTTAATGATCTATTACAGTTTTTGTTCAGTGCACACCTGAAGCGGGGTGGGCCAGTGTAAACAGGCTATTAAGCAACCACTGATCGGGAAATATGTTATAAATGCGTAGTGTAAACGCACCCCTACTGCTTATCACTCCCAGGTGCCCTTCACCTCAGATTGGCATCGACACCCTATCTGCGGAGTTGCCTGGAGATGAAGATGACCGAATAGACCGAAACCTGCACTTGAGACTACATTGTTAAGCCTCAACTGGGAGTTGTAGTCTCACAACACCTATAGAGCTTCAGATTGGAGACCATCCATTTCAACAGGCCTCATGTATCAGGACTGCTAGAGGTCTTGTTGCTCCTAGCAACCAGAGTTGGCTTTAATTAAACTGCACTGGAAAATGGCGGTCACTAATTGGTTGTTATGGACAACAAGAAGACTTTTTCCTCGCTAGCCCTCTTGGTTCAAGAGGCCTAGTACTTTTTTCAGCCCTGTGGCAATAACTGCTGCCGATATATACCAGTGCCTTAAAACAACTGAAAGTCTGTTTATTTCACTGTGTATTTCTGGAGCAGATATGGAGAGGTGGGGGGAGGGGGAGGGGATCTTAATTTTTTTTTTTTTAATGTATATTTTACTTACCTGATGTTCTGTATAGAGTGTTATTTTTACACTTTTGTTTTGCGTATGAAAGTGATAACTGAATGGATGTTGGTGTGAGTGTTTCCGCTATGGGGTCAATCACGTGATGATCAGTCACCGCCGCGTTTGTGCCGGTTCCTTCAAGAGCGACGATATAATGCTAAAATCACCGAAGGGAAAAAAAAACAAACACAACAACTGACTTCTTGTGGCTTCATAGCTGAGATTGTTTCCGTTTAATTTGAGAAAAAGAAAAAAAAAGTGAATATTTAAATTAAATTTGTTGTTATATTGTAATTATTTGTGAATAAATTGAACAAAAAATGCTTTGGGCTGAATTTTAATTTTTCAGATTTCTTTTTTTTTTTTTTTTTTTTATTCTGTAGGATTTCATTATATCATTCTCAATCCTTAGCGTACAGTCAAACTGCGAAAAATGTGTATTAATGTGTGTCTTCTATGCTGCTGTAGAGAGGTGCAGGGCGGGAGTCGTGGGCGAGGGAATGACTCTGGATGTCCCAACACGTTACATGAAATACACAGTCCTGGCAGGGTGTGTACGCTTTTGTCGTGCGGGCTATGAACCTGTGCAGGCCAGGACCAGGATGACCACTCGTACCCACAAGAAGACCACCAGTTCTTTTCAAACAACACTTTACTCGACATTTCATTCTTTGCAACTACTTCACACTCCAGATACCGGGCACATATCTTCCAGCACGTTATTGTTTTACAAGGCATGTTCGGACAGTCTAAGTTCCCATTGAGTTGCTCCTGATCTTACTGGTCCTGTGAGTTCCAGCACAATCCAGCCCATCGTTCCAGCACAGTTTGTGACTGTAATTTTCCCTTCCTGCAGTCCCATGTCCAGTCTCTTTAAGGGTCCCATCATAACCAGAGTAAAGATTAGTGCTCCTGGGCGTCTTTAGGGAAACCACTTGGGTGATCCACTGTTCACACAACAGTTGAAATTAACATGGTTCCTTGATGGTTTCTGAAGTTTTGTCCTCTGGCTCCTATTGTCGGGGGTCTCTCCGTTCAAGGATCAGTCTCTCATTTCAACGTTGTCCACACTCCATATCTGCCAACACTCGAGGTTCATGCGATCTTGCATTTGGTCTTTCTTCTCTTTTGTTGCCACACACCACCCACTATATGTTACCTTCATGACTGACTGCATATACGTCCATGATTTTTGCTCACTAAGTCTTCACCTAATTCTCCCGAATGAACCATCATGTTCCCTTTCACTTAACCACTCCCATGATGGGCTGGTCCCAACGCTTATCTATTGCTGACCCTACAGTCTCACAACTTCCTACACAACTGCTATGCCATACATTACCACATACATTACTTACTATACATTACACCTTATACTCTACACATCATTACTAACACTTATCCCACTACATCACAAGGCAATACAAATTAAATGACACAATATATACAAGAGGCATTGCACACATTACAAGAAAATAACAGGATTGGTGTCTTTAGGGGTGGGAACGTGACAGCTATAGTACACTGTGCTATGATCACTTGGTGTTACAGGTCTAAAGACTAAAGGGTGCTTTTAAACGCTGCGACATCGCTACCGATATATCGTCGGGGTCACGGTGTTTGTGACGCACATCCGGTGCCGTTAGCGACATCGCAGCACGTAACAGCTATGAGTGACCTTAAATGATCGCAAAAGAGTTAAAAATCGTTGGTCTGTGACACGTCGTTCATTTACCAAGAATCGTTGTCTGGTCAGTAGCGAGGTTGTTCGTCGTTCCTGCGGTACTACACATCGCTACATGTGATACCGAAGGAACGACGAACATGTCCTTACCTGCTGTCCACCGGCAATGAGGAAGGAAGGAGGTGGGCGGCATGTTCCGGCCGCTCATCTCCTTCCCTCCTCTGCTATTGGGCGACCGCTAAGTGACGCCGCAGTGATGTCGCTATAACGCAGAACGCACCTCCCCCTTGAAGGAGGGATTGTTCGGCGGTCACAGCGACGTCGCTGAAAAGGTATGCGAGTGTGACACTGCCATAGCGACAATGTTCACTACGGCAGCGATCACCAAATGTCGCACGAATGACGGGGGCGACTGCTATCGCGCGCGACATCGCTAGCGATGTTGCAGTGTGTAAAGCACCCTTAAGAAGGCTGCACTACTGATAGATTCTGAAAACCGTCCCTTATGGTTTGTCAGATGCAGTGTGGTCAAGCTGGTGGGATGTATCTGCATACTTTCTGATAGTCCCTATTTTGCCGGGACAGTGCCAAAAAATGGGAAGGGGTTAGAAAATTGAAACCCAAAGTGGGCATGTGGTGAGTGGTTACCAGGTTATCATTGGCACAGGTTTTACATATTCTGAATTGTGGATTGTAATAGTAATTATGATCCAGGGGTGTTGTGATAAGCATGTTTGTCAACTTTTGAATATGTAGTGCTGGCATCCCTGCACCCCTTGCTCCCCTTCCCGCAGGGATTCGCATTTTACCACTGCGGCTGGCTCTCGCCACTCTACCCAGCGCAGTCGTCCACGTGGGTGCTTCCTGCTTCCCCTTCCCATGGCCTGTGCGTGTGGCACAGGTCCTCCGGGAGTGCTCCTAGGCTGTGCAAGCGCGCCGCGGCCTTTTTAAAGTGCCAGCACTTCAGTTTCGAGAAGTACCTCTCAGTGTATCGCTGAGAGGCACTGGATACTTAAGACACTCTGCCACTAGGGGAGGTGCCTGATCAATATTTTCAGTTAGTGGTTTTGTGCCCTAGCCAGCTAGTTGTCAGCTCCCCTTGTCCACTGTACTTCCATTACAGTGTACAGTGTCCTTGCCTGTCTCCCGGTCCCGTCGGTACCCTGTGTCTGTCCACCCCTGCCGTGCCACCAGCCTTAGGTACCCTGGAGGTCCTTGCTACATTAGTAATAACTCTAAACTCTGGCATACCAGAAGTTTTATAGAAAAGACATCTTTCGTAAAAAATGAGAATTACTTCTTTAGTAATGCTTTGTGTTCTTTTGGCACCAAAAAAAATTACAGATACAGTCCATTTTTTACGAAAAAAGTCTCTTCTATAACATTTGGTGTGCCAGAGTTTAGAGTTCTTACTGGACTGATTTTGTTTACTCTAGAGCACCCCTCACTTGGTGGTTGAGCCAGACTTTTCCCTTTTTCCTTGCTACACTAGTGACTGTGTCCGCTTGTCACTTTGTCCGTCCCTGCCCTAGGGGTCAGCTGCCACAATCCAGGTAACTGCCCTGGGAGTGGCACCTGGCTCCTGCCTTGAGGTGGGCGCTTAGTCAAGTGCCCCCCCCCCACCTCCACTAAGGGTAAGCCTGGGCTCCCCCTGTGGTCCAATGGGTCCGCTCCTGCTTGCCGCTTTACCATTTTCCAGGCGAGCATTAGAATGGTCTACCGGGAGGAGGCCTCTAAGCCCTTTTTACTGCCCCCTGAATGCAAATTTCCCAACGTTTTTGGAGATTTTTAGGTCCCACTTCAAACCCCATTCCATGGACATCCTCTGCCAGGAAGGCCTTGATCCATCCTATAATGCCCACTTTTGGGAGTGGTCTTGTATCGAAACTACTACAATTTCCAAGAAGATACGCCATTTCCTTTTGAGAATTCTGTTTTTCTGGGGAGGGGAGGGGGGTTGGGCTGGTGCAAATGTGCATTTAGGTGCAGGATCTATCAATATCTACATCCTAACTGACTTGAATTGGTGTGAACATTGATGGATGGTCATCAGGTCATCTAACGCATGAAGGCCTCTATCATTAGTTCAGCTCCAGGCTTTGGGCCTGCAGTAATAGCTAAAAAAAAATAGGATTTGTCCCTATGAAAAGAACATAAAATTGACTTTTAATAATTTCATTGTCACTTTTCCAGAAATATGTAATTTATTTTACCTGGTGTAAATGCCGCTATTCTCCTGAATCTGGCAATGTTGATTTTGTTCCTGTGACACTCCATTCCTGAAATATAACCCTCTATTCCCTTTAAATAAATCCGGTCATGTTAGCCAAAGGGGTGTGGTTCTCAAGGCTCTCCCAAAGAGAATAGTAGATGACCACACCCATTTAAAAGATTAGTTTTAAATAAAGGAAGGCTAGGGCCATATCTCAGTAACGGAGGGGCGCAGGAATAAAAGAAAAACAACGCTGGATTCAGGAGAACAGTCACATTACACCAGGTAAAAAAAAGCTACGTATTTATGGCAGGTGAAAGGTTCTCTTTAAGAGACATGAGTACTTTCACAATGCAGTACCTTGTGTCAACCTGGTAAATATCCACTGTGGACTCCAACCTTTTATAAATCTATTCATCCATTCCTCCTAGAACTTTATGGTGGGGTATGAAAACTTTCTCAACACAATAGCTAATAACTGTGACCTAAGGTCATTCAGTATCGTATAGAAGGTTTACAGCCCCTGTGCAATATTGCACAGCAGAGGCAATACTTTATTGTTAAGGATGAGCCGTAGAGTTTGCTTTTGTGGGCACTTCCATTATTCCTTTAATTCTCCTAATCTCCTTCCAGGACCTGTCATTAGAAGACAATATTAGGAGGAGAAGTCAAATGTCGCAGTAATGTAACTATAGGGTGTGTTACTGTCATGGACTCCTAAGTTTGTGGTTAATAAGCAATAGGTTTGTAACACTAGTAATCACAGTTTGCTTTAAAGGGGGTTGTCTGAGAATAGAAAAAAATGGCACTTTTTTTTTTAAATGGCGCCACCTCTCTGCACAGGTTATGCGTGGTATTGCAACTTGGCCCCATTCACTTCAGTGGAGCTTAGTTGCAATCCCAGTCACAGCCTGTGGACATAGATAGTGCTGTTTTTGTAGGAAGTCAGACATGTTTTCTGCTTAGCCAAATTTATTATTTTGGTGTGATCAAACAATGTCTGACGAACGCGAGAAGCGGAATTTTCCATTCGGACGTCAGAATGGGACAACATAGGACAATTTTCCATTTTGCAAATACGCTCCTGTGTGTTTTCATTGAAGCAAATTATTTGTTCTTCCCTATTCTCAGCCATAAATTGTCCTCCAAGTGATGGGACACCGGTCCGCATTCAGTAGTCACTTACAGAATGATGATATCATCAAATTCCATTTTGGTGATTTTTTTTTTTTTTCTCAACTTGGTATATTTTGGGGTCACCTGTTTTTATAGAACTATTTTCTAGATCTCTGATGGCAGTAAGTGTTTATATCCAGTGGCAGAAAATCGTCCCGCTGTTGAGTTTGTTGCGGTGTATGAGATGTCCACAGGATATGAAACTTCTAGAGAGATGGTGTGAGATGATCTAGAATGGCTCCATGGTACACGTCTGCATGCCCCAATCACCAACTCTAGATTTGCAGTTCACTGCTTTATTGGATGGGAAAAAACCCTAGAATTAAAAGTTTCTGGGAGATTAGACAGGGTCTAGGAAATTCATTGACTCTTCCGGGAGTTATTTATATAGCTACTGGTACTGTACCACACTGGTAAATTTAGACAAAAGCAGCAAGGACGGGGTACAAAGTATTAAAATTTAACCTTTAATGAGTCCTATTAAAACGGAAGCAGGTAAAGCCTTCCTCCACAGTAGTTATCTTAAAACCAACACAATACAATCCCCTTTAGCATGTATAGGGGTACCATCAAGCCCAGGACAGCGCCTGTACAGATAACAAAAACAGGTAAGCTGACCCGTGCCAAACATATACCGGGACAGCTCACCCGTTGGGCCTTGGACCACCACGGTATCAAAAGGGTCCAGGAACCCTGTAATTATAGATAGAGGAGGATGGAACGATCTCACCACATCAGACGGCGATCCAAGCACTATCAGATAAGATCCTCATATCCTCCTGGGCGTCCCAGTGGTCCTATTTCAGTGGACTTAACACCTGGTCCCCTTAAGGAGATTGAGGTCCTGATGTCCTTGTTCTCCCAACGCGTTTCATATACAAAGATAATCGTCAGGGGAGTATAGAGAGTCAATCCTTACAACAGAAGGACAGGACATGCGGACGGCAAACAGCGGGGCTCCTATATGCTGCGCCTTATATAGGATATAGGAGCCCCGCTGTTTGCCGTCCGCATGTCCTGTCCTGTCCTTCTGTTGTAAGGATTGACTCTCTATACTCCCCTGACGATTATCTTTGTATATGAAACGCGTTGGGAGAACAAGGACATCAGGACCTCAATCTCCTTAAGGGGACCAGGTGTTAAGTCCACTGAAATAGGACCACTGGGACGCCCAGGAGGATATGAGGATCTTATCTGATAGTGGTTGGATCGCCGTCTGATGTGGTGAGATCGTTCCATCCTCCTCTATCTATAATTACAGGGTTCCTGGACCCTTTTGATACCGTGGTGGTCCAAGGCCCAACGGGTGAGCTGTCCCGGTATATGTTTGGCACGGGTCAGCTTACCTGTTTTTGTTATCTGTACAGGCGCTGTCCTGGGCTTGATGGTACCCCTATACATGCTAAAGGGGATTGTATTGTGTTGGTTTTAAGATAACTACTGTGGAGGAAGGCTTTACCTGCTTCCGTTTTAATAGGACTCATTAAAGGTTAAATTTTAATACTTTGTACCCCGTCCTTGCTGCTTTTGTCTCTTCCGGGAGTCCAGGAGGTCACTCGACTGGGTGTGTTGGGACATTTGGGATCTATGTACCGTACTAGACATCAAAAAAAGATAAAAACCCCAAACCCACTAAATAAATATATAGTTCAGACCAGACCCCCTAAACGAAGACCGAGACCAGGCCACACCCTGTCATCCAATTTAATAAATTAATACAGCACCCTCACCAGACCCTCAAAACTAATAGATACCCCACTATAGATTGTAAACTTCTACAGACCTCTAAATTAATACAGAATCTTTAAGCAAATACAGATCCTAGACCAGGCACCTAAACTAATACAGACCCCAGACTATAGGCTCTCTAAATGAATACAGACCCAAAACCAGACCACCTAAACTAATACATACCCCAGGCCAGACTCTGTAAACGTCTACAAACCCCCTAAACTAACACATAGACCAGACCCCAAAAAATAATATATACCCTAGATCAGACCATCTAAGCTAATACAGACTCCAGGCCAGACCTATACAAATACAGACCCCAAGCCTGTACTAGTACAGAGCCCAGGTCAGACCTCCTATACTAATACAGACCCAAAGCCAGACCTCTTATATGAATACAGACCCTAGGCCAGACTCTTATACTAATACAGACCCCAGGCCAGACAGCTTATACTAATATAGACCCCAGACCAGACCTCCTATACTAATACAAACCCCAGGCTAGATTATTATACTAATACAGACCACAGGCCAGACCTCCTATACTACTACAGACTCCAGGCCAGATGCCTTATACTAATACAGACCCCAGGCCAGACCTCTTATACTAATACAGACCCCAGGCCAGACCTCCTATACTAATACAGACCCTATACCAGGTCCTTCAACTAATACAAACCTCAGACCAGCCCTCTAAACTAATAGAGGATCCAAAGCCAGACCCCCTAAACTAATACAGACCCCAGATCAAACTCTGCAGTTACTCGCTTCAGATTGTTACTTCGAGTTGTAATCCTCTAAACTCCTGGACACTGCCCCTGGCATGAGAACATTTTCTGTGGCTTTGCCCAGGAGTGAAGAGAACTGCAGGAATTTGGAGAGGTGGTACCTGGGAGATTTGCCAGCTTTTCTGGGAAAGTTGGCAAGCACCGAATTGTATTATTAGTAATTCTCTTATAATGCACCCGCCTTCCTAAACCCATCAATGGCCCATTTACACAGACCCTGAGACTTGCTACCAATACCCATAGAACCCTCTTTGGGGGAGTTCAATCTTCTTATAAGCCTTTAGGTTAAATTTGGAATTAATTTTTCCCAAGATGGAGCAATAAAAACCCATAGTAACATCATATTGGGAAGTTGCTCCTTAATACATAACTTGTCTCCAAACCAGAGTTCACCATATTAAATACCTAAGTATTGTAAGTAAAGTAAGTGCTACTGGATGATGGAAGGAATGTGTCTGTACAAGGAGGAGCACAGGAGAGATGAGGCCGAACTTCAGAGGAGACATTTGCGTTTCAGTGAGTAATTTAGCTTTATGGGTTATTAAAAGCCTACAGTTGTAAAACCAGCGTATAGGTTGGAGGAAGCGCACAGCCCGAGGGGGAGCATGCTGCTTGGCAGCTTCAACAATGGAGAATTTGTTTTTAGACTTGACGAACGTTTATGGTGCTGTAAACTTTGGGCCTCTCTGTAAAAATGACACCAACAATCAATGTGTGTCATCTCTGGTGACACCATGTGATGCCATATATGACGATGTCCCACTATATAGGATTTATATAATCTGTGAGGTTAGGTGAGAACTTCACCCGTGGTGGTACCATTTCCAGACTGTGACCCAATCTGTAGATGGAGGGGCACAATCTCACTTAGAAAAAGGCAAGAAAATACTTGGCTACTTTCTCAAAGACTCCAAAATTTCTAAAGGGGAACACAGGTCTTTTACGCTCTCTAAAAATGTGTTCCCATAACCGTAATAACATCCAAGTCCCTGCCATACACAATGCCATGTCTGCGGTGATCGGGTCTGAAGTCTATATTTGTTTATGATGTATGGTCTGTGTCTGAAATTAGGTGGTCCAGTATGAGTCTGGGGCCTGTTTTTGTTTGAAAAATTTGGCTTTGGGTTTGTATTTAAGAGGTCTGATCTGAGTATGTATTTAAGGGGTCTGGTCTAGGGTCTGTTTTCATTTAGAGTCTAGTCTAGTTAGAGGTCTGTATTTCTTTAAAAGGTCTGGGGTCTGTATTTAGGGGGACTGGTCTGGGGTCTGCACTTAGGGGGGGGACAGGTCTGGGGTCTGTACTTAGGGGGGGACTGGTCTGAGGTCTGTATGTGTTTAGAGGTCTGATCTGAGACTGTATTATAAAGGTCCGATGTGAGTTTTGGTCTGTATTTAAGTAATCTGTTCTGGATGTGAGGGAGTGATATATAATCTGTATACAGGATGCCTGGTCTGATGTCTTTATTATGGTGGTCTGATCGGAGTCTTTATTAAGGGGGTCTTAGTCTGTGTTTATGAAATCTAGTATGGGTCTGAGGGACTGATATATAATCTGTATATACGATATCTGGTCTGGTGTCAGTATTAATTTAAGGGGTCTGGTCTGGGGTCTTTAGATAGGGGGTCTGGTCTGGGACTGGTGTGTGTGTCTGTATGGGGGAAACATGCAAGGAAGGGGGAAACATGGCAGCATGGGGGCTCATCTGTAGTCTGTTTTTGTTTAAATGATCTCATTTGGAGTCTTTTTTTTTATGGTTTGGATAAAGTCTGAATTTCTCTGGCCCGGTCTGATCTGATCTGTGGTTCATATTAATTTAATAGACTAAGGCTGTGTCATTAATTACGGGTTTGGCCTTAGGCCTATATTTATAGGATCTAGCATGCTTTTCTTTGGGATGTAATTAAGGCCAAGAAAATTGGGAGGGGTATACAATGCATATTTCACTTCTGGCGATAGGCATGTATGGGCTAGGAGAGGCACGCCTGGAGTATACTACCTAAACAAGATGATTAGGAACAACCACTCATGATTATAAAAACACTAATTTTCCCTGCCGCCCATGACAGCACCACATGAGAGATAGGTTCCGCCCACATCAGGACAGGAAACCCACTGATAAAAAGGCGGTACCTCTCCTCCACATCAGTTTGGTTTCCTGTCCTGGTATGGACAACCCATTGCTGTCCCAGGTCCGACCTGGTGTGGAAGCCTGGTACTTACCTGAAGCCGGTGCTCGGGCCTGGATGCATCCCCCCTCGGTCTCAGACCTCTGCGGCGGTGAGGCGCGGGCCTGGAGCGGGAGCTCGGCCCGGCGTCGCTCCAGGGATGTGCGCACTCACGGCGGCCGCTGGAAGGCTTGTCCCTGCTGTGCAGCACGCTGTAGTGAAGCTGGAAGCTCCGACCGGAAGTGACGCGATTCCAGGGTGACGTGCGCAATGCGACCAGGAAGTGACTGGTGTGCGCATGCGCACTAGGATCCAAGATGGCGGCGCCCATGTAACGAGACGAATGTGACCGGCGCTTGGGACTGGTGAGTTTTTTCTCCTCCATTGTTACCATTATGGCAGGAGATTCACCCCGCAGCAAGGAGCAGCGCAAGGAGTCGCCACAGCGGGGCTCGGAACGCGGCTCTGCGGATCGTTCCCGGAAAGCTGTATCCAGTCCGGGCAGCGTTCGGTCGGTGGGTCCCCAGAGGTCCAAGGGAGATAAGAATCCGCCTCCTGATCCGGTATTGCCTGGAGTCGTGGGGGTGAGTGGACTTCGTGGTCTTCCATGTTTCTAAGTCCCCGTTTCCGTGTCCCCTCTCTTGTTAGGTACCGAAAAAATGTGCCTCCAAGCAGCGTCACAAGGAATGTGCCATATGCCAATCCTCCCTGTCTTCGGATTACACCAAGGCCCTGTGTGCAGGCTGTATCCAACAGACCCTACTCAAAGAGGGGCCGGGGTTCTCATCTGAATTACGTTCCATTATCAGAGCGGAAGTACAGGAGTCCCTTAAATCCCTTAAGGGGGGCAAGAGGCGCAAGAAGTCCCGTCATCATAAGCTGTCTACTCCCGATACCTCAGCGGTTTCGGCTCAGGGCTCTCGGTCGTCGGGATCCTCGGGATCCTCCCCCTCCGCTTCTGGCTCCTCTTCCTCTTCCGATGAAGGTGGTCGCCCTTGTTTCCCTACAGCAGACGTCGGACCCTTGGTGAAGGCAGTGCGTTCGACCATGGGTATAGTGGACCCCAGGGGGCCCGAATCTACCCAGGATGTCATGTTTGGGGGCTTGGATTCCAGGAAGCGTAAGGGGTTTCCCATTCCCCAGAAGGTTCAAAGTCTCATTACTGACCAGTGGAAAAAAGTGGACAAAAGGTTGAATCTTAGCTCTTCCCTTAAAAGGAAGTACCCCGTGGATGAGGAGGCGTCTACCTCTTGGGATAGACCCCCAAAAATTGATGTCGCTATTGCCAAGGCGTCTCGTTCCACTACCTTGCCGTTTGAGGACTTGGGGTCCCTTAAGGATCAGCTGGATAGGAAGGCGGATGGTTTTCTGAGAGGTACATGGGAGTCTACGGCAGGTGGCTTGCGCCCGGCCGTGACCAGCGCCTGTGTTGCCCGGTCTTTAATGGTGTGGCTTCAGCAGTTGGAAGACCAGTTGCGCAATGACACTCCTAGGAAAGATATTATCTCGTCCTTGCCCTTAATACAGGGTGCTGCTGCCTTTATGGCTGATGCCTCGGTTGATTCTTTAAGACTATTTGCCAGGTCGGCGGCGCTTTCCAATTCCGCGCGTCGGGCCCTCTGGCTGAAAACTTGGAAGGGTGATGTCCAATCCAAGGGGCGACTATGCAGCATGCCTTGTGAAGGTGCCTATCTTTTTGGCTCTGGCCTGGACGACCTCCTCACTAAGGCATCCGATAAGAAACAGGGGTTTCCAGTTTTTCCGGTGGCATCCTCTCGCAGCCGGCCCTTTCGGAGACGTCAGTTTTTCGCAAAAAAGTCTCAAAAACCGCAAGATCAGTGGAAGGACCGTAGAAAGACTCCCTCGGCCTTTCTCTTTGGCAAGCACTCCGATAATAAGCCCAAGCCCTCTCAATGACGCCTATCATCAGGTAGGGGGTCGGCTGTCCCTCTTCCTCCATGCATGGCAGGCAATCTCCTCCAACAGGTGGCTCCTTCAGATTGTGGAGGAAGGATTAAAATTGGACTTCCGTTCACCCCCTCGGGGGTCTCTCATGATAACATCCTTGCGGTCCCCAGAGCGGCAGATGGCCTTGGAAGTGGAAGTGCTAACTCTCCTTTCGAGGAAAGTCGTTCAGGAGGTCCCCATAGAACAAGAAGGGGACGGCTTTTACTCCACTCTCTTTCTGGTTCGGAAGCCGGACTCCACTTTCCGCACCATCTTCAACCTGAGGAACTTGAATTTACATCTGGTGCAGCGAGCCTTCAAAATGGAGACCATGAAGTCAACTGTCAGGCTGTTGTATCCAGAGTGTTTTATGGCGGTCCTCGACTTAAAGGACGCCTATTATCACATCCCTATTTTTCCGTCTCACCGGCGGTTTCTCAGGTTCGCACTACACGTCTCCGGGAGGCTGAGACACTTCCAATTCGCAGCGCTGCCATTCGGGCTTTCCATGGCCCCACGGATCTTCACCAAAGTCCTCGCGGAGGTCATGGCACATGTCAGGGAACAGGACATATTGATCATTCCGTATCTGGACGACCTCCTGATAGTGGGTCAGTCGGAGTCTCTATGTGCGGCTCACGTGACCAGGGTCATCACCATCCTGGAAAGCCTGGGGTGGGTGGTGAATCAGCAGAAGTCCAGACTCCAGCCTCTCCAGTGTCAAGTCTTCCTGGGTCTCGTCTTGGATTCTACCAGACAGTTGTGCCACCTGCCAGAGGACAAGGTCGCCAGGATCTTGTCCTTTCTCTCTTCCGTAAGGAGTTGCCCAAGCATGTCCTTACGGCAGGCTATGTCGCTGGTCGGGACTCTTACCTCTTGCATCCCAGGAGTGTGGTGGGCCCAACTGCGTTCCAGAATCCTCCAGATGGAGGTCCTTCAGTTTCAGAGACTGTTTGGAGGCTGTTTGGAGAAACAATTGACCCTGTCTGCGGACACCTTGCACTCCCTGGGTTGGTGGCAGGACCCCTCTCACCTCCGGATGGGGGTTCCTTGGCTTTCCCCGGTCACGGACACAATAGTCACAGATGCCAGCCATTGGGGGTGGGGTGCCCATCTACGCCAACGGGTGCTCCAGGGTCCCTGGGACGCTCAGTTGGTCAGACAGTCCTCCAACTACAGGGAGCTCATGGCAGTTCTCAAGGCTCTAGAGGGGTTCCTCCCCTTCTTGAGAGGTCGCCATGTTCGGATCCTTTCGGACAACAGGGTGACGGTGGCGTACGTCAACCATCAGGGCGGCACCAGATCCCCTTCTCTTCTGACTCTGACTATGCACATCTTCCAGCTGGCCGAACAACATCTCTCCTCCTTGACTGCTCTTCATATCAAGGGGACGGACAACGAGGAGGCAGACTTCCTCAGCCGGCACTGTCTCCGTCAAGGGGAGTGGTCCTTGGACCCGGAGGTCTTTCGCAAGATCACGCTTCTATGGGGTGTCCCTGTTCTAGACCTGTTCGCTACCAAGGCGAATCGGAAAGTGGACAGGTTCTGCTCTCTCAACCCCCGAGACGATCCTGTTGCCCTCGATGCCTTTCAGATGTCTTGGTCTCACGGCCTCCTGTACGCGTTTCCTCCCCTGATCCTGTTGCCTTCGGTTCTCCGGAAAATCCGGACCGACAGAGCAGAGGTTATTCTCATCGCCCCCTTCTGGCCGAAACGGGCGTGGTTTTACTGGCTGCGGACACTGTCTCTGGTGGATCCTTGGGTTCTCCCGGACGCCCCTCATCTCCTGTCCCAGGGCCCAGTCCGTCACCCCCCCGACCCGGCTCTCCATTTGACGGCTTGGCGTTTGAGCGGCGGCTGCTAGCTCGACGGGGGTTTTCCTCTTGCTTAATCGATACTCTTCTTCGCAGTAGGAAAGCGGTCACCACGGCCATTTACGGTAGGGTCTGGAAGCGCTTTCTCCTTCAGTCGGGGGCTCGGGCGGAGGGCCCCCCTCCTATCTCGGCTATTCTAGAATTCCTCCAGAGGGGGTTGGAATTGGGGCTCTCCACCAGTACGCTCAAGGTGCAGGTATCGGCCTTAGGGGCACTGTTTCATTGTAGTCTGGCGCAGAATGAATGGATTTGCCGGTTCATTAAATCTAAGTCCAGGTCTGTACCTGTTCAGGCTCCCAGGGTTCCCCCATGGGACCTTAATTTAGTGTTGGATGCCCTCACAGGGCCTCCGTTTGAGCCCTTAGGGGAAGTCCCTCTCAAACTGCTGTCCCTTAAAGTTTTTCTCCTCGTCGCACTCACCTCGGCCAGGCGGGTGGGGGATCTCCAAGCCTTGTCTGTGGTTCACCCTTATACCCAGATTCTGGATGATAGGGTAGTGTTGCGGACTGATCCCTTCTACTTGCCCAAGGTTTCTACACCTTTTCATAGGTCCCAAGAGATCGTGCTCCCTTCCCTCTGTGACCCCCCTCGGAACGAGGAGGAGGCTAGGTTACACACGTTGGATGTCCGGAGGGCCTTAGTCACGTACCTAGATAGGACTAGGGAATGGAGGAAGTCTCAGGTCCTGTTTGTCACTTTTCAGGGGCAGTCCAGGGGGCATGGGGCTTCTAAGGCTACCTTGGCCAGATGGGTCAGGGATGCCATCGGTTTGGCGTACTCGGCTAAAGACGCCACTCCTCCTCCGGGCATAAGGGCGCACTCCACTAGAGCGGTGTCTACGTCTTGGGCGGAGAGGGCGGATGCCTCTCTTGACCAGATCTGTCGGGCGGCTACTTGGTCGTCTCCTGGGACTTTCTTTCGGCACTATAGGCTGGACTTGTCCTCCACAACTGACCTTTCCTTTGGGAGACGGGTCTTGCATGCGGTGGTCCCTCCCTAAGGTGGATGGTCTATTTAAATCTCTCATGTGGTGCTGTCATGGGCGGCAGGGAAAAATCTTAATTACTCACCGGCAATGGGATTTTCAATAGCCCATGACAGCACCCTTAGTTCCCCCCCTATTCACTGGTTGTGGGCACCCTTCGGGGAGTGTTAGTTCTGGGTGTTTTTCCTTGGGTGGTGGTATGATTAATCTGTTTCTTGTGTTTTGTTGGTCCTCTCTGGCTCTGAAAACCTACTGATGTGGAGGAGAGGTACCGCCTTTTTATCAGTGGGTTTCCTGTCCTGATGTGGGCGGAACCTATCTCTCATGTGGTGCTGTCATGGGCTATTGAAAATCCCATTACCGGTGAGTAATTAAGATTTTATGGCCTGGATTGGGGAACTGCTGCAATATTTGGGACAGTAAGCAAATATGTGGTTGAAACTATTCATTGGGGACCACTATGCTTCGCAAACAGCTGTATAGCTACTAGAGCAAATCCCGCCATATAGGCACTGGTGTGTTTAACTTGGGTGTATTGGACCTGTACTAGGAGGAAGAATATCAGCACGTCTATGTGATTGGTGTTCGGCCAGGGCGTATAAAAAGAAAGCTTGTTACAATTTCATTTGTGGTTAAAGAGAACCAAACCAAATCTTTGTAGGTGAAAGTTTTACTTGGCATACAGTGTTTACCATTGTGGGTGTAGCTATGATATCATTATGTGACAATAGCCTCAAAGAAAAGATTAGTTATCAAGAGTACCAAAGTATGAGAGCATTCCAAAGTGTAGGTGCAGCATGTGAGAAGTCTGGAAACTGAACTAAGATATACGGAAGAATAATGGCCGTGGGAGGATGGAAAACAAAGAAATAAAAAGGTGCAGCTTTAAGGGAGATATTTGTAAATGAGATTACAATTTATTTTAGAGGGAACCCTTAACTGGAGCAATCACTGATAAAGAGCAGATACCAAATGCCATTAGAACATATGAGGAGTAATCGCAGTAGTTTCCCTAGTCATGGGAACGAGAAATAACTCGGGCTATAGATGTTAGTGGGACCAAACTGACCAGCAATTTATAGATGACAGGACCCACAGTAACCTAATATGAACTAGTCCATCGTGCCATGGCTACTGGTGTATTATGACATTAGGATCATAGAGCTTAATTTGAAGGTCCATTTGCAGATATGTCAGAGAGCAGTAAACCTTCAAATACACTGTCCATGCCCATCCGTCCACAATAATATGACATTTGTACATTATAAATTTTGTCCAAAGTCCAAATCATAACAGATCCTATAATAGGTTTCCCATCAGATTATTAATATTAATCATTTACCAAAGGGCCCAGAGCATAATGAGCAGACTACTGCACTGGTGTAACTCAAGAGAGTAAAATGTACAAAGTATACCTACTATAATACTGCTCCTCTGTACAGGAATATAACTACTATAATACTGTCCCCTATGTAGAAGAATATAACTATAATACTGCTCCCTATGTACAAGAATATAATTACTATAATACTGCTCCCTATGTACAAGAATATAACTACTATAATACTGCTCCCTATGTACAAGAATATAACTACTATAATACTGCTCCATATGTACAGGAATATAACTGCTATAATTCTGCCGCTATGTACAAGAATATAACTACTATAATACTGCCCCCTATGTACAAGAATATAACTACTATAATACTGCCCCTATGTACAAGAATATAACTACTATAATACTGCTCCTATGTACAAGAATAGAACTACTATAATACTGCTCCTATGTACAGGAATATAACTACTATAATACTGCCCCATGTACAAGAATATAACTACTATAATACTGCTCCTATGTACAGGAATATAACTACTATAATACAGCCCCCATGTACAATAATATAACTACTATAATACTGCTCCTATGTACAGGAATATAACTGCTATAATACTGCTTCAAATGTACAAGAATATACAGTGCCTTGAAAAAGTATTCGGCCCCTTTGAATTTTTCAACCCTTTCCCACATTTCAGGCTTCAAAGATAAAGATAAAAATTGTAATGTTATGGTGAAGAATCAACAACAAGTGGGACACAATTGTGAAGTTGAACAAAATGTATTGCTTATTTTAAACTGAAAATTGGGGCGTGCAATATTATTCGCCCCCTATAAGTTAATACTTTGTAGCGCCACCTTTTGCTGCAATTACAGCTGCAAGTCGCTTGGGGTATGTCTCTATCAGTTTTGCACATCGAGAGACTGAAATTCTTGCCCATTCTTGCTTTGTAAACAGCTGGAGCTGAGTGAGGTTGGATGGAGAGCGTTTGTGAACAGCAGATTTCAGCTCTTCCCACAGATTCTTGATTGGATTCAGGTCTGGACTTTGACTTGGCCATTCTAACACCTGGATACGTTTATTTGTGAACCATTCCATTGTAGATTTTGCTTTATGTTTTGGATCATTGTCTTGTTGAAAGACAAATCTCCGTCCCAGTCTCAGGTCTTTTGCTGACTCCAACAGGTTTTCTTCAAGAATGGTCCTGTATTTGGCTCCATCCATCTTCCCATCAATTTTAACCATCTTCCCTGTCCCTGATGAAGAAAAGCAGGCCCAAACCATGATGCTGCCACCAACACCATGTTTGACAGTGGGCATGGTGTGTTCAGGGTGATGAACTGTGTTGCTTTTACGCCAAACATATCGTTTGGCATTGTGCCCAAAAAGTTTGATTTTGGTTTCATCTGACCAGAGCACCTTCTTCCACATGTTTGGGTGTCTCCCAGGTGGCTTGTGGCAAACTTTAAACAACACTTTTTATGGATATCTTTGAGAAATAGCTTTCTCCTTGCCACTCTTCCATAGAGGCCAGATTTGTGCAGTGTGTGACTGATTGTTGTCTTATGGACAGACTCTCCCATCTCAGCTGTAGATCTCTGCAGTTCATCCAGAGTGATCATGGGCCTCTTGGCTGCATCTCTGATCAGTCTTCTCCTTGTTTGAGATAAAAGTTTTGAGGGACGTCCGGGTCTTGGTAGATTTGCAGTGGTATGATACTCCTTCCATTTCAATATGATCTCTTGCACAGTGCTTCTTGGGATGTTTAAAGTTGTGGAAATCTTTTTGTAACGAAATCCGACTTTAACCCATTCAGCCCCAAGCCTATTTTGACCCTAAAGACCAGGACATTTTTTGCAATTTTGACCAGTGTCACTTTATGAGGTTATAACTCTGGAACGCTTCAACAGATCCCGGTGATTCTAACATTGTTTTCTCGTGACATATTGGGCTTCATGTTAGTGGTAAATTTAGGATAATATTTTTTGCGTTTCTTTGTGAAAAAAACGGAAATTTCGCGAAAATTTTGTAATTATAAAACTTTTAATTTTTATGCTCTAAAACAAACGAGACATATGACACAAAATAATTAATAAATAACATTTCCCACATGTCTACTTTACATCAGAACAATTTTGGGGGGAAAAAAAATTAAGGAAGTTATAGGGGGTCAAAGTTTGAGCAATTTCTCATTTTTACAACAAAATTTACAAAGCCACTTTTTTTAGGGACCACATCACATTTGAAGCGATTTTGAAAGGTCTACATGACACAAAACACCCAAAAGTGACACCATTCCAAGAACGGCAGCCCTCAGGCTACTCAAAACCACATTCAAGAAGGTTATTAACCCTTCAGGTGCTTCACAGTAACTAAAGCAATGTGGAAGGAAAAAATGAACATTTTACTTTTTGCAGCAAAAATGTTAATTTAGCCTCAAATATTGCATATTTACAAGGGTAGCAGGATTAAATGAACCCCGAAAATTTGTTGGGCAATTTCTTCTGAGCACGCAGATACCTCATATGTGGCGAAAAACCACTGTTTGGGCGCACGGCAGGACTCGGAAGGGAAGGAGCGTCATTTAACTTTTTGAACAGAAAATTAGCTGGAATCGTTAGCCGCACCATGTTGCATTTGGAGAGCCCCTGAGGTGCCGAAACAGTGGAGCTCCCCCACATGTGACCCCATTTTGGAAACTAGACCCCTCCTGGAATTTATCTAGATGTTTATTGAGCACTTTGAACCTCTGGGGGCTTCACAAAAGTTAATAGAGTTGAGCCGTGAAAATAAAAAACATTTTTTTTTACCACAAAATTGTTACTTCAACCAGGTAGCTTTTTTTTTTTTACAAAGGGTATCAGGAAAAATTGCACAATAAAATGTATTGTGCAATTTCTCCTGAGTACACAGACACCTCATATGTGGTGGAAATCAAATGTTTGGGTGCACAGCAGGGCTCAGAATGCAAGGAGCATCATTTGACGTTTGAAATGCAAAATTGTCAGGGATAATTAGCATATTCCATGTTGTGTTTGGAGACCCCCTGAGGTGCCGAAACAGTGGAGCTCCCCCACATGTGACCCCATTTTGGAAACTAGGCCCCCATGGCATAGAAAAAAAACCAGGGCGCACGCACAAATGTTCTGCAAAAAAGGGGGAGGGACTAGGTGGGATGGAAAAAAGAAGTCCTGTCCAAAGTCGAGTACGACTGCAGGACGATTGCTGATCAGGTACCTAATTGTTCAAGTTTTGTTTTTTTTATTTTTTTATTTGGGGTGCACAAAAAAAAGCAAAAACTAGAGCAACAATTACGTACCTGATCAGCTAATCACGTAGCTGATCAGCACTTGGCGGCAAGCAGGTGGGAGAGGAGAGGGAGTGGGAGATGCGATTGGGGATAGTTAGAAAAGAGCCACGAACAATACTTACAGGATGGATCAGAACAGCGACAGATGGGGGGGCGGCAGATGGGGGGCAGCGGCATATAAAGGGAGCATCTGTGAATGTGAGACGGCAGCGGCTGGGATAGGGTGGGGGCAGATGGGAGAGGGCGCAGTGGATGCAGGAGCGGCAGAGGATGGGGGGAAGGGGGGATGGAAGGATGGGAGGGAAGGGGAGTGGGAGGTAAGATTGGGGATAGTTACCCTACAGGATGGATCTAGGCAGCAGGATCACAGGAGATGGAGGCAGCAGATCGGGAAGGGTGGGAGAAGGGAGCGCAGCGCAGATCACGGGGGAGACAGGTGAGCAGAGCACAGATCATGGGGGTGAGAGGTGGAGGGAGCACAGATCACGGGGGAGACAGGTGAGGGAGCACAGATCACAGGGGTGACAGGTGAGGGAGCACAGATCACGGGGGTGACAGGTGAGGGAGCACAGATCACGGGGGTTACAGGTGAGGGAGCACAGATCACGGGGGTTACAGGTGAGGGAGCACAGATCACGGGGGTTACAGGGGAGGGAGCACACATCACGGGGGTGATAGGGGAGGGAGCACAGATCACGGGGGTGACAGGGGAGGGAGCACAGATCACGGGGGTGACAGGGGAGGGAGCACAGATCACGGGGGTGACGGGAGGGAGCACAGATCACGGGGGTGACAGGGGAGGGAGCACAGATCACGGGGATGACAGGGGAGGGGGCGGGTAACCGATCACGGGGTGAGAGGTGAGGGGGAGCGTGCATCACATCACAGAGGGGAGGGGACGAGCAGCACATAACGGAGGAGAGGGTGCAGGCAGCCGATCACGAGGGGGAGGGGCCGGGCAGCACATAACGGAGGAGAGGGAGCGCGCAGCACATAACGGAGGAGAGGGGGCGGGCAGCCGATCACGAGGGTGAGGGGCCGGGCAGCACATAACGGAGGAGAGGGAGCGCGTAGCACATAATGGAGGAGAGGGGGGGCAGGCGATCACGAGGGGGAGGGGGCAGGCGATCACGAGGGGGAGGGGCCGAGCAGCACATATCGCAGGAGAGGGGGCGGGCAGCCGATCATGAGTGGAGGGGGCTGGCAGCACATCACGGAGGTGAGGGGGAGGAGCCGGGCAGCAGATCGGGGGGAGCGGTGGCACTGTGGCAGATGGAGGGCGGCGGCGGCGGATCGGGAGGCTTTTTGCCGGTTTCATAAAGTGCAATGGCAGCGCGGCAACTTCCGGGTCCCATACTCCGGTCACATAACAGCATGGGACCGGAGCTTGTCGCCCTGCCATTGCACTGTATACACTCACTGTGCTGGCGTTCTGCAGGGACCGACAAGTGAAGCTGATGGGGGGCGGTCACCGGCAACAGGTCCACTGTGATTGGAGAGATCGGTCACAAGGCCGATCTCTCCAATGAGAGCTACTGGAGCTGGGGGAGGCTGATCCAGTGAGGTCACCCAGCTCCAGCCAATGGCCAGTGCTACAGCTGCACTGACCATGGCTGGATTTCAATGTTTCAGTCACTTTAAATGGCTGGAACATTACAGTGGCTGTGATTGGTTGAGCGGTGTTCGTCAACCTATCACAGCCTCCATAGGTCCGGGGAGGAGGCACTACCCGTCCTGAGGTCAGGTACAGGTCCCCTCCTCCCCGAATCTGCGGTTTGTGTTAACTGATCGCAGTCACCGGGGGCTCCGGTGCTGCGATTCCGCCATGACGGAAAGATCCGTCGTTGGTCTTTAAGGCCCAGGGCACCATGACGGATCTTTCCGTCTATGGTCGTGAAGGGGTTAAACTTCTCCACAACAGTATCACGGACCTGCCTGTTGTGTTCCTTGGACTTCGTGATGCTCTCTTTAAACAGAACACTGAGACAATCACAGAGCAGGTGCATTTATACCGAGACTGGATTACACACAGGGGGCTTATATTTATCATCAACAGTCATTTAGAACAACATTAGATCATTCAAAGATCCTCAATGAACTTCTGGAGTGAGTTTTCTGCACTGAAAGTAAAGGGGATGAATAATATTGCACGCCCCAATTTTCAGTTTACACTTTTTTACAAAAGTTTAAAATAAGCAATAAATTTCGTTCAACGTCACAATTGTGTCCCACTTGTTGTTGATTCTTCACCATACCTTTAAAATTTTTAGCTTTATGTTTGAAGCCTGAAATGTGGGAAAAGCTTGAAAAATTCAAGGGGGCTGAATACTTTTGCAAGGCACTTTAACTACTATAATACTGCTCCAAATGTACAAGAATATAACTACTATAATACTGCTCCTATATACAAGAATATAACTACTATAATACTGCTCCATATGTTCAGGAATAAAACTACTATAATACTGCACCTTTGTGCAAGAATATAACTAAGGCCCACTTGTAATTGCCTCGCGTGTATCTTGCGCACGTTTCGCAGTGCATCACCCGTCACGGACTCACATTCTCCTCATAGGAGCGTCTCAGCTGCATAGAAATGCATGCAACCGACCCGCCCCTGTGAGGAGAGTGTGAGTCTGTGACGGATGATGTACCGCGAGACTCATGCGAGATACATGCGAGACACAAGCAAGTGTGACACCAGCCTAACCTATAATGTTAAGTGCACAATATGGCGATATAAGTGCATGATGCACAAAAATGTGATCTTTATGATATATGATCAAACGGATACACCATTATGCTCCATATGTAAAAGAATATAACTACAATAATACTGCACCTATGTACAAGAATATAACTAATATAATACTGCTCCATAGCTACAAGAATATAACTACTATAATACTGCACGTATGTAGAAGAATATAACTACTATAATACTGCACCTATGTACAAGAATATAATTGAAATAATGCTACCCCCTATATACAAGAATATAAATACTATAATTCAGCTCTATATACAAGAATATAACTGCAATAATACTGCTCCCTATGCACTAGAATATGACTACTATAATACTGCCCCTATGTACCAGAAAATAAATACTATAATACTGCCCTCTATGTTCTAGAATATAACTTCTATAATACTGCCCCTATGTGCCAGAAAATAAATAATATAATATTGCCCTCTATATTTTAGAAGATAACTACTATAATACTGCCCATATGTATAAGAATATAACTACTATAATACTGCTGTTGTCATCACAAATCACTATGCTGTTGTGTAGCAGAACTGTCTAGTATATGGAACTTTCCACAGCAGAGCCACACCTAGTGACATAGCCTTCTCTCTCTCTTGGTGTAGCAGTACACTGGTCTTTGGCTGTTTTAATCCGGTTATCTTCCGCACTAGCCTGTGCTATATTGCACTAATACAGCTTTCCAGGGAATTGATGAGCCATTGTAAAAATAACACCAGGAACAGCAGTTGCACATCCACAGAACTTAAAGATAGATATTTATAAAAGGCATTATATGTTTAGGACCACCCCTTTTAAGGCCCATTTAGAAGAGCTGGTAATTAGTGTTGAGCGGACCCGGATCGGCAAAATCCGGATCCGCACGGTTTGAGCGGCAGATCCGAGTCCAACCCGGACGCGGGATTCCGGGTGCACGATCCGGATCCGTTTTTTTTTTTTTCTCCCTCTCTCTCCTCTCTCTCTTCTCTCTCCTCTCTCTCCTGTCTCTCCTCTCTCTCTTATTCCGGATCGGATCCGGACTTCTTTCTCAACCCGCCGCGGATCCGCCGAACCCGGATTATTCCCAGTCCGCTCAACTCTACTGGTAATCAAGAACTTAGGTGAAAGGAGATCCACTGCTGGTAATATTTAAATAAAGATATCCAAAGAATACAGGGTGATTCTTGCTAGAAGGGCGGTTTATTCTAAACGTGCTTCAAAGTCTAATTTTGTTAGGGTGAACTCTTAACCAGAGATCACTAGTAGCCCACTGCCTGGCCTAATTGTTGTGGATCGAGTGCATGCTTGAAAAATGAGATCAGACACACAGTCGGATATTCATCTTTCCTCGACCAAAGTCGGCCCAGACTCTGACAGATTTATTCAAGAACATGCCTTTATAAAACCTAGGAAAAGGGGCATGGTCAGTCCTACAGTGGGCATACTTGGATGTGTCCATTGGTCAGTGGGTTGAATAATGTATTAGCCCATGAGCTGATTGGTGGGCGTCATCGTAGGCAGGTCTATGAGGTCATTGGATCCATGGTGATGGTGATGGGAGGGACGTCATCTGGTGGATCCATGATGATGGGAGGGTCAATGATGTCATCAGTAGCCATCTTAGTTATATTTGAAAACCTGGCTCATGTAAGGCAAATTGACACATTTCCCACAATCCCTTGTCAAGAGGTTAATCAAGTATTTGATCTAACGGCTCTCCTCAACAATATCACTTATCAGGAGAACAACAGAATCAAGGACTAGGATTCGTAGAATGTTGTCGAAACCATTTAATTGTGTGATAGTCTCCTGACTTGTAAGGAAAGGAAATATGGCACTCCTGGTATTGATCGGTGCCCGGATAGGATCCAACTCCATGATCAATGCAGAACAAGAATCCGGCACGCAGATCATTTAAAAAAAAAAAAGTGTACAGCATGTGACGTTTTGGTCTGGATGACCCTTCTGAAATGTACACTGTAGGGAATGCAGAGCTGGGTGATGATAGCTGTGGATAGAAAATGGAGAACTGCAGATAAGATAGGACCTCTGCAGTGTCAACCTTGCGAAAGCGCCTGGGTAGTGTGACTCCATTGCTGTGGGGTGTTGTTTTTAAAATTGTATCACTTTTTGGGGATTTTCCATTATATAGGTCCCCCAAAGTCACTTCAGAACTTTATAGGACCCTAAATAAACACGTTTTGTACATTTATTTGAAAAAAAAATTAAATTACTGATACAAAACTTCTAAAAACGGGTGTATGGAGCGGGCTCATGGGGTGAACTCGCAATATACTTCGCAGGTAATGGCTGTGTCAAAATTGTCTCCCTGCATGTTGAGACCAGTGACAGCCCTTGGACTGGAGCCTCTTATAGGGGTCTTCTCGTTTAAATGGGTTTCATTTCTTTTGGCACTGCAGTGGTTAACTGCCAGTTTTCCTAAGCAGTTCCTTGCTGAGTGATCAACTGCACTTACTCAGTAGTCATGCCTTTCAGCTTCAAATAGTGGTATGTCCCAGCATTCCCTGCTGAAGATACAAACTCATTTGTGTTCTGGCTGCCATTGAGGAAGGTTCTACAAGTCAAGTTCCTGCTCAGGCACTATCCTTTCCGTTGTTTATTTCCTCCCCATTTGTCTTTGTTCCCCTGGTGTGTTGTTAGTGCAGCGGTGAGGTCTAGTGAACCCCACCTGCCTCTCACTAGTTAGGGTCACAATAGGGCCTTTATAGAGTCTCAGGTTCCTGCTCGGTGACAGTTGCGGAGACTGTATAGGGACTGGTGAGTAGAGAAGGGACAGTTGCAGGTGAGGTTAGGAGATGCTCACTTACCCCTCTGACTAGTTCCAGGGCCCCCCCCATTGTTTTTTTGTCCCCTATGCCCCCCTTTTGTGTGTTTTTTGTTGTACATCAGACGCACATAGGTCTGAACGAACCTCGCCATGCTTGCTACACCCGGCAAGCATGACAACCTGCCTCTAACAATCGCGGGTTGAGTGGAGGGGAGCTCGCGATTATTAACCTGTTAATTCCCATTATCAAACACTGACAGTGGGATTTTATACGCTCCGCCATGGGGAGCACCATTTTATGCATCCATTGGCGCACCCGTGACGTGATCATGAGCTGCCGATGGGTTGCTATGACAACTGGGGGGTCTGCTGCAGCCTTTCATGCTTTTACCCCATTAAAATTAAAGATAATAAAAAAAAATACATATATGTGGTATCGCCGAGTTCCAAAAATCCAATCTACCAAATATAAAAATTAATTAACACAATTAGTAAACACTGTAAACCAAAAATTCAAGAAGGCCAGGACCTGCTGCTATCAATCACTCCGCTCCACCTGCTGTTGTTAACCTGTTAAATTCCACTGTCAAACTCTATCAGTGGGATTTAACACTCGTTGGCATAGAGGAGCGCCATTTTAAGCATCCATTGGCTTACCCATGATGTGTTTGCAGGTCGCTGATGGGATGCTACGACAACCATGGGTCTGCTGAAGACCTCTGTGCCTGCATAGCAGCCCTCCTTGGAATCCCTGCCTGTGGCCGGGCTTCAAAGGAGACTGATTTTTACTATACAGTGTGTCTACCCATATCCTGTCCATCGCTGTTACGCTCACCGAGGAGCGGCGAGCATCCGGAGGTGGACTCACTGGACCGTGCCCTGGACTCCCCTGAGAAGGCGACCAGCAGCGAACCCCTATACAGGGACTGTGCAGTGCCTCCCCAGAAGGCCTAGAAGCACGGCAGCCAGGAACCGGTGTAGGAGTCTCTGTACGGCCAGGCGTAGCTCGGGTACGACATCCGCAGCAGGCAAAACACGGGTGTGGCACCGGAGATGATCACAGCAGGTGGCACAGAGACGTTCACTGCGGGTAAGGCCGGTGACGTCCACTGCGGGTATGACCGGTGACGTCCACTGTGGGTATGGCTGGTGACGTCCACTGCGGGTATGGCCGGTGACGTCCACAGCCGGAGGGTACAGATGGCACTACGGTGAGATAGAGTATTAGTAACGGGCAGGAACACACGGATAAACGTAGTACAAAGGGGCCTGAGCACTAGCAGGGCTCTAAAAGAAGCGTTGCTCGGGCGCCTGCTGCCGGGGGAGGTGAACCTAAATAGTCTTTAGGTAACAGGTGGCCTCTGAGGTCACTTCCAGAAAATGAGGCACTGCTGCTTTTAGAAAGGGGGCGTGGCCTCGCGTGCAGCCTAGAGTTGCTCACTGAAGAATTGTGTGTGGACAGGAGACAGGAAGAAACTGCAGCAGCTTCAGGAAGAGGACGCCTGACCCAGGAGTGAGCAGAGCCTGCAGAGCCATGGTAAGAGGAAGCACGTCGCTGCCGGGGGCTGGGACCGGGAGTGCACGTGGGGGCCATGCTGGGGCTGGGCAGATGTGAGGGAGAGCGCCCCCCTCGGGATCTGGCGGGACCAGGCGCTACAATCGCCATTAACTTGGAACGGCGGCAGCTATTGGCATAGAAGTGGTGTCTAGGTATAGTAAAGTAGCCATGCGCTACGCAATGAAACCACCTATAGCGCCACCTGGTGGAAAACAACGGAATTAGAATTTTTATCTCGAAAACGGAATGAGATAGAGAAAAAAAGTGAGTTAAAAAATTGTAGGGCATCATCAATTCAATACGAATCGACACCTTGCGTACAGAAATGCTATGATTAGAACGTGTAAAACTCACAAGGCTGTGGATGTGAAGAGATACCTCTATGATGCTATGATATGAAACCCATGACCCACCCAAAAGATTGAATGCTGGTCACGCACATGGCGCTCATTTAACTTTGAAGCTGAAAGTGGCCCCCGTCAGCTGCAATGCACATCTGGACTCTGGACAGCATACTGTATCTTGCTGCACATTGTGCAATATGGTAGGTGACACGTTTGCACAAGCATCTGTGATACGTCGTCATAGGTCCTGCAATGTTGGTGGAGGGGTCGCATATGTGACGCCCTGGCAAAACCAGGTTGTCACAGAGACTGCACAAATCTTCCAGGTGCAGGACTCTATTCTCCTTGGCCAACCAACACAAGCCGGCACACAGGTACAAACACCAGCCACAAAGCCTTGTCACCCCCCCAGGACAAATGGGACACACCAGTGGACGGGTCCAGGCAGATTGTGACGCCCATCTAGGGGTCCTGGGGTGTCAGGGAAGGGAACACGACATTGTGTAGGAGACAGAAGAGAAGTGAGAGGAGTGAAGTGGTAGTCGGGGGTTGTAGCTTCCGGACTGCTGGACTACCTGAGCTGACTAGGTGGCAGACGGCAGAGCAGGGCCACAGGCAACGGATATCCGGTCGCGGGAGACCTTAAGTGGACCGGGGCAGGGTTGAAGCCCGCCGGTGCCGACAGCAGGAATCCGGTCCGGAGGCCGTGCACAGTCGGGGTGCCTGGACCCTAGGGCGAGGACAGCTTCAAGCCTATTGTCAATTAGCCAGCAGAAGACAAGATTCCACGTCTTGTCCCACCAGTGAGCCCAGATAGAGTGAGACGGAAGCCCAACGCGGGGGATAGGGCGTCTGCAAGTGCCTGCAAAAATCCCAAGGGTCAGATCTCGCGGGCAACAGCTCCCACAGCAAAGACACTGGGAGCGTACTTTTCCCGTTTTATGCGAACTAGTCAATACACAAGACAAAAACACAAAAGTGCAGGAGGAAGGGCCCCTGTCCTGTCAACCGGTGTGCGGGACCCGAGCACACCACTCCAGAGGCTACCGGTATCCGGCACTTGGTTTACTACTTGGATTTTGTGTGGTTTATTCAACAACACTGAGTACACCGGTTTCATCCAGTCCAGCCTGCAGACGGCGCCACAACACTGCACTCCACCTACACCTGGGCCCCGGGACAACACCTCCCCTACCCGTGGAGGGGATACCATCCTGCTGCCCCGCTCCATCAGCCCCGGGCGTCCCATACAAAGGCAGCGGCGGTGTTACCAACCATCACCGCAACTCACGGGTGGTGTCACTGACAAACTCTTACCCTGTAAATAACCCTTTTATTATTGTTGTGGGCGACAGGCTGCTGCAAGGGCCCCGGATCCGGCTGCCACTCGAGCCACAGCCACGATCCCGGATCCGAGCGTCTTGAGTAGCTCCCCACTGGCCGTGGCCTGCGTCCCTGCCCACGACACATACACCTGCTGTTTGATGTGACCTCACAGAAAGAAGTCCAATGGGGTCAGGTCAGGTGAGCGTGGAGGCCACTCCATGCAGCTACCATACCTAATGACTTGTAGGAAGGTCTCCATGAGGTATCTCTTCACATCCACAGCCTTGTGAGTTTTACACGTTCTAATCATAGCATTTCTGTACGCAAGGTGTTGATTCGTATTGAATTGATGATGCCCTACAATTTTTTATTTCACTTTTTTCCCTCTATCTCGTTCCGTTTTCGAGATAAAAATGCTAACTCTGTTGTTTTCCACCAGGTGGCGCTATAGGTGGTTTCATTGCATAGCGCATGGCTATTTTACTATACCTAGACACCACTTCTATGCCTATAGCTGCCGCCGTTCTCAAGATAATGGCGGTTGACAGGATATGGGTGGACACACTGTATACAGCAATGCTGTGAGGGGAAAAAACTGAAACACAAAAACAGAAATTGGCAACTTTGCAAAGGGGTTAGAGTTTTTAACTTCCTAACAAAATAAAAGAACATTTTACAAATGGTGCCGATGTCTCGAGCAGGGGGTGACTGATCACATCAGGGAAGGCTACCCGAGGCGCTCGAATCCGGGATCGTGGCTGGGGCTCGAGTGGCAGCCAGATTCGGGGCTCGTGCAGCAGCCCGTCGCCCACAACAATTAAAAGGGGGTATTTACAGGTGAAGAGTTTGTCAGTGACGCCACCCGTGGGTTGCGGTGATGGATGGTGACACCGCCGCTGCCTTGGTATGGGACGCCCGGGGCTGATGGAGCGGGGCAGCAGGATGGTATCCCCTCCACGGCTAGGGGAGGTGTTGTCCCCGGGCCCAGGTGTATGGGAAGGAATGCTGTGGAGCGTGTTTTGCAGGGCTGGACCAGGTGGTAATGGTGTACTCACAGTTCCAGAGAAATTCACACAGAGTCCAATGGTAAACCAAATTGCCAGTGACCGGTGACCTCCAGCGGGTGTATTCGGGTCCCACACCCTGGTACAGCAAAAAGGGGTCCCTACCACATGCACTTAGTGTTTGTGTCTTCAGTCTGACTACTCCGCTTGAAACGGGGAAGTCCACTCCCGGTGATTCTATGTGTTGGGAGCTGTGGCCTGCGAGAACTGACCCGTGGGATCTTAGCAGGCAATTGCAGAGCCCTATCCCCCTCGTTGGGCTTCTGTCTCGCTCTCTGGGCTTGCTGGTGGGACAAGACGTGGAGACTTGTCCCCGGCTGGCTAATTGACAAGGGGCTTGAAGCAGTCCTCGCCCTAGTGTCCAGGCACCCCGACTGTGCACGGCCTCTGGACCGGATTCCCGCTGTTGGCACCGGCGGGCTACAACCCTGCCCCGGTCCACTTAAGGTCTCCCGCGAATGGATCTCCATTGCCTGTGGCCCTGTCTGCCGACTGCCACCTAGTCAGTAGTCCGGTAGACCAGTGACTCCAACCCCTGACTACCCTGTCACTCCACACTCCTCTCACTTCCACTGTCTAGTCAGTTCTCTAAGCTTGACTGTCTTCTTCCCTCCCAGAACACCTCAGGACCCCTAGGTGGGCGTTACCTTCCACTTGGCCCTGCCCACTGGTGTGTCCCTATTGTCATGGGGGGTGACTAGGCTTTGCTGGCTGGTGTAGTGTACCTGGGTGTGGGTTTGTGTTGGTATGCCAAGGAGGATGGAGTCCTGTACCTGGTAGATTTGTGCAGTCTCTGTGACAACCTGGTTTTGCCAGGGTGTCACACTCCCCCTTGGTAGAATACAGCCCGTCATCGGTCTGTCCGGCCAATGACATTTATTTTTAACTGCATCTAGAAAATGTAAAAAACGGTAAAATAAATAACATAATAAAACATAAAACATTTCTTCCCTTATAGGGAGGCACATTTCCTTAAATGTTGCAAACATTTCCTTCTCCCTTCAACCCGCCACCCAAAACACCTGAACCCGTGGTGCCACCGCTAGCTCTGGTGTCACACCACCCCAAGTTCCTGTTGGTGTGCTTGGTGACCGGGCAGACGTTCCTCTCCCACCAGTCCACCCCAAAGGGTCCCAAAGTTCCAGAACCCTCTGGCTTGGAGGTCAGCCACCGGTTTTGCTGGTGACTGGGCCTCGGCCGACTCTACCACAGGCCCTTTCTCCAACCAGTCCTCTCCAGCGGGTTTTGCAGTTCTGGTGGTGGGGTAACAAGAAGGTAGATCGGGGTATATACAGTACAAAGACCCAAGAGAGTTTTTGGGTGGCCTCTACCAGTCCAAAGGCCTTGGTCCATCAAAATATAAACAGGGAAAAGGCTGGGTTTAAACTGGGAAAGGGGGTAGCCGGGATCCGCTACCTAATACTCCTTTTCATCAAACAAATCAGGTGAAGTACACAGTTAATTAGCATTTACAATTTGCATATATATTTATACATCACTATATACACGGGCCTACAGGCATCACTCACTCCCTGTATCTGAGTGGTGGCTGACCCAGGTTAGGGCGTGTAGACCTCCTCAACCCTAAGTTCTCTCCTAGGCCCTGTAGTATTAAACTATCTACGGGTTCCTCAATCCAATCTGCAGTCCCAGGAACGGGGCTCTCCGAGCACTGTTTGCCAGGCTGCTGTGACATCTTGCCGCGTTCGTGTCCAGGAACGGGTTTCTGCAGAGTCCTGGTGTCCCTGCACTTTATCTTCTCTGGTCACATGCCGCTTTTCCTGCCCTCCCCCTTGGTTTTCCAGCAGCAGTCTTTTCTCGACCTCCTGCTCTGGTGATCACCAGGTTCCGCCCGCGTTCTTAGGGGGCGGGGTTTAGAACGCACGCTCTTTTCGGGGAAGAAGATGGTGAGGTTGTTGTTTTTGGCGCTAAAAATGGCGGGCAAGATGGCGGCGGTCCAAACATTTCTTGTGGAGGATGGTATCCCCTCCACGGGTAGGGGAGGTGTTGTTCTGGGGCCCAGGTGTACGGGAAGGAATGCTGCGGAGCGTGTTCTACAGAGTCCAATGGTAAACCAAATTGCAAGTGACCGGTGACCTCCGGCAGGTGTATTCGGGTCCCACACCCTGGTACAGCGAACAGGGGTCCCTTCCTAATGCACTTAGTGTTTGTGTCTTCAGTTTGACTACTCCGCTTGAAACGGGGAAGTCCACTCCCGGTGATTCTTTGTGTTGGGAGCTGTGGCCCACGAGAACTGACCTGTGGGATCTTAGCAGGCAATTGCAGAGCCCTATCCCTCTCGTTGGGCTTCCGTCTCGCTCTCTGGGCTTGCTGGTGGTTCAAGACATAGAGACTTGTCCCGGCTGGCTAATTGACAAGGGGCTTGAAGCAGTCCTTGCCCTAGGGTCCAGCACCCAAACTGTGCACGGCCTCCGGACTGGATTCCTGCTGTTGGCCCGGGCGGGCTACAACCCTACCCTGGTCCACTTAAGGTCTCCCGCGACCGGATCTCCATCGCCTGTGGCCCTGTCTGCCACCTAGTCAGTAGTCCGGTAGTCCAGGGGTTCCAACCCCTGACTACCCTGTGACTCCACACTCCTCTCACTTCCACTGTCTACTCAGTTCTCTAAGGCTGCTTTCACACATCCAGTATTTGCAGTGCGGCACAATCCGGCTCAAAAACCTATGCAACGGATGCGGCAAAAAAAACTGATCCGTTGCATAAGTTTTTCCATGCAGCCCGTCCGTTTTTTGACGGATGAGGCTTGATACTGAGCATGCGCAGTTCAAAAACCGCATCCGGCGGCCGGATGCGGTCTTTGCCGCAGGACGCCGCATCCGGCGTCCATAGGCTTGCATTGTAAATCGCGCCGGATCCGGCATGATGCGTTTTTTTCAGTGCAGACAAAAACGTTTACTTGAATGTTTCATCCGGCACCTGCTAAATATGCCGCATCCGGCAACAAACGGACGCAAAGCAAGGTCACGCGGCACAATCCAGCGCTAATAAAAGTTTATATGGAAAAACCGCACCCGGCGGCAAAAAAAACCATATGTGGTTTTCCCGCAAAGCGCCGTATTGTGCCGCACAGCAAAAACTGGATGTGTGAAAGCAGCCTAAGTTTGACTGTCTTGTTCCCTCCCAGAACACCTTAGGACCCCTAGGTGGGCGTCACCATCCGCTTGACCCCGGCCACTGGTGTGTCCCTATTGTCATGGGGGGGTGACTAGGCTTTACTGGCTGGTGTTGTGTACCTGGGTGTGGGTTTGTGTTGGTATGCCAAGGAGGATGAAGTCCTGCACCTGGTAGATTTGTGCAGTCTCTGTGACAACCTGGTTTTGCCAGGGCGTCACACTGATGTCAAGCAGGCATGAGGGAAATGTTATTTAATAACTATTTTGTGTGGTGTGACTGTGATCTGGATTAAAGGCATAATCATTCATAGCTTTAAATTTGGACACTTTTAGACATTTTCGGCGAATTTCTGATATTTTGATAAGTAAACGCAAAACATGTTGACCTAACTTTACCATTATCATACAATATAATGTGTCAAGAAAAAAACTATCAAAATCACTGGGATTTGTTGAAACATTGCAGAGATATTGCCACATAAAGAGACTGATTAGAAAAATTTAGCCTGGTCACTAAGGGAGTGAAGGCCGGGGTCACACGGAGAGAGAATTGGGTCGACTCAAACCCCAGTGTGAAAGCCCAAACTGAGACCCTCTGTAGACAACGTCTTATGCTTGTTTCTTTCTTCTCAGTTCTTCCCTTCCCGTCTTATGAAATTTTAAGTAGGGAACAAGTGCTGGGCTGTAGTTGTGTAAACTAATTCATCCAAAATTAGCAATTGTGCCCACATGCGTCCCCTTAATATTTATGGGTACCTATTAATATCACTGGGCAAACAGAGGACTAAACACATGAAGGATCTGAGATTTATCCCTAGGACATCATCTTTTCCTGTTACGATATAAATCCCTCCACCTCGGCGCTCAGCTCCTCGCATAGGTACACAAACATCCTGAAATATATCACCCCTATATAAATTATTCAGCCCTCGGCTGACCTCTCCATCCTTGTCAAAACAAATAAGGGAGAAGACATCCTCCTCCTGAACGGTAGAAGTGTGTTTGACGATTCTTTTTTTAAAGGCTGCTTTTCCCTAAAAAAAACCCCAAACCCTTTCACAAGCCAGGAATCAGGCTATGTGCCCAAATGGCGGGTTTTTTTTTTGTTTGTTTTTTTCCTTGCTTACTCTAATCAATAAAAGCAAGGAAAAAGTAGCCCAGCAATATCTATGAGAATCCTAACTTGCTGTGCACACGCTGCTTCTTTTTTCCCCTGCAGATTTTGTTGCTGAAAACAGAAGCAGCGCGTGTCAATTGTTTCTGCATTTCTATAATCCCCTGCAATGCTTTATCACTACAGGGGATTATATTGCAGCACTTCGCCTCATACACCATATATACAGCATGGTGTGTGAGGAGGCTCTCCGTAGCTCAGTAACCCGGTGTCGTCATTGTGACGACCTAAGGTTACCATGGCAGCAATCGAGTCCCTGTGATCGCATTACAGGAACCCGATCGCCAAGGAGAGGTAAGCAATTCCTGTCCCTGCCTTCTAAATGCTGTGATCGCATTGATCGCAGCATTTAGGGAGTTAAACTGCCAGCAGCAGCGCTGACTAGAGTTGAGCGCGGTTCGTGGTTCGTGGTTCTCCAGTTCTAGGCTCGAGTGATTTTGGGGCCTGTTCTAGATCGAACTAGAACTTGAGCTTTTTGCAAAAGCTCGATAGTTCTAGAAACGTTCGAGAACGGTTCTAGCAGCAAAAAAACAGCTAAATCTTAGCTTGGTTTCTGCTGTAATAGTGTAAGTCACTCTGTGACTCACACTATTATGACATTTCAGTGTATAGTGTGCGGGAACAGCGCCTTCAGATCACTGCTGTATGTATAATGGCGATCGCCATTTTTTTTTTTTTTTTTCTTGTCTTCCTTCCCTAAGCGCGCGCGTGTAGTGGGGCGGGCCAGCATGTCAGCCAATCCCAGACACACACACAGCTAAGTGGACTTTGAGCCAGAGAAGCAACGGCATGTGTGATAGGATGTCCATGTCACATGTCCCTGCATTATAAAACCGGACATTTTCCTCCAGGACGCCATTATCTGCCTTCTGCGTCTTTGGTGTCAGACATCACTGTCGCAGCTCCGTCCTCTGAGTCCTGAGTCCTATCGCCGATACAGCTGTATGCGCTGCATACACAGCGTTAGACAGCTTAGGGAGAGCACTTTATAGCAGTCCTTTTAAGGGCTCAAACCGGCAGGGTCAGAGAGCCATAGGTGACAGGTCCTGCAAACAGCGCCAGCGTCTGTGTAGCCAAGGTCAGGGATTTCCTCCCTGCATTTCACCATTAGGAGGGAATAGAAAGGCAGGCTTCCATTCCTCTACCCAGAGCCCCACAATCCTGCCACTGTACCCTCTTGTCCTCTGCACACTCCAACTCATTATAACTAAGCCATTATACTAGCAAACAGTCAGTGTACCTAGTGTCATCCTAAACGTGGCTATTGGACTTTGCTATAGTCCCACTAGTGCAAAGACATTTGCAGAGCACGTCTGCCTGCATTGCACACTCCAACTTTTTTAAACTAAGCAATTTTACTAGCAAACACTCAGTGTACCTAGTGGCATCCTAAACGTGGCTATTGGACTTTGCTATAGTCCCACTAGTGCAAAGACATTTGCAGAGCACGTCTGCCTGCATTGCACACTCCAACTTTTTTAAACTAAGCCATTATACTAGCAAACACTCAGTGTACCTAGTGGCATCCTAAACGTGGCTATTGTACTTTTGTCTATTCACACTATTGTAACGATATTTGCAACACGTCTGCCTGCATTGCACACTCCAACTTTTTTAAACTAAGCCATTATACTAGCAAACACTCAGTGTACCTAGTGGCATCCTAAACGTGGCTATTGTACTTTTGTCTATTCACACTATTGTAAACATATTTGCAGCACGTCTGCCTGCATTGCACACTCAAACTTTTTTAAACTCAGTCATTATACTAGCAAACACTCAGTGTACCTATTGGCATCCTAAACGTGGCTATTGTACTTTTGTCTATTCACACTATTGTAACGATATTTGCAGCACGTCTGCTTGCATTGCACACTCAAACTTTTTTAAACTCAGCCATTATACTAGCAAACACTCAGTGTACCTATTGGCATCCTAAACGTGGCTATTGTACTTTTGTCTATTCACACTATTGTAAACATATTTGCAGCACGTCTGCCTGCATTGCACACTCAAACTTTTTTAAACTCAGCCATTATACTAGCAAACACTCAGTGTACCTAGTGGCATCCTAAACGTGGCTATTGTACTTTTGTCTATTCACACTATTGTAACGATATTTGCAGCACGTCTGCCTGCATTGCACACTCAAACTTTTTTAAACTCAGCCATTATACTAGCAAACACTCAGTGTACCTATTGGCATCCTAAACGTGGCTATTGTACTTTTGTCTATTCACACTATTGTAACGATATTTGCAGCACGTCTGCTTGCATTGCACACTCAAACTTTTTTAAACTCAGCCATTATACTAGCAAACACTCAGTGTACCTATTGGCATCCTAAACGTGGCTATTGTACTTTTGTCTATTCACACTATTGTAAACATATTTGCAGCACGTCTGCCTGCATTGCACACTCAAACTTTTTTAAACTCAGCCATTATACTAGCAAACAGTCAGTGTACCTAGTGGCATCCTAAACGTGGCTATTGTACTTTTGTCTATTCACACTATTGTAACGATATTTGCAGCACGTCTGCCTGCATTGCACACTCAAACTTTTTTAAACTCAGCCATTATACTAGCAAACACTCAGTGTACCTATTGGCATCCTAAACGTGGCTATTGTACTTTTGTCTATTCACACTATTGTAAACATATTTGCAGCACGTCTGCCTGCATTGCACACTCAAACTTTTTTAAACTCAGCCATTATACTAGCAAACACTCAGTGTACCTAGTGGCATCCTAAACGTGGCTATTGTACTTTTGTCTATTCACACTATTGTAAACATATTTGCAGCACGTCTGCCTGCATTGCACACTCAAACTTTTTTAAACTCAGCCATTATACTAGCAAACACTCAGTGTACCTAGTGGCATCCTAAACGTGGCTATTGTACTTTTGTCTATTCACACTATTGTAAACATATTTGCAGCACGTCTGCCTGCATTGCACACCCAAACTTTTTTAAACTCAGCCATTATACTAGCAAACACTCAGTGTACCTATTGGCATCCTAAACGTGGCTATTGTACTTTTGTCTATTCACACTATTGTAAACATATTTGCAGCATGTCTGCCTGCATTGCACACTCAAACTTTTTTAAACTCAGCCATTATACTAGCAAACACTCAGTGTACCTAGTGGCATCCTAAACGTGGCTATTGTACTTTTGTCTATTCACACTATTGTAACGATATTTGCAGCACGTCTGCCTGCATTGCACACTCAAACTTTTTTAAACTCAGCCATTATACTAGCAAACACTCAGTGTACCTAGTGGCATCCTAAACGTGGCTATTGTACTTTTGTCTATTCACACTATTGTAAACATATTTGCAGCACGTCTGCCTGCATTGCACACTCAAACTTTTTTAAACTCAGCCATTATACTAGCAAACACTCAGTGTACCTAGTGGCATCCTAAACGTGGCTATTGTACTTTTGTCTATTCACACTATTGTAAACATATTTGCAGCACGTCTGCCTGCATTGCACACTCAAACTTTTTTAAACTCAGCCATTATACTAGCAAACACTCAGTGTACCTAGTGGCATCCTAAACGTGGCTATTGTACTTTTGTCTATTCACACTATTGTAAACATATTTGCAGCACGTCTGCCTGCATTGCACACTCAAACTTTTTTAAACTCAGCCATTATACTAGCAAACACTCAGTGTACCTATTGCATCCTAAACGTGGCTATTGTACTTTTGTCTATTCACACTATTGTAAACATATTTGCAGCACGTCTGCCTGCATTGCACACTCAAACTTTTTTAAACTCAGCCATTATACTAGCAAACACTCAGTGTACCTAGTGGCATCCTAAACGTGGCTATTGTACTTTTGTCTATTCACACTATTGTAAACATATTTGCAGCATGTCTGCCTGCATTGCACACTCAAACTTTTTTAAACTAAGCCATTATACTAGCAAACACTCAGTGTACCTAGTGGCATCCTAAACGTGGCTATTGTACTTTTGTCTATTCACACTATTGTAACGATATTTGCAGCACGTCTGCCTGCATTGCACACTCAAACTTTTTTAAACTCAGCCATTATACTAGCAAACACTCAGTGTACCTAGTGGCATCCTAAACGTGGCTATTGTACTTTTGTCTATTCACACTATTGTAACGATATTTGCAGCACGTCTGCCTGCATTGCACACTCAAACTTTTTTAAACTCAGCCATTATACTAGCAAACACTCAGTGTACCTAGTGGCACCTAAACGTGGCTATTGTACTTTTGTCTATTCACACTATTGTAAACATATTTGCAGCACGTCTGCCTGCATTGCACACTCAAACTTTTTTAAACTCAGCCATTATACTAGCAAACACTCAGTGTACCTATTGGCATCCTAAACGTGGCTATTGTACTTTTGTCTATTCACACTATTGTAAACATATTTGCAGCATGTCTGCCTGCATTGCACACTCAAACTTTTTTAAACTAAGCCATTATACTAGCAAACACTCAGTGTACCTAGTGGCATCCTAAACGTGGCTATTGTACTTTTGTCTATTCACACTATTGTAACGATATTTGCAGCACGTCTGCCTGCATTGCACACTCAAACTTTTTTAAACTCAGCCATTATACTGGCAAACAGTCAGTGTACCTAGTGGCATCCTAAACGTGGCTATTGGACTTTTGTCTATTCACACTACTGCAAATCTATGTGCAGCACCTCTGCATGACAACCTCCTGCTCTGTTTTTAATAAGCTATAATGATAGCACAAAATACTGCCATTTAGTGGCATCATAGAACTGGCTGTTGTATTCCATTAGTGCCCCACTGGTGACAAGCTATTTCTAGCACCTCTACATCACACCCTCATGCACATTTTGCTACGCTAATGTTATAGCAAACTCATGGAATTCATTGCTGCATTTCATAATTCGGAGGGATAGAAAGTCAGGCTTCCTTTAGCTTTTCCTTCTGTTCATAGACAGCATCTCCAAGACCAATTTCCCCTCCACGTCTAAGTGTGGAGAGGCAGCTAGTGCGCATGCGTGTGCCGATGTACCCCAGCTGCAGCATAATTACAGTGTTTCGCGTAGTGAGTATGCTCAGCCTGACTGTGTTATTCCTGACGCTAAGTCTTCTTTTCGGGATACAGCGCATGCTCCCACACTAAGTGTGAAAAGCCGCTTTGCACAGGTGCTTGCATTCCGTGCCGGGTCTAAGTCCTGTTTTGTGCCTAGACACCATGCTAAAGCTGATAGTCTTTTTTCAGAGACTGTATTTCATGCTACTGAGCATGCTCAGGCACTTCCTGCATCAGAGACTAGGTCCGGTAATGAACTCTTTGGCCCTGGCCCTGATGTGGGGGTCCCATATAGACCACAGGGCATCAGGTGTCCTCCCAAATGGCTTGCAGAGGCCCACACCTATGACTTGTCACCGCATTAATGATGGTCAGACGATGACTGGTGAGGTGTTTGGGTCATGGCAGCCATGAGGTCATCATTGAAGTTGCGTTTCCAAATAGGACGCTAGTTATGCCACTCATGACGTGTCACTCTACTTTTGTCTCCAGGAGGTGCATTGTGGTTCACCCTGGTTTGGGGCGGACCCAGGTTATAAAAGGGGCTGGAGCCAACAAGGAGGTGCGCAGTCTTCTATTATGCTCCGAAAGAGCACACCTCCATGTGTTGAACCCATTGCGGCTTTAGGCCAGAGGTAGGCAGGGATAGGGTGGTGGATGCAGGCCACCACCACAGTTGGTAACGCAGAACGGTTAAGACCAGCTCCTGTCCTACCAGTCCTGCTTGTGCAGCCCAGTGGCATTAACAGGCCTGCTGCTGCTGATGCGCCTGCTGTCCACAGGTGTGGCCCCTACGCACACGGTCAGCGTACTCAATGGCCCCTGTGTTGTTAACAGGGAGTTCCTGGGCTGGGTGGGCATGTGGACCCTGTGACGCTAACAGGGCTCACAGTCTCCAGATCCGAATGGCGTCTAACTCGGTTCAGGCTACTATTAGTTTCATAGCCACACAGCTCTGTATCCTCCACCAAACCTTCAAGTTGCCAACCTCTCCTTTTCCAACTGGGAGCACGGTGGACACTGACTGCTGATGGGGATATATACCTTTCTCTTTCTTTTCTTATTAATTTTCGTTATATAGCGGTCACAGATTATATACCACTTTATCCAAATCTGCCAGTCCCACTGTAACAGATGGTGTTTCTTCAGCAAATGTTACAGTTGCTTAACCACCAAATCCACGGACCAAAACTTTTTTCCCCTTTCCAACACACCTGTTCCCCTTTCCAACAGCATCTGTCCTTTTTCAACTCATTTTGGGATATGACCAAAAGTGCAACTGTGCAGGGACACCGTACTCAACGCCATCTCAGCACAGCAGCCATCCCTCGGTCCCTCCGATGTGGACAAGTAAAAGACCATTTCCTCCTATCCATGACAAAGCGTTGAGATTCACTCTGTGCAGCACTGGTGTTTAGTGGAAAAGTAGATCTAAGATTGCGTACCACATTCTGCAGATACTCCTGTATACGTGCGTCCATTTCTATGGCAGGAATTAGTTCGCCAAATTTTGTCTTGTACCGGGGATCTAACAGTGTGGCAACCCAGTATTCAGGATTACTTCAAATTCATACAATCCGAGGGTCATGTAGGTAGTGCAGCAAGAAGGCGCTCATGTGTCTTGTGCATCCAGGAGGACCAAGTCCTTGGTGTGTTGGTGGCAGAGAGGTGAAAATCGTGCATCCTTCCTCTGCCCTCTCCCCACAACCTCGCACAACCGAAATGTGAGCAAGCTCTCACTCATCTGCTGAGTCTTCCATGCCCATCGCCAGTTCGTCCTCCATTTCTTCATGGGTTCCTGCACTTTCATCAACACTTTTTGCTGATACTATGCGCCCTTGTTAATCCCTCTCCCTCACCATGACTGCCGCATAGGTGCCGCTGACCATCTGGACCTCGTAGATCTTGTTATCCCTTCTGCATATGATGACTCCTGTACTTCCTCCCCTTCCTCTTGTCCCAACACCTGACTCCGAATAATAATTACAGTGTGCTCCATCATGTAGATGACCAGAATTGTCACGCTGAGAATGACATTGCCAGTGCTAAACATCTTCGTCGACATTTGTGAACTGTGTAGCAGGGTGCATAGGTCCTTGATCTGACACCACTCCAGCAGCGTGATCTGCACCACCTCTTGATCAAGTTATCCCAGGCTATATGTCATACCGTATTTCAGCAGGGCTCTGCGGTGCTGCCACACACGCTGCAACATGTGCAGATTCCAATTCCTGCGTGTCGGAACATCGCATTTCCGGCGTTTAACTGCCAGACCCTAAGACTTCCGGAGTGATGAAAGTTGTTGAGCTGCTGTGTGCGCACGATGGAAGTGAGCACATAGCGAGCGTGCCCGCTGCACAAGGCCATGTAGGCCGTGATGGTGTTTTAAAAATTGCTGGAGAATTCGGTTCAACACGTGAGCCATAAAAGGCACGTGTGTCACATTGCCCTGAGGATGGCCCGCAGCCAGGTTTGCATCATTGCCGCACACGGCTGTTAAGTCACCAACGGAGTCCGCTCCGTCAATTTGTACTCCGGTCGCCAGGTGACAACGTGTTCCTTTCATGAATAGTGCTGATGATGGGAGAGTAGTCGATGCCAGCGGCGCAGGTGGACGCAGGTTATGCTCACCCACTGGGCTGCATTACCTTGACAGATGCAGAATCTCTGGCTGAATGTAGCTGGTGGGTATCTCACAGATGAAATACCATCATTCAGCTACAACCAATGGGAAGACACCACACCCTTTTTTATGCCCATCCTGTCTGCAGACCACTGCCAGACATAGCTATGAACCTCTGGTTAATTTTACCCCCAGTTCAGTTTTATGATTTTTTGTGCTTGTTACCTGACTACTTTTCCTGCTTGCTGTTTATGTACCTTGTTGGCCGATCCGCATTTCACCTCTGCTTGTTTTCTGATTAAGTCCTGGCCGTCCCATTCTGTTCCTGTTCCTCAATTAATGTTTTGACCCTGCCTGACTACTATTCTCTGTAATAGCGGTGTGACTCACATTTCCCATACATTTCAAAGTAAAACTTTGACCGCCTGATGGCATTGAGCTCTGCTGCCAGCATAGTAAGGAGGTGTGTGGTAGTCCTTGTGCGCAGTTGCAAGGAAGGGTGGCCTGACCACACAGGGTTTGCGCCAAGCTGGAGGACCCACACGAGGTTGAAGAGGCAGAAGCAGTGTATTAACTTCTACATACAGAAGAAGGATTGAAACAACTCGTGGGGACGGCAAGACTTGTACAGCAGACCCTTCTCCATCTCTCACCATAGTTTGCCAGTGCCCAGTCAGTGACATGTAATGACCCTGTCTATGCTTACTGGTCCAAGTATCTGTGTTGAAATGGACCCTGTCGCACACAGATTTTCTCAAGGAAGTGGTGATGTTGTGTGCGACATGCTGGTGTAGCGCGGGCATGCTTTTCTTGGAGAAGCAGTGGTGATTGGGCATCTGGTACTGGGGCACAGCGACAGACATAAGGTCTGTAAAATCCTGTGTGTCCACTACGCGTAAAGGCAGCATTTCGGTAGCCAACAGCTTACAGAGGGATAGAGTCAACCACTTAGCTTTGTCATGGGTCGCAGTAAGTGGCCTTTTATTTGACCACATCTGAGGGACAGAGATCTGGCTGCTGTCTGTAGACGGTGTTGAGTAGGGTGTCCCTGGAAAAATGCAGGTTTGTGAGGAAAGTGCAGGCGGAGACATGATGTTGCCTTCATCTTGCCTTCAGATCTGTTCATCTTGTATCATTTTTAAAAAACACAGCAAGCAAGGGTTACTCCAAGCGGAGTCTACCTTTTTTCCAAAAATTGGGCACACAGACACCCCATCAGTGGCAGCACTTGTGCCCTAGTTGCAAACAGGATGTTTTGATTTGCATCAAGCACATTCAAAAATACGCCATAATTAACTGTCCCCAGCATGACACCGGGGTAGGTAGATAAAGTCTTTGCTGAACCATGACTTGGTCATCTTGGCTCCTTTTAAAAACAATGTAAGCAAGGGTTACTCCAAGCGGAGCCTCCCTTTTTTCCAAAAATTGTGCCCCACACACACCCACCCATTCAGTGGCAGCAGTTGTGCCATAGTTGTACACTTCACAGCTAGATTTGCATCAAGCACATTCCAAATCCACAAGCATTTACTCTCCCCAGGATGACACAGGGGTTGTAAATTCCTTCTGGATCCATGACTTGTTAATTTTGATGATTGTCAGTCTGTCCACATTGTCACTGGACAGACGCGTGCGCTTATCTGTCAGCACACACCCAGCAGCACTGAAGACACGTTCAGAGACAACGCTGGCAGCTGTACACGACAAAATCTCCAAGGCGTAACTGGATAGCTCTGGCCATTTTTCTAGATTTGAAGCCCAAAATGAGCAAGGCTCTATTTGCAAAGTCATGGCATCGATGTTCATTTGTAGATACTCCTGTATCATCCTCTCCAGCCGTTGACTATGTGTCAGACTTGTTGTCTCTGGTGGCCTTGCAAAGGAGGGTCTAAAAAAATTATGAAAAGATTCCATTAAATTGCTGTTACCAGCACCAGATACGGTCCTACTGGTACGTGTAGACTGTTGAAGATGACGAGACCGTTCCATGTTTGTCAAGTTACAACTGGGAGATTCCCTCCCTGCACCTGCACGGTTGTTTGGTGGAAAAGCGGATCTAAGATCGAGTAACAGCTTCTGCTGATACTCCTGCATAAGTGCGTCCCTTTCTATGGCTGGAATTATGTCACAAAATTTGGACTTGTACCGGGGATCTAATAGTGTGGCAAGCCAGTAGTCATCATCACTTCTAATTTTGACAATACGAGGGTCATGTTGGAGGTAGTGCAACAAGAAGGCACTCATGTGTCTTGCGCAGCCATGCGGACCAAGTCCACGCTGTGTTTGTGGCATAGAGGTGCTAACCGTTCTTTCTTCCTCTGACATCTCCCCCCAACCTCTTTCAACTGAAATTTGACCAAGGTCCCCCTCATCTGCTGAGTCTTCCATGTCCATGGACAGTTCGTCCTCCATATCTTCATGTCCTCCTGCACCTTCCTCAACATCTCGCCTGCTACCATGCGCCCTTGTTGATCCCTGTCCCCCATGGTCCCATGCCTGCCGCGTTTGTGATGATGAACGTCTGGACCTTGGTGATGTTGTTGTCCCTTGCGCATATGAATCCTCCTGTAGTTCCTCCCCTTCCTGTTGTCCCACCCCCTGACTCCGAATAGTGTTTAGCGTGTGCTCCAGCATGTAAATGACTGGAATTGTCATGCTGATAATGGCATTGTCAGCGCTAAACATATTCGTCGCCATGTCGAAACTGTGCAGAAGGGTGCATAGGTCCTTGATCTGAGACCACTCCATCAGGGTGATCTGCCCCACCTCTGCATCTCGTTGGCCCAGGCTATACGTCATGACGTATTGCACCAGGGCTCGGCGGTGCTGCCACAGTCGCTGTAACATGTGGAGAGTTGAATTCCAGCGTGTCGCCACATCGCATTTCAGGCGATGAACCGGCAGGCCGAAAGACTTCTGGAGCGATGCAAGTCGCTCAGCTGCGGCGCTTGAACGGCGGAAGAGAGCAGACAGTTTTCGTGCCCTGTTCAGAAGGCCATCTAGGCCGGGATAGTGTGTTAAAAATTGCTGGACGACAAGGTTCAACACGTGAGCCATACAAGGTACGTGTGTCACCTTGCCCAGGCCAAGGGCCGCACCCAGGTTTGCAGCATTGTCGCACACGGCCTTACCAGGCTGCAGGTTGAGTGGAGACAACCATTTATTAAACTCGGACCGCAGAGCTGACCACAACTCCTCAGCTGTGTGACTCTTATTCCCAAGACATGTCAAGCTAAAGACCGCCTGATGCCGTTGCGCTCTGCTGCCAGCATAGTAATGAGGGGTGCGTGATTCCTTCTGCGCAGTGAGAACGCTGGTGGCCTGACCAGGCAGGCTTGGGGCGGAGGTGGAGGACCCAGATGAGGTGGAGGATGCAGAAGCAGTGGCGGAACTTGGACAGACAGAGGATTGACACACAAGTCGTGGGGACGGCAAGACTTGTGCAGCAGACCCTTCACCATCTATCACCATAGTTACCCAGTGGCCAGTCAGCGACATGTAACGTCCCTGTCCATGCTTACTGGTCCAAGTATCGGTGGTGAAATGCACCCGTTCACACACAGAGTTTCTCAAGGAAGCGGTGATGTTGTGTGTGACATGCTGGTGTAGCGCGGGCACACCTTTCTTAGAGAAGTAGTGGCGACTAGGCATCTGGTACTGGGGCACAGCGACAGACATAAGGTCTCTAAAATCCTGTGTGTCCACTAGGCGGAAAGGCAGCATTTCGGTAGCCAACAGCTTACAGAGGGATAGAGTCAACCTCTTAGCTTTGTCATGGGTCGCAGGAAGTGGCCTTTTATTTGACCACATCTGAGGGACAGAGATCTGGCTGCTGTGTGTAGACGGTGTTGAGTAGGGTGTCCCTGGAAAAATGCAGGTTTGTGAGGAAAGTGCAGGCGGAGACATGATGTTGCCTTCATCCAACGTTGGTGCTATCGATGTTTGAGAGAGCTGTACACAATCACTTGTTTCCCCTTCCAAACCAACTGACGACCTACCAAGCAAACTGCCTGTTGCGGTTACAGTGGTGGAAGTTGTGGGTGGAAAAACAGGTGTGACAGCTGTCCCCACAGTCCTAGAAGATGACGAGCGCGCGGATGCACTGGAAGGGGCAGGCGGTGGATGGTTGGCTCCGCTAGGCCGCATTGCAGCACGGTGAGCTTCCCACCAGGCCATATGATATTTATTCATGTGACGATTCATGGAAGAAGTTGTCAAACTGCTGAGGTTTTGACCTCTACTAAGATAACCATGCCAAATGTTACAGATCACATAATTTGGGCGATCTTTTTTTATGTCAAAAAAGGACCAGGCTAGGCTAGGCTTAGAGGCCATGCGACCTGTTGATCCACCCCGAATAATGCTCAGAGGCAGAGTGGTGGCTGAGGATGCAGTTGTAGACGTGCTACCAGTGCTCCGACTGTGTCCAGGAAGGCGCAAGGTTACTTCGACGTCGGTTGCATCCTCCTCCACCGCCTCTGTTGACCTCCTCGAGTGTCTGACTGTGGGTTGACAGTAGGTGGGATCTAGAACTTCATCATCAATTGTTGTGTTTGCACTCCCCTCCCCCTCAGACCGAGCCTCTTCTTGCCCTGACCGAATATTTAAGTTGTCATCCCAATCGGGTATCTGCGTCTCATCTTCATCAGTATGTTCCTCATTGTCTATAACCACAGTTGTTGGAAAGGCAGCATTTTGGTAGCCAACAGTTTGCAGATGATGAAAGTCAACCTCCAAGCCATGTCATGGCCTTCTAAAAGCATGTAAAACACAGCGAGGGGACTCCAACCACAGTCTCCCTCGTTTCCACTAACTGGGCCACACACACCCCACTTGACTGGCATCGGTTGAGCCCCCTTTTGAAAAAGAAAAAGATGCTTTGCATGAAGCACTCTCAAAAATACGCGTGCCTTTCCCGTCCCCTGGCTGACCCAGGGGAAGAAAAGTCCTCTGAGAGCCATGACTTGTTCATCTTGGTTCTTTTAGAGACACAGCGAGGGGACTCCAACCACAGTCTCCCTCGTTTCCACTAACTGGGCCACACACACCCCACTTGACTGGCATCGGTTGAGCCCCCTTTTGAAAAAGAAAAAGATGCTTTGCATGAAGCACTCTCAAAAATACGCGTGCCTTTCCCGTCCCCTGGTTGACCCAGGGGAAGAAAAGTCCTCTGAGAGCCATGACTTGTTCATCTTGGTTCTTTTAGAGACACAGCGAGGGGACTCCAACCACAGTCTCCCTCGTTTCCACTAACTGGGCCACACACACCCCACTTGACTGGCATCGGTTGAGCCCCCTTTTGAAAAAGAAAAAGATGCTTTGCATGAAGCACTCTCAAAAATACGCGTGCCTTTCCCGTCCCCTGGCTGACCCAGGGGAAGAAAAGTCCTCTGAGAGCCATGACTTGTTCATCTTGGTTCTTTTAGAGACACAGCGAGGGGACTCCAACCACAGTCTCCCTCGTTTCCACTAACTGGGCCACACACACCCCACTTGACTGGCATCGGTTGAGCCCCCTTTTGAAAAAGAAAAAGATGCTTTGCATGAAGCACTCTCAAAAATACGCGTGCCTTTCCCGTCCCCTGGCTGACCCAGGGGAAGAAAAGTCCTCTGAGAGCCATGACTTGTTCATCTTGGTTCTTTTAGAGACACAGCGAGGGGACTCCAACCACAGTCTCCCTCGTTTCCACTAACTGGGCCACACACACCCCACTTGACTGGCATCGGTTGAGCCCCCTTTTGAAAAAGAAAAAGATGCTTTGCATGAAGCACTCTCAAAAATACGCGTGCCTTTCCCGTCCCCTGGCTGACCCAGGGGAAGAAAAGTCCTCTGAGAGCCATGACTTGTTCATCTTGGTTCTTTTAGAGACACAGCGAGGGGACTCCAACCACAGTCTCCCTCGTTTCCACTAACTGGGCCACACACACCCCACTTGACTGGCATCGGTTGAGCCCCCTTTTGAAAAAGAAAAAGATGCTTTGCATGAAGCACTCTCAAAAATACGCGTGCCTTTCCCGTCCCCTGGCTGACCCAGGGGAAGAAAAGTCCTCTGAGAGCCATGACTTGTTCATCTTGGTTCTTTTAGAGACACAGCGAGGGGACTCCAACCACAGTCTCCCTCGTTTCCACTAACTGGGCCACACACACCCCTCTTGACTGACATCAGTTGATGCCCCTTTTCAAAATGAAAAAGATGCTTTGCATGAAGCACTCTCAAAAATACGCGTGCCTTTCCCGTCCCCTGGCTGACCCAGGGGAAGAAAAGTCCTCTGAGAGCCATGTCCACATTGTCAGTGGACAGACACGTGTGCTTATCTGCCAGCAGACCCCCAGCAGCACTGAAGACAGGTTCCTAGAGAACGCTGGCTGCAGGACACGACAAGATCCCCAAGGCGTACGTGGCGAGCTCAGGCAATTTATCCAGATTGGAAGCCTAAAATGAGCAGGGCTCAAGTTGCACATTAATGGAATCGATGTTTCCTTGCATATACTCATATATCTGTGTGTCCTCCTCTTTTTCCTTGTCCAGCTCTTTTGTTTTCGCATGAGTATATGTCCTTGTCACTTTCCCATGTGTTGTGAGTTGTTTGTCACCTTTTGGACACCTTTGAGGGTGTTTTCTAGGTGTTTTTCTGTGTTTGTGATTGCCTGCCATTGTTTCCTATTGGCTCGAGTTCGGTTCGTCGAACGTTCGACGAGCCGAACTCGAACGGGACCTCCGTTCGGCGAACCGACCTCGAGCCGAACCGGGACCGGTTCGCTCATCTCTAGCGCTGACACCGCTCCAAGCAGAGTTAGCCAGGTCCCAGCTGTAACATCAGTCGGAGACCCGGTGGAGACACAGCGCCTGAACCCCCGCAATCGCCATGACTAAAAAAAGCACAAAAAGAAGCAGAAAACAACGCGTAAAAGCAATAAAAAATTATGTTTTGTTTTGCTGCTTTTTTCCTGACAAAATATGATTTTTATATACAGAAAAGAAGCACACGTGGGCGCATAGCCTCGAGTTCAACCTTATAGGGGTATTCCCATCTCCAAGATCCTATGCCAATATGTAGTAGATGTAATAATAAGATACTAGCAAATACCTCCAATTAGAAATGTAGTATAGTTCTCCTAATATAACTTTGTCTGTTACCTCATGTGCAGGGCATTACAGTAGCTTAGGGTAACCATGGATACAGCCAAGCATATAGGGACAGTTAGTTGCTAGTGGTCATAACCATGAATATTTAAGCTAATGCAGTGCACTGCACATGAGGTAAGAAACATGGCTATATCAGGAGAACTATACTACATTTCTAATTGGAGGTATTTGCTAATATTCTAATAATTACACCTACTACATATTGAGATAGAATCTTGGAGATGGGAATACCCCTTAAGTCCTAAGTTAGATGGAAATACCCTTTTAAGAAGACCTGTCACCAGGTCAAAAGTGACTATTTTTTTCTTTTATTTCCCGCTGCTCCCCTAAGTATTCTGTTTTTGTTTTTTGTTTCTTCTTTATTCTAAACCTGACATTCATTTCCAAAGATATGAGCTTTTATTAGTTAATACTAATTTTTATGGTCTTTACTAAAGGGGTGTGGTTCAAAGGTTAATTAAGCAGAGCAACCGAAAGCCACGCCCCAGAGGATCCTGTGAGCCATGCCCCCTTGTAAAGACCATAACATTAGCACTGAAAAAAAAAATTCAATATCTCTGGAACTTTGTTTCCCACCCCAACCATTCAAAATCATAATTACCAACTTTTGGGCATGCTAATTCCAAGAGGATAGAAGACGTCAACAAACAGAATCCCATGTCTAATCTTCCTAGTTTCCATTTCCCCGTGACCTTGTCCCCCCCATCTCATTGTAGATTGTAAGCTCTCAAGAGCAGGGTTGTCTTTTTTCCCTCTAAATATTGTATTTTCTATAACTGTTACTTGTTTGTATATGATCCTCCTGAATTGTAAAGCGCTGTGGAATATGTTGGCGCTATCAAAATAAAGATTATTATTTTTTCTTCCATTTTGACATCTGTAGAAAACATCTGCACTGATCAGGAGAAATTAATCAGCGATCAGACTGCTGATCCTAAGAGCCCCCTAGGGGAACTAAATAAATAAAAAAAAGTAAAAAGAAAAGTTTTAAAAACAAATTTAAAAAATAAAAACCTAAAAGTTCAAATCACATCCAATTCACCCCATCGAAAATTAAAGGGTTAAAAAAATAAAAATATACACACATTTGGTATCGCCGAGTTCAGAAATGCCCGATCTATGAAAAGATAAAATCAATTCATCTGATTGGTAAACAGCATAGTGACAAAAAAAATCCAAATACCAAAATTACGTTTTTAGGTCGTCACAAATTTGGCGTAAAATGCAATAACAGGCGATTAAAATGTAGCATCTGGGCAAAACTGGTACATTTAAAAACGTCAGCTCGAGACGCAAAAAATAAGCTATTACTGAACCCCATATCCCGAAAAATGAGAACGGTACGGGTCACGGAAAATGGTGCAAAAAGTGTGCCGCTTTTTTTGGACCATGTTCTGAATTTTTTTAACCCCTTAGATAAAAGTAAACTTATGCATGTTTGGTGTCTGTGAACTCGTACCGACTTCAGGCATCAAAACAACTCATCAGTTTTACCATATAGTGAACACGGTGAAGAAATCATGCAATGGCAGTTTTTGCAATTTTCCCGTACTTGGAATTTTTTTTTGCCATTTTCCAGTACACTATATGGTAAAACTTTCACTTAAAAGTACAACTCGTCTTGCAAAAAAAAAGCTCTCATATGACAAGATTGAGAGAAAAACAAAAAAGTGACGGCTCTCGGAAGAAGGGGAGCAAAAAAACTAAACAAAACGGAAAATCACCCAGGGGTAAAGGGGTTAAATAGATATCACTAATAAAATACTGCCCCCCCCCCATTGCCAAAAGTATGGATATAGATTCTGAAAAGTAAATGTAATTTTCCCTTCTGTGTCTTGGGGCACATATAGAAGGGAGTGAAGTCTGATGGTTGAAAACCAGGAGGTGACCCTAGGAACTGGCAGAGAATCTGAGGGGAAACCTGATAGGTGTGGGCACTGTGCCATGGCGGCTGGCGGTCCCAGTCACAGAAATCTAGCACATTGTCAGGATGAAAGAATCTTGTGCAGAATGGACACACAAGGGTATTGAGGATGAAAGTGTACAGCACCAGGCAAAGGGGTGAATGGCGCAGCGAAAAATGTGAAGTAACAAATAAGTATACAAAAATATATAAAAAAACAGGGCAAGAGCGGGGGCGAAGGGCAGAGTTGCCTCCTATGTCACAAGTGTTCTGGAGTAAAAAGAGACCCCGCATTAAATTAGCTGGGACCATACTGACGGTCTGTTTCTCTTTATGGTTCTGTTATGGGTGCACTGTGGTTTCCAATATTAAATAGAGGCCAACCTGGTTCTATAGGCGCTGTGGTTATTTCTCTTAACTTAAGCCCCTTTCACACATAGCGACGCAGCAGCGATCACGACGGGTGACCTGACCTCATCAGGATCGCTGCTGCGTCGTTATATGGCCGCTGGTGAGCTGTCACACAGGCAGATCTCACCAGCGACCAGCCCCCAGCCAGCAGCGACGCGTGGAAGCGATGCTGCGCTTGGTAACTAAGGTAAATATCGGGTAACCATTACCCGATATTTACCTTGGTTACCAGCGCACACCGTTTAGCGCTGGCTCCCTGCACTCCTAGCCAGAGTACACCTCGAGTTAATTACCCGATGTGTAGTCCAGCTATGTGTGCAGGGAGCGGGCACTGGCAGCGTGAGAGCGGCGGACGCTAGTAACTAATGTAAATATCGGGTAACCAAGAAAGGTCTTCCCTTAGTTACCCAATATTTACCTTAGTTACAGCTTACCGCAGCTGCCAGATGCCGGCTCCTGCTCCCTGCTCGCTTCATTTCGTCGCTCTCTCGCTGTCACACACAGCAATGTGTGCGTCACAGCGGGAGAGCGACGAGCAAAAAATGAAGCAGGACATTCAGCAACGAGCGGCGACCTCACAGCAGAGGCCAGGTCGTTGCTGGATGTCACACACAGCGACAGCGACGGGACGTCGCTGCAATGTCACAGAAAATGGTGACGTAGCAGCGACGTCGTTGTCGCCGTCGCTGTGTGTGACACCACCTTTACTGTGATTGGCTGTGTTATTGGAGCACTATGTCTTTTGTGCTTTTTTTTTTTAGGTCTATGATTTTTTAGTATTTAGTTTTTTTAATTCATTTTTATTGGTTCTGTTGCTGTCAGTCGTATAGTCTATATGGTTGTTTTTCTTTTTAGTTTATGGTGATTTGTTCGTTATGGAGGCACCGTGGATGTCTCTGCTATGGGTACACTGTGTTTTTCAGTTTTTAAAGACTCTACGGTTGTTTATGTTTCACAGTGCCCCCATAACTGAGCCAATCCAAATACGCTGAAACAGTGTATTTGGATTGACTCTGTTATGGGGGCACTGTGTCTTTCAGTCTTAGAGAAGCTACAGTTGTTTCTCTTTTTAGCTTACCACAATTGGCTCTGTTATGGGGGCACTGTGGTTGTCAGTCATATAGACTCTATGGTTATTTGTCTTTTACCATAATTGACTCTGTTATGGAGGAACTGGCCTGTAATTCTTTATGTAAGCCTTTATTTATCTTATTTTAAATCCTATCATGCCTGAGGAAATTGCACAAATCTGTTTTATTTGCCCTAGAGGACGATTTCTGATGAGCTCATTGTCGCCCTCCTTTGTATAAATACTTAAGAGGTGTTAGGAGGGGAAGTGACAACTGCTTTATGTACAATACTCAATAAGAGAATTGGTTGTCTCAGTGTGAAGTTATTCATGGGTTTAAAGGGAATCTGTCACCAGGTTTTGGTCATCTAGTCTGAGAGCAGTATAACGTAGGGGTAGAGATCCTGATTCCAGCGATGTGTCACTTACTGGACTGCTTAGTGTAGTTTTGATAAAATCACTGTTTAATCAACAGTAGATTATTATCACAGGACTACCTGGCGTGCTGCAGGTAGTCCAGCATATTTATGAGCTCTATAAATCTGATAGATCTGCAGCAGAGAAAAGATTGATTTTATCAGAATGACAGCAAACAGCCCAGTAAGTGACCCATCGCTGGAATCAGGGCCTCTGTCTCTACATTATGCTGCTCTCAGATGGGGGAGCAAAAACCTGGTGACAGATTCCCTTTAAGGAAACTGTATGCAGACCCCTGATAGCCATCGTTCCTGGAAAAAAAGAAAAGATAAAACTATAGAATAGAACCTGACAACTCATAATGTTCCTTTTCCTGATGATTTTTTGATTTTGTGGCGTACACATTTGTCTTATGTACTTCTCGCAGTTGTCGGCAGTCCCCCGGCAAAACTCAGATATGTCCTTCATGCTGTGGCGAAGGAGTGAAAGGTCATTGATTTTTGCATTGTATTACAGGACAAAGCTTAGTAAGCTTGAATTTAACTCCGCGGTATCATCCAGCAGAGATAGAGCCTCGGCTCACCAGTCTCTGATGTTGAGTGTCTTCAGTCCATAATATTCATTATCTCTGTCTTACGTGATAAAAAGATTGGGTTACAAGCACAAACTCGGCTTAGAACAGGCTGGAACAAGTTTCTTTAAAGTGCCCTTCTACCCTCAGCAAAAAAAAACAAACCAAAAAACCCCTGAAAAATTCCATGTACAACTACTGACAGCCATATTGGAGACTATGGATTGTTAACTTTGGTCACCCGGTCACCCTTCTAGATACAAGTATACATAAATCCTGACCATCACTTTTCCCCTCACCCTCTTCAAATCTATTAAAAAGGTTCTTAACTAAAAGCACTTATCACCCATCCCTACAAAGTCAATGGGAGTTATAGAGACCGCTGAAAGAATGACCACATGACAGCCCGCATGTATCCTACGAGCTAGAAAAGCCTGAGGGTTTCATCTGTTTCAGTGCAGGTAAGAGATAGGTGAAAGACAAGATAGAATCTATATATATAATTGCCTTATTCTGTCTGTCTGTCTGTCTGTCTGTCTGTCATGCTCCGAAATTGTGTCCTTACGGTGACACAAAGCTGATTGGCCGCTGGGCTCGCCATGGCCCCGCCCCCCCACACGGATTGGCCTCTCTCCCCGGCTCTCTGCAGGCCCCGCCCCCCTCACGCAATGCACGCTCGCTCTGGCCCAACTGACACGGAGCCGCGACTCCCAGGTGAGTACACACACACGCATCAGATCACACTCACTCTCACACTCACACACACCTCACACATCACAACATGCTGGGATATCACTTGCTTCTACACCGGCTCCGTCAGGATCCCGGCAGCGCCAGACATAACCTTGCGATGCTGGGATCTTGACGGAGGCCGTGAAAGCTGGTAACCATTATAAACATCGGGTAACTAAGGTCCCTTAGTTACCCGATGTGTATCATAGTTACCAGTGTACACCGGCTCACACTCACACACACATCACACACACATCACATCGCATCCACACATCAAGGTCCTGCAGCGGCGGAAAATACAGACACATAACAGCACACACACACACAGAAATCAGATCACACTCACACACACCTCACACATCACATCGCATCCACATACTCACAACATCCTGGGATATCGCTTGCTTCTCGGCGGCGGTACTGTGCTGTTAGCTTCCAGGACCTGCGGGAGGATCACATGGCCAGAAGCATGTGATACCTCCGGATGTTGTGAGTATAAGCGCGTATGTGCGATATCGTCAGTGTCTGTGTGTGTGAGTGGATGCGATCGGGTGTGTGTGAGTGGATGCGATCGGGTGTGTGTGAGTGGATGCGATTGGGTGTGTGAGTGTCGGCAGAGGAGCACGGCGTGCTGGAGGAGGCTGGGAGCAGAGAGGCTGATCATGGGGAAGGCTGGGAGGAGAGAGGCTGATGCTGGGGGAGGCTGGGAGGGGGAGGCTGGGACGAGGGAGGCTGATGCTGGTGGAGGCTGATGCTGGGGGAGGCTGGAAGGAGAGAGGCTAATGCTGGTGGAGGCTAATGCTGGTGGAGGCTGATGCTTGGGGAGGCTGATGCTGGGGGAGACTGGGAGGGGAAGGCTGATGCTGAGGGAGGCTGGGAGGAAGGAGGCTGGGAGGAGAGAGGATGATCCTGGGGAAGGCTGGGAACGGGATGCTGATGCTGAGGGAGGCTGGAAGGAGAGAGGCTGATGCTGGGGGAGGCTGGAAGGAGAGAGGCTGATGCTGGTGGAGGCTGATGCTTGGGGAGGCTGATGCTGGGGGAGACTGGGAGCGGAAGGCTGATGCTGAGGGAGGCTGGGAGGAAGGAGGCTGGGAGGAGAGAGGCTGATCCTGGGGAAGGCTGGGAAGGGGAGGCTGATGCTGGGGGAGGCTGGAAGGAGAGAGGCTGATGCATGGGGAGGCTGATGCTGGGGGAGACTGGGAGCGGAAGGCTGATGCTGAGGGAGGCTGGGAGGGGGAGGCTGGGAGGAAGGAGGCTGGGAGGAGAGAGGCTGATCCTGGGGAAGGCTGGGAAGGGGAGGCTGATGCTGAGGGAAGCTGGAAGGAGAGAGGCTGATGCTGGGGGAGGCTGGAAGGAGAGAGGCTGAGGCTGGGAGGAGAGAGGCTGATGCTGGGGAAGGCTGATGCTGAGGGAGGCTGGGAGGGGAAAGCTGATGCTGGGGAAGGCTGGGAGGACGGAGGCTGGGAGGAGAGAGGCTGATCCTGGGGAAGGCTGGGAGAGGGAGGCTGATGCTGGAGGAGGCTGGAAGGAGAGAGGCTGATGCTGGCGGAGGCTGATGCTGGGGGAGGCTGGAAGGAGAGAGGCTGATGCTGGTGGAGGCTGATGCTTGGGGAGGCTGGGAGAGGGAGGCTGATGCTGAGGGAGGCTGGGAGGAGGGAGGCTGGGAGAGGTAGGCTGAGAGAAGAGAGGCTGATGCACACACACACACACACACACGCGCGCACTGCACAACACACCACACACACACACACACACTGGGAACCACAAACAACTGCCCTACACAGACACCCACACATACAGACAACGCTGCACACACACAACACCCAACACACAAACACCGCGGCACACACAAATATACGCACATACCGCACAACACACACATTGCACAAAACATACCTCCCCCCAAAACACACCACACACACACAAACCGCGCAACACACACACACAACGCTACAGACACACAGCGCTCCACAAACAACGCAACACACGCAACACACATACAACACCGCTCTCACCCCCCGCCACACCCAGACAACACCCAGAACATGTACAGCGCCTACACAAACACTTGGTAACTACACACAACAACATCTCTATATATATATATATATATATATATATATATATATAACAAAAATCATACATGAACTACACAATACGTAAATTCTAGAATACCCGATGCGTAGAATCGGGCCACCTTCTAGTATGTGATAAAATAAGCAATTTTTCATAGGGGCAATGTTACGAGATGAGATGACACGGAGATGGAAGTAAAGTTATATACTTTATTATAGGGCACTGCTGCAAGCCAACTCTTCTATAGTGGCACTGCGGCTGGTGATGTAGTGGAACAATGTTATAGGTTCTGTTATATGGACACTATTATGGGATGGCTCTTTTATATGGGCTCTGTGACAAATCCAGTAATGGTAACCATGTAATAGGCTTTGTTATATGGGCAGTGTGGTAGGTCAGTTCTTTCATATGGGCACTGTGGCTGATCCTGCAATGGAAGTAATGTCTGGCTGTTTATGGGGAGTGGGGGGGACTCTTGCTTGGTATCTCTATCCAACTTTATTATGGGACACTCTAGCTCTGGGGAATATAGGATGATTGTCCCTCTACAATCCCCAGGCCCTTATACATACAGTATTTGCGGTCTTTAGTCATGAGGACCTCTGGTGTCCTTTCACAAAAGATGAATAGTCAAATTCACTGATTTTGGAGGAGTTAAGGGACCATCTATTCTGTATGGGGCTTGCCATTCTTGCTTATTCCCCTCTCACCAAACTGAGTGTACATGTACATACAGTATGTGGGAGTGGGGAGTGATGGCTACTGCCCAAACAGTTATCTAATATATATAGCCACCCTTGGACGAATTGAAGCAGTTGTGAAGTCCTCAGATCAGAATACGAAGGCTCTACTGGGCCAATATTTGATCAACTCTGGGACATGGACCCTCCTGAGGCTGATATATCACGGTTTAAGGTTTTGTTTGGTGCTCAACCCATTATGTTTCCCCATACTTTACAATTTTATTCCCTAATTTGTGTCTGCTTTTCATCAATTTACAAGGAAAATCAAGGTTTAATGAACCTGTGCCGACTACACCATAGGTCCACATGGCACAACAATGTGACTATGGTGAAAGAATTAAAGATCGGGAAGATTATGATCTATTGACAAGTGGTAATATTGACTCTTCGAGTCTGGGGGCAATCCTGTGTGCATCAGTCCTCATGGTGCCAACATCGACCACTTTAGAACTGAGGGCTATGAGGCATTGCCAAAAAAATACACATGATATCTCATCACGGAACCCTACTTGCCATGTGTCTCTAATGAGAGAAAGGAAAGATGGCACTCAATTACAGCAAAACTAAAAGTGCCATAATCTTTAAGGCAAAATTGGCTAAAGTGGCCAGTTTCGTCACGAATGGCCATCTGACTCAAACCAACAGATGATATGAGATGGGCTCTGTAAAAGTGGGGACTGTAACTTATAGGGTCCTGGTATATAACCCTGAGAGTGGTTTTCAGATTCCCGTCGCATTTGATATGGAGGTCTAGTAGGCCTCCATATCATAAAGCCTCCATGCACACTAGCTTAAACATCCTCAAACCTGGTGATTTTGGAGGGAATGGCGAACTGTTTCGTGTAGTGGTCCTTTACAGATTATTTCAGGGTAAAGATGGTTTGGATATGTTTAAATGCTCAATCATTTTGTTCTTATAGGAGATAAATTGCTACCAGATTGGTGTGAATCGGTTCTCGGGATCTGGTGGAAGCCCTGAGAATCGTCTCTTACCTGACGGCATCCCAAACTTCTCTTTTGACTGACCGACCTAGCACAATATCAGATGTTACACCAGGCTGGCTAATCAAAATAAGAGCCGTGGGTGCCATCAGGTAAGAGGTGGTTTTCAAGGCTCTCGTCCAGGACTCCCAGATTACTGATGTGGTGTATGGATCTGGTCCTGCGAATCAATTGTTACCAACTCTACTGCCTGAGATATTTGGCAGCGATTTATTCCCATTTTTCCATTGAAAATACATGAAAATGTATATGGAGGATGGGAAGAATAGCATTTAGCAGACAGCTAATGAAGGTGTAGGGGAACCTTAATACGTATGGGGGTGTAGACGCCATGATGGTTCATAGCTCTCACTCTGGAGATGTTTCCATTGTTTCCGTATTTGCCCTTAGTGTTTGTTTATAGCACTTAATAGGCTCTAGTCTAATGAAGACACATGAGTCCCTGAGGAGCGCTGCTCTGGGGACCCCACCCACTATAAAGAAGCTTATTCTATGCAGCCTGGGGGCCAATTAATTCTGTAAAAAGGCTTCTTGAAGGGAAAGCTGACAACAAGTCCAAACACAACCAGAAACCCAGCTGCGGCTTAACCATATAACTACCAGAAGATTTGTGACTCACTGCACAGCAGGCCACAAGTGTAGTGCAGAACAAGGGTCTCCTTCATATCGGAGGAATATGGGTCAATGCTGCCTTCACACCTGCCTATGGATTATAAAATATCTGGCTTATTACCGGAAGCTTCCTGTTGGGAAATATTCTGTGTTTGTGTCCCTATGACAACCGTTCCTGGCCTAGTAATATGGATGCTTAGGGTTATCCGTGGGTGTTCTACTCAGAACATTCCTAATGTTCAACCGGTGGCAGAGCAGATATTAATTGATCGAGGAGGTGTTGGACCTCATATTGCTGACCTATTCTGAGGATGGGTCATCAGTATGTTAGTCCCAGACAACCTCCTGAAGGGCTTCCTTAGATTTCATATTTTCCCAGGATAATCTACACATTAATTGAACGGTGGTATAGAGAGTCGACTATCTGCCACATGTCATATCTATATATATAATTGCCTTATTCTGTCTGTCTGTCTGTCTGTCTGTCTATCTGTCTGTCTATCTGTCTGTCTGTCATGCTCCGAAATTGTGTCCTTACGGTGACACAAAGCTGATTGGCCGCTGGGCTCGCCATGGCCCCGCCCCCCCACACGGATTGGCCTCTCGCCCCGGCTCTCTGCAGGCCCCGCCCCCCTCACGCAATGCACGCTCGCTCTGGCCTAACTGACACGGGGCTCCGATTCCCAGGTGAGTACACACACACACACACATCAGATCACACTCACTCTCACACACACCTCACACATCACATCCACACATCACATCCACACATCACAACATGCTGGGATATCGCTTGCTTCTACACCGGCTCCGTCAGGATCCCGGCAGCGCCACACATAACCTTGCGATGCTGGGATCTTAACGGAGGCCGTGAAAGCTGGTAACCATTATACACATCGGGTAACTAAGGTCCCTTAGTTACCCGATGTGTATCATAGTTACCAGTGTACACCGGCTCACACTCACTCTCACACACACCTCACACACACATCACATCGCTTCCACACATCAAGGTCCTGCAGCTGCGGAACATACACACACATAACAGCACACACATAACAGCACACACATACACACACACAAATCAGATCACACTCACACATACCTCACACATCACATCGCATCCAAATACTCACAACATCCTGGGATATCGCTTGCTTCTCGGCGGCGATATTGTGCTGTGAGCTTCCAGGACCTGACGGAGGATCACATGGCCAGAAGCATGTGATATCCCCGGATGTTGTGAGTATCAGCGCTTATGTGCAATATCGTCAGTGTCTGTGTGTGTGAGTGTATGCGATCCGGTGTGTGTGAGTGTATGCGATCCGGTGTGTGTGAGTGGATGTGATCGGTTGTGTGTGTGAGTGGATGCGATCGGTTGTGTGTGTGAGTGCATGCGATCGGTTGTGTGTGTGAGTGGATGCGATCGGTTGTGTGTGTGAGTGGATGCGATCGGTTGTGTGGGTGAGTGGATGCGATCGGTTGTGTGGGTGAGTGGATGCGATCGGGTGTGGGTGAGTGTCGGCAGAGGAGCACGGCGTGCTGGAGGAGGCTGGGAGCAGAGAGGCTGATCTTGGGGAAGGCTGGGAGGGGGAGGCTGATGCTGAGGGAGGCTGGAAGGAGAGAGGCTGAGCAAACGTGCTCCATCCGCCATACTGCGCACTCCCCATCGTGCTGCATCCCCCATGCTGCGCACTCCCAAACGTGCTCCATCCGCCATGCTGCGCACTCCCCATCGTGCTCTATCCGCCATGCTGCACACTCCCAAACGTGCTCCATCCGCCATGCTGCGCACTCCCAAACGTGCTCCATCCGCCATACTGCGCACTCCCCATCGTGCTCTATCCGCCATGCTGCACACTCCCAAACGTGCTCCATCCCCCATGCTGCGCACTCCCAAACGTGCTCCATCCGCCATGCTGCGCACTCCCCATCGTGCTCTATCCGCCATGCTGCACACTCCCAAAAGTGCTCCATCCACCATGCTGCGCACTCCCAAACGTGCTCCATCCGCCATGCTGCGCACCCCCCATCATGCTCCATCCGCCATGCTGCGCACTCCCAAACGTGCTCCATCCGCCATGCTGCGCACTCCCAAACGTGCTCCATCCGCCATGCTGCACACTCCCAAACGTGGTCCATCCGCCATGCTGCGCACTCCCAAACGTGGTCCATCCGCCATGCTGCGCACTCCCAAACGTGGTCCATCCGCCATGCTGCGCACTCCCAAACGTGGTCCATCCGCCATGCTGCGCACTCCCAAACGTGCTCCATCCGCCATACTGCGCACTCCCAAACGTGCTCCATCCGCCATACTGCGCACTCCCCATCGTGCACCATCCGGCATGCTGCGCACTCCCAAGCGGATGGAGCATGATGGGGGGTGCGCAGCATGGCGGATGGAGCACGTTTGGGAGTGCGCAGCATGGCGGATGGAGCACGTTTGGGAGTGCGCAGCATGACGGATGGAGCACGTTTGGGAGTGCGCAGCATGACGGATGGAGCACGTTTGGGAGTGCGCAGCATGCCGGATGGTGCACGATGGGGAGTGCGCAGTATGGCGGATGGAGCACGTTTGGGAGTGCGCAGTATGGCGGATGGAGCACGTTTGGGAGTGCGCAACATGGCGGATGGAGCACGTTTGGGAGTGCGCAGCATGGCGGATGGATCACGTTTGGGAGTGCGCAGCATGGCGGATGGAGCACGTTTGGGAGTGCGCAGCATGGCGGATGGAGCACGTTTGGGAGTGCGCAGCATGGCGGATGGAGCCCGTTTGGGAGTGCGCAGCATGGCGGATGGAGCACGTTTGGGAGTGCGCAGCATGCCAGATGGAGCACGTTTGGGAGTGCGCAGCATGGCGGATGGACCACGTTTGGGAGTGCGCAGCATGGCGGATGGAGCACGTTTGGGAGTGCGCAGCATGGGGGATGCAGCACGATGGGGGGTGCGCAGCATGGGGGATGGAGCACGATGGGAGATGCACACCTCCCCCAACACACACACACACGCGCACTGCACAACACACACACACTAGGAATCACAAACAACGCCCTACACAGACACCCACACACACAGACAACGCTGCACACACAAATATACGCACATACTGCACAACACACACATTGCTCAAAACATACCTCCCCCCAAAACTCACCACACACACACAAACCGCGCAACACACACACACACACAACGCTACAGACACACAGCGCTCCACAAACAACGCAACACACGCAACACACATACAACACCGCTCTCACCCCCCGCGACACTCAGAACATGTACAGCGCCCTACACAAACACTTGGTAACTACACACAACAACATCTATATATATTATATATATATATATATATATATATATATATAACAAAAATCATACATGAACTACACAATACGTAAATTCTAGAATACCCGATGCGTAGAATCGGGCCACCTTCTAGTATATATATATATATATATATATATATATATATATACTAGAAGGTGGCCCGATTCTACGCATCGGGTATTCTAGAATTTACGTATTGTGTAGTTCATGTATGATTTTTGTTATATATATATATATATATATATATATATATATATATATAGATGTTGTTGTGTGTAGTTACCAAGTGTTTGTGTAGGCGCTGTACATGTTCTGGGTGTTGTCTGGGTGTGGCGGGGGGTGAGAGCGGTGTTGTATGTGTGTTGCGTTGTTTGTGGAGCGCTGTGTGTCTGTAGCGTTGTGTGTGTGTGTTGCGCGGTTTGTGTGTGTGTGGTGTGTTTTGGGGGGAGGTATGTTTTGTGCAATGTGTGTGTTGTGCGGTATGTGCGTATATTTGTGTGTGCCGCGGTGTTTGTGTGTTGGGTGTTGTGTGTGTGCAGCGTTGTCTGTATGTGTGGGTGTCTGTGTAGGGCAGTTGTTTGTGGTTCCCAGTGTGTGTGTGTGTGTGTGTGTGGTGTGTTGTGCAGTGCGCGCGTGTGTGTGTGTGTGTGTGTGTGTGTGTGTGTGTGCATCAGCCTCTCTTCTCTCAGCCTACCTCTCCCAGCCTCCCTCCTCCCAGCCTCCCTCAGCATCAGCCTCCTCTCCCAGCCTCCCCAAGCATCAGCCTCCACCAGCATCAGCCTCTCTCCTTCCAGCCTCCCCCAGCATCAGCCTCCGCCAGCATCAGCCTCCCTCTCCCAGCCTTCCCCAGGATCAGCCTCTCTCCTCCCAGCCTCCGTCCTCCCAGCCTTCCCCAGCATCAGCTTTCCCCTCCCAGCCTCCCTCAGCATCAGCCTTCCCCAGCATCACCCTCTCTCCTCCCAGCCTCAGCCTCTCTCCTTCCAGCCTCCCCCAGCATCAGCCTCTCTCCTTCCAGCTTCCCTCAGCATCAGCCTCCCCTTCCCAGCCTTCCCCAGGATCAGCCTCTCTCCTCCCAGCCTCCTTCCTCCCAGCCTCCCCCTCCCAGCCTCCCTCAGCATCAGCCTTCCGCTCCCAGTCTCCCCCAGCATCAGCCTCCCCATGCATCAGCCTCTCTCCTTCCAGCCTCCCCCAGCATCAGCCTCCCCTTCCCAGCCTTCCCCAGGATCAGCCTCTCTCCTCCCAGCCTCCTTCCTCCCAGCCTCCCCCTCCCAGCCTCCCTCAGCATCAGCCTTCCGCTCCCAGTCTCCCCCAGCATCAGCCTCCCCAAGCATCAGCCTCCACCAGCATCAGCCTCTCTCCTTCCAGCCTCCCCCAGCATCAGCCTCTCTCCTTCCAGCCTCCCTCAGCATCAGCATCCCGTTCCCAGCCTTCCCCAGGATCATCCTCTCTCCTCCCAGCCTCCTTCCTCCCAGCCTCCCTCAGCATCAGCCTTCCCCTCCCAGTCTCCCCCAGCATCAGCCTCCCCAAGCATCAGCCTCCACCAGCATTAGCCTCCACCAGCATTAGCCTCTCTCCTTCCAGCCTCCCCCAGCATCAGCCTCCACCAGCATCAGCCTCCCTCGTCCCAGCCTCCCCCTCCCAGCCTCCCCCAGCATCAGCCTCTCTCCTCCCAGCCTTCCCCATGATCAGCCTCTCTGCTCCCAGCCTCCTCCAGCACGCCGTGCTCCTCTGCCGACACTCACACACCCGATCGCATCCACTCACACACACCCGATCGCATCCACTCACACACACCCGATCGCATCCACTCACACACACCCGATCGCATCCACTCACACACACCCGATCGCATCCACTCACACACACAGACACTGACGATATCGCACATACGCGCTTCTCACAACATCCGGAGGTATCACATGCTTCTGGCCATGTGATCCTCCCGCAGGTCCTGGAAGCTAACAGCACAGTACCGCCGCCGAGAAGCAAGCGATATCCCAGGATGTTGTGAGTATGTGGATGCGATGTGATGTGTGAGGTGTGTGTGAGTGTGATCTGATTTGTGTGTATGTGTGTGCTGTTATGTGTGTGTGCTGTTATGTGTCTGTATTTTTCCGCCGCTGCAGGACCTTGATGTGTGGATGCGATGTGATGTGTGTGTGATGTGTGTGTGAGTGTGAGCCGGTGTACACTGGTAACTATGATACACATCGGGTAACTAAGGGACCTTAGTTACCCAATGTTTATAATGGTTACCCAGCTTTCACGGCCTCCGTCAAGATCCCAGCATCGCAAGGTTATGTCTGGCGCTGCCGGGATCCTGAACGGAGCCGGTGTAGAAGCAAGTGATATCCCAGCATGTTGTGATGTGTGAGGTGTGTGTGAGTGTGAGAGTGAGTGTGATCTGATGCGTGTGTGTGTACTCACCTGGGAGTCGCGGCTCCGTGTCAGTTGGGCCAGAGCGAGCGTTGCATTGCGTGAGGGGGGCGGGGCCTGCAGAGAGTCGGGGCGAGAGACCAATCCGTGTGGGGGGGCGGGGCCATGGCGAGCCCAGCGGCAATCAGCTTTGTGTCACCGTAAGGACACAATTTCGGAGCATGACAGAGAGACAGACAGACAGACAGACAGAATAAGGCAATTATATATATACTAGAAGGTGGCCCGATTCTACGCATCGGGTTTCTAGAATTTATGTATTGTGTAGTTCATGTATGATTTTTGTTATATATATATATATATTATATATATATATATAGATGTTGTTGTGTGTAGTTACCAAGTGTTTGTGTAGGGCGCTGTACATGTTCTGAGTGTCGCGGGGTGTGAGAGCGGTGTTGTATGTGTGTTGCGTGTGTTGCGTTGTTTGTGGAGCGCTGTGTGTCTGTAGCGTTGTGTGTGTGTGTGTGTGTGTGTTGTGCGGTTTGTGTGGGTGTGGTGTGTTTTGGGGGGAGGTATGTTTTGAGCAATGTGTGTGTTGTGCAGTATGTGCGTATATTTGTGTGTGCAGCGTTGTCTGTGTGTGTGGGTGTCTGTGTAGGGCGTTGTTGTGATTCCTAGTGTGTGTGTGTTGTGCAGTGCGCGTGTGTGTGTGTGTTGGGGGAGGTGTGCACCTCCCATCGTGCTCCATCCCCCATGCTGCGCACCCCCCCATCGTGCTGCATCCCCATGCTGCGCACTCCCAAACGTGCTCCATCCGCCATGCTGCGCACTCCCAAACGTGGTCCATCCGCCATGCTGCGCACTCCCAAACGTGCTCCATCCGCCATACTGCGCACTCCCCATCGTGCTGCATCCCCCATGCTGCGCACTCCCAAACGTGCTCCATCCGCCATGCTGCGCACTCCCCATCGTGCTCTATCCGCCATGCTGCACACTCCCAAACGTGCTCCATCCGCCATGCTGCGCACTCCCAAACGTGCTCCATCCGCCATGCTGCGCACCCCCTATCATGCTCCATCCGCCATGCTGCGCACTCCCAAACGTGCTCCACCCGCCATGCTGCGCACTCGCAAACGTGCTCCATCCGCCATGCTGCGCACTCCCAAACGTGCTCCATCCGCCATGCTGCGCACTCCCAAACGTGCTCCATCCGCCATGCTGCGCACTCCCAAACGTGCTCCATCCGCCATGCTGCGCACTCCCAAACGTGCTCCATCCGCCATGCTGCGCACTCCCAAACGTGCTCCATCCACCATACTGCGCACTCCCCATCGTGCACCATCCGGCATGCTGCGCACTCCCAAACGTGCTCCATCCGTCATGCTGCGCACTCCCAAACGTGCTCCATCCGCCATGCTGCGCACTCCCAAACGTGCTCCATCCGCCATGCTGCGCACTCCCAAACGTGGTCCATCCGCCATGCTGCGCACTCCCAAACGTGCTCCATCCGCCATGCTGCGCACTCCCAAACGTGCTCCATCCGCCATACTGCGCACTTCCCAAACGTGCTCCATCCGCCATGCTGCGCACTCCCCATCGTGCTCTATCCGCCATGCTGCACACTCCCAAACGTGCTCCATCCGCCATGCTGCGCACTCCCAAACGTGCTCCATCCGCCATGCTGCGCACCCCCATCATGCTCCATCCGCCATGCTGCGCACCTCCCAAACGTGCTCCACTCGCCATGCTGCGCACCTCGCAAACGTGCTCCATCCGCCATGCTGCGCACTCCCAAACGTGCTCCATCCGCCATGCTGCGCACTCCCAAACGTGCTCCATCCACCATGCTGCGCACTCCCAAACGTGCTCCATCCGCCATGCTGCGCACTCCAAACGTGCTCCATCCGCCATGCTGCGCACTCCCAAACGTGCTCCATCCGCCATACTGCGCACTCCCCATCGTGCACCATCCGGCATGCTGCGCACTCCCAAACGTGCTCCATCCGCCATGCTGCGCACTCCCAAACGTGCTCCATCCGTCATGCTGCGCACTCCCAAACGTGCTCCATCCGCCATGCTGCGCACTCCCAAACGTGGTCCATCCGCCATGCTGCGCACTCCCAAACGTGGTCCATCCGCCATGCTGCGCACTCCCAAACGTGCTCCATCCGCCATGCTGCGCACTCCCAAACGTGCTCCATCCGCCATACTGCGCACTCCCAAACGTGCTCCATCCGCCATACTGCGCACTCCCCATCGTGCACCATCCGGCCATGCTGCGCACTCCCAAACGTGCTCCATCCGTCATGCTGCGCACTCCCAAACGTGCTCCATCCGTCATGCTGCGCACTCCCAAACGTGCTCCATCCGCCATGCTGCGCACTCCCAAACGTGCTCCATCCGCCATGCTGCGCACCCCCCATCATGCTCCATCCGCTTGGGAGTGCGCAGCATGCCGGATGGTGCACGATGGGGAGTGCGCAGTATGGCGGATGGAGCACGTTTGGGAGTGCGCAGTATGGCGGATGGAGCACGTTTGGGAGTGCGCAGCATGGCGGATGGACCACGTTTGGGAGTGCGCAGCATGGCGGATGGACCACGTTTGGGAGTGCGCAGCATGGGGGATGCAGCACGATGGGGAGTGCGCAGTATGGCGGATGGAGCACGTTTGCTCAGCCTCTCTCCTTCCAGCCTCCCTCAGCATCAGCCTCCCCCCTCCCAGCCTTCCCCAAGATCAGCCTCTCTGCTCCCAGCCTCCTCCAGCACGCCGTGCTCCTCTGCCGACACTCACCCACACCCGATCGCATCCACTCACCCACACAACCGATCGCATCCACTCACACACACCCGATCGCATACACTCACACACACCCGATCGCATCCACTCACACACACACCCGATCGCATCCACTCACACACACCCGATCGCATACACTCACACACACCCGATCGCATCCACTCACACACACAGACACTGACGATATTGCACATACGCGCTGATACTCACAACATCCGGGGATATCACATGCTTCTGGCCATGTGATCCTCCGTCAGGTCCTGGAAGCTCACAGCACAATATCGCCGCCGAGAAGCAAGCGATATCCCAGGATGTTGTGAGTATTTGGATGCGATGTGATGTGTGTGTGTGAGTGTGATCTGATTTGTGTGTGTGTGTGCTGTTATGTTATGTATGTTCCGCAGCTGCAGGACCTTGATGTGTGGATGCGATGTGATGTGTGTGTGAGGTGTGTGTGAGAGTGAGTGTGAGCCGGTGTACACTGGTAACTATGATACACATCGGGTAACTAAGGGACCTTAGTTACCCGATGTGTATAATGGTTACCAGCTTTCACGGCCTCCGTTAAGATCCCAGCATCGCAAGGTTATGTGTGGCGCTGCCGGGATCCTGACGGAGCCGGTGTAGAAGCAAGCGATATCCCAGCATGTTGTGATGTGTGGATGTGATGTGTCAGGTGTGTGTGAGAGTGAGTGTGATCTGATGTGTGTGTGTGTACTCACCTGGGAATCGGAGCCCCGTGTCAGTTGGGCCACAGCGAGCGTGCATTGCGTGAGGGGGGCGGGGCCTGCAGAGAGCCGGGGCGAGAGGCCAATCCGTGTGGGGGGGCGGGGCCATGGCGAGCCCAGCGGCCAATCAGCTTTGTGTCACCGTAAGGACACAATTTCGGAGCATGACAGACAGACAGACAGACAGACAGACAGACAGAATAAGGCAATTATATATATAGATAGATATATATATATATATAAAATGACATGTGAATATAGAGAATTAGAGTCATCAAAGAAGATTACCTTACTCTAGAAATTGGACAGATTAAACTTTGCGAAGGACGTATGAATCAAGCCGCATACAAGGTTATCCTGGAAAAACAGTTGCATCCATCTGCTCAGGCATTGTTCCCCAACTCTGAGGACTGGTTTTTCCAGTAGGACAATGCACCATGCCACACAGCTAGGTCAATCTGTGTGGATGAAGGACCACCACATCAAAACCCTGTCATGGCCAGCCCAATCTCCAGACCTGAACCCTATTGAAAACCTCTGGAATGTAATCAAGAGGAAGATGGATAGTCAGAAGCCATCACACAAAGTAGAACTGCTTATTTTTTGCACCAGGGGTGGCATAAGGTCACCCAAAAGCAATGTGAAAGACTGGTGGAAAGCATGCAAATATGCATGAAAGCTGTGATTAAAAATTATGGTTATTCCACAAAATATTGATTTCTGAACTCTACCTGAGTTAAAATATTAGTATTGTTGTTTCTAAATGATTATGAACTTGTTTTCTTTGCATTATTTGAGGTCTTTGTTATTTTGACCATTTTTCATTTTCAAAAAATAAATACAAAATTTACGGCTTGGAAATTCGGAGACGTTGTCAGTAGTTTACAGAATAAAAGAACAATTTACATTTTACTCAAAAATATACCTATAAAGAGAAAAATCTGAAAAACTGACAATTTTGCAGTGGTCTCTTAATTTTTGTCAGAGCTGTATATATATTAGAGATGAACCCAGAGGTCTACGTATAGGGTTGGTGAAGGTAACAGTTGCCTGTGGGCCCTGATGTCCACTATATAAGATGCCAGTTGTATATTTGACATATGGTATGTGGGGCTCTGGTACAGATTTTATATTGGGACACACCGTCTGGGGTTTCCGCCATTAAGGATCCCATGAACAGTTCAGCTGGCCATACATATTAGATATTTATCGGTGGATCCTATAAGGTCAAAGTATGAATAGAAACAACTCAATCAAACATGGTAGATGGGGGCTCTGGTACGAATTTTGCATTGAAACCCAGCAGCTTCAAATTGAGCTTCTATGTGGCACCATGGAGGACCTCATGAACATCTCAGCTGGCAGTAGACATTAAATATTTGAAAGTGGATCTTATGGGATCAAACATTTATAGAAACAAGTCAATAGTACTTTGTAGTTGGTGGTTCTGGTATACATTTTGCATTGGGACACTGGAGCTTTTGGTTGCTACCATGGAAGACCTCATGAACATTTCAGCTGGTTATACACATTGGATAGTTGTAGGTGGATCCTATGGAGTAAAATGTACATAGAAACAACCTTACTGCCCTCAATGGCATATGTTAGGTAGGGGCTAGGGCCAGATTCTGCATTGGAGCCCAGAACTTCCGGTTGCCACCATGGAGGACTTCTTGAGTATCTCAGCTGGCTATAGCCTATACATATTAAATATTTAAGGTGAATACTATGGGTCAAAAGTCTATAGAAACAACCCAACTGCCCTGTAATGATTTTGCATGGCAGAAAGGTAAAACTTTAAGCTAATAATGCCTAGAACCGCTTTCCTTCAATGGAGATGACTTGGTCCAGATGCTTGACTGTCTCAGTGTATCTCAGGTGGAAATATTCTTCTTATAAACAATATACTGAATGACAGCAATGATTCTGCCAAGATTGAGTGGAGCCAGATACAAATCTAAAAAGCTTGTGGGGTTGGGCCTCAAGCATTCCTCGGCCCCAAGTCACACAGAACGTCTTTTGTTCTAGATCACCAGGTGAAGCAAATATATACCCATGACGCCACACATACGAGAGCTGCAGCATTCCTCACATATCTGCTCTGACTACGAGCTTACTTACATGTCTTCCTGCTGAGGAGATGGACCACATGGTCATGGGACTGTAATGATCATGGGGCCCTCAATACCAGGGCCTGTGCACATCACTGTTCTTATATATGGTGGCCTCTACAAATGCACATAGAATTTAATGATTACTTTTGCTAGAGGGCATCAACGTCTGGTCTAGTGGGCACCCAAAGTGCCAGTGAGATGGCCCAAAAAAATTACAGCTGCATGACTGCTTCCTTCCAAACAAATATGAACATAACCCTTATACGAATACAAAATATGGAGACCCCCCCCCCTTAAAAAATAAATACTAGACCAGACTCCCTAAATGCAAACAGACCAGTTCCCTAAGATACAGATCCCAGAGAAGACCTCTAAATAAATACAGACTTTACCCCAGAACCCCGAAATAATTACAGACCCCTCACCAGGCGCCCTTATTAAATGTCGACCTTAGACCTTAGCACCCAAATGCAGAACTCAGATCAGCTGCCCTAAATGAGCACAAAACCTAGCCCAGGCCCAAATAAAAATGTAATTCCCTAAACCAGATCCCTTTGGGTACGTGCACAGCGAATTTTAGATAGAAGCGTAACGGCATTTTTTTTTAAGATGTTTCAGGAAAATGGCAGTGTTTTTTTTCTGATGTCTTTTTGGACAACTTTTGCAAAAGCTTTTTTTTTAATTCCACATATAACACAATGGTGGCTTCCAAGCAAAAACCGCCAGAATAATGGACCGGTCATATATTTGGGCCGCTTCTTGGCTTTCATGGCCGTTACAAAGTATAAAAGGCCAGGATGAAAAAAAGAGGGGAGGATTTGGTGCCTAGACTTGGATCGAAGCAACAAAATGGCCCCATAACCACCATTAGTGCAGACCCACCAAGAAGTAGAAAGCCCACGTTAAACCGACTTCAAGAGGAACCTGAAGATCAAAGAGCGAACACTCTCTTCAAGAGGAACCTGATAATAATAATCTTCAGTTTTATATAGCGCTAACATATTCCACAGCGCTTTACATACAGTACATCAGCAACACTGTCCCCATTGGGGCTCACAATCTAAATTCCCTATCATCATGTCTTTAGAGTGTGGGAGGAAACTGGAGCACCCGGAGAAAACCCATGCAAACACAGGGAGAACATACAAACTCCTTGCAGATGTTATCCTTGGTGGGATTTGAACCCAGGACCGCAGCACTGCAATGCTAACCACTGAGCCACCATGCTGCCCAAATACCAACTATTGACTTCTGAAGGAACCCCGAGACTAATTAACGACTCCAAGAGAAACCCGAATACCTTTTCCAGAAGATCTGAGTGAGCCGGGCTGTTATTTCCAGTCCAGGTGTACACTAAAATTTGGCTTGCGGTTCAGCGGGTTGTACTATAATCCCGTTGGAGTCTTTATGCTGATAGATTAAGTGGGATTGTGACAAAGCTGAACATCCCTGACAGAGAGACGAGACTAAATTAACTTTGGTAACATCCATTGTTTAGTGCCATAAGAAACCAAGAATACTAATACTACTAATATTGCACTTAGAACTTGTATCTCTTGTTGTGTATTAATCTGTCTTTGTGTAAACACTTTTGCTGTTCCCGGATCATAGCTTACCTCCGCTACTCCTTTGTGTAAAATAAAGTTCTGTTGTGAGTCACCACTGAGTCACCTTTACTGCGTTGTTGATCCTCGAGACATGTTCACATGTTCATTACTTTTGGTGTTTGTTTAACGCTCTTTCAAGCAGGTTCTAGGTGGAATTTACCAGGAAAACACATCATGTCCGCATACCTTTAAAGGGAACCTGTCATCAGAAATTTCGCCCAAAAGCTAAAAGATTCCCCCTCTGCAGCTCCTGGGCTGCATTCTAGGAAGGTCCCTGTTATTATTGTGCCCCATGTGAGACCAAAATAAAGCCTTTATAAAGTTCTACCTTTTTGTATGCAGCTTCTGTAAATCCGTCACGGGGGCGGGCTCTCTGCCGTCCGTTATTCTGCCCCCTGGTCCTGTATGCCGCCCCCATCGCTCCTTTCCATATCTGATGCACCGCCCACTGCTCCAGCCATCCCCGCGCATGCCCAGTGCCAGTCTCACAGGACTGAGCAGTGTGACCGCTGGTGACGTGTGCGCAGGCAAGTGATTATGGGCGGGACTGTGACTGTTATCAGCAAGTACCCGCCCATAATCTCTTGAGCGCGCAAACCTCTCCAGCGTCACACTGTGCTCAGTGTAGATGCTAGACTGTATGGGCTGCTTCCAGGGATGACGTCCCTTTGTCATGTGATAGGGGCGTGTTCGAAATACTATCACATGACAAAGGGACGTCATCCCTGGAAGCAGCCCATACAGTCTAGCATCTACACTGAGCTCAGTGTGACCGCTGGAGAGGTTTGCGCGCTCAAGAGATTATGGCCGGGTACTTGCTGATAACAGTCACAGTCCCGTCCATAATCACTTGCCTGCGCACACGTCACCAGCGGTCACACTGCTCAGTCCTGTGAGACTGGCACTGGGCATGCGCGGGGATGGCTGGAGCAGTGGGCGGTGCATCAGATATGGAAAGGAGCGATGGGGGCGGCATACAGGACCAGGAGGCAGAATAACGGACGGCAGAAAGCCCGCCCCCGTGACGGATTTACAGAAGCTGCATACAAAAAGGTAGAACTTTATAAAGGCTTTATTTTGGTCTCACATGGGGCACAATAATAACAGGGACCTTCCTAGAATGCAGCCCAGGAGCTGCAGAGGGGGAATCTTTTAGCTTTTGGGCGAAATTTCTGATGACAGGTTCCCTTTAAAGTGAGTATATTTACAAGAGGATGCAGTGCCGCTCCTCTAGGAGATCACCAGTATTATAGTTGGGGATCAGTTACAGATTTTGCATCAAGACCCAGAAGTTTTACAGGGCATCCAATATGGGGCACAATTGAGCCCAGAAACCTGTGAAGTGGCTTAAATTTAAAAAGACAATGGTGCTGACAGGCCAACTACTAGGAAGCGCTTGTGCAGCGCCCTGGACTAGCCAGGTCGTCACAGGTAACACAAACACACCCCCACCCCCACTAGACAGTAACATTAGCCAAACACAAAACCCTTGTTGCCTCCCTCCAGGGTCTGATGTCCACACCAGGTGGGGTGGAGCCAAGCGGTTGGCCCCACCCACCGAGGAGTTCACAGGCCTGGAGGCGGGAAAAGTGACAGATCAGTTCAAGAGGTGAAAGTGAGAGGAGTAAAGTGAAGGGTGTCTGGGTTTGTGGCGCAGGCACTGACAACAAGGTTGGCAGACAGTGGTGGCCGTCTGCAGGAGTGGTGGATCGACGCGGAACCGTAGGACCGGGGACGGGCGATGGCCCGCCGGTACCGACCGGGAAGCAAAGTGAAGCCAGCACACACAGGCAGGGCCATCGGGCCCCGACTAGGCTTGGAGTCGCCGTCAACAGTCAAATCCGAGTGTGACAGGAACCCCAGGGGTTTCCTAACAGCCAAAGACCCGATTGAAGGCAACCGCCCACACCGTGAGGGTATACAGCTACCGCCTAAGGCTAGAGACCCAAGGGCCAGCGTCTGCGGGCAAACGGGCTCCTCCAGCACCCATACACCAGGGAGCGGACTACCGTTGGGAACCCATCGTAGTCAAGACAGTACACTAAGGTGCAGGGAAAGACAGCCACCATCACCTGTCCGGGGAGAGACACAGCAGCCGGCTGCGGGACCCATCCATCCAGCCGTTTGGTTTACTGAGGACTTTGTGCATATCTTACTGAGTGAGTACACCCGTGCCATCCGGCACCACGCCATACTGTCCCTGCAACCCTGCACCTCACCAACCCTGCCTCCCCATCACACCACCGGGCCCCGGGACCACCAACCCCTACCCACGGAGGGGGAAAACAACATCCCAGCTGCTCCATACCATCGCTCCCGGGATCCCCGTCACCAGCAGCGGTGGTGCCCATCTTCACCACAACCCGTGGGTGGCGTCACGGACTAAATTCCTCCCAAACCAACCACCCTTTTCACTCACGGGCGAGGAGCGCCGCTCGAGTCCCCGGATCCGGCCCACCGCTCGAGCCACCGAGCAGCAGCCGTAGCAGCGCCGGACCCGAGCGTTAGCGAGCGCAGCGCAGTGGCGTCCTACCCGCCCGCGACAACTTGGCGTCACGAACAGGATTGAACTGATCTACTTACCAGTAGAAGTGCGCCTTGTGATCTCCGCCGGTGGTGTCCGGCCAAAAATATTTAAGCGTCGCCATCTTTGGCGCGAAAATCTCCCGCTCGAGCGTCTTCTCCGAGCAGCGAAGGCGCGAAAGAGAAGCCCCGCCCCCAACAAACGGAAGTGCCGAAGAGAACCAAATGGGGGCGGGTGTGAGTCTGCCTAATGTAGCCGAGGCTATAAAAGCGGGGACGCCAGGACTCCGAAAACATTTGGTTCCTGGAAGCCTGCCAGCAAGAATGTCCGTTCCGTCCGGTGATGCCGAGATTCCCGAGCCCACGCCAGGAACAGCGGCGTGGGTGGAAGCCCTGACCGCACAAATGTGCTGCCGCCTTCAAACCCAGGTCTGGTTCTTGATGGAGCGCTGGGTGGCCGAAATGGAGAAGGTGGCAGCGGCCGTGCGGAGACGCGAGGTGGAGGCAGTGTTGGAGGAGCGGGTAAGCGACCCACGCCCCTGTGTCCGAGAAGGACCGGCCGCTGCGGCTGAGGGGCCCGGCCTGCACCCGCTCACCCTCCTGCCTCCCCCGCCATCCGTACCGGTTGCTGTTGCCCCTCCGCTCGAACCGCTACCCCCACCACCGGTAGCGGAATCAAACCTGTCCGCCCTAGAGTACCGACCTAGGGGCATTGTCTGTGAACGGCCCGTAACTCTCCGGCTGCCATGGAAGATACCGCGGGAGGCGTCCGTCTGCGACAAGAAGCCGTCGGCCCCGGAAGTGGCCGCACCCGAGACCGTCCCGGCTCTGGCAGTCCGCCCGGCCGTGGAAGAACTGGCCGCTGCAGGCCCGAAGGCCCAACCGGTGAGGCCAGCTGTCCCCGAGTCCCACGCCTCGGCTGAGGCTGCGCCGGGCCGCCACTGCAAAGCCGCAGTACAGGCCACGTCACCGCAGGACCCCCACGAGAGAGTACCGGTCGTGGCCGGTGTGGGTGCGGTCCATCGGGGCCCGGCCCGAGCGCCGGGGTCTGCCAACGCTCCTTATTGGGACAGGGAACCAAGCCAGTTGGGCCGAGAGATTGCCGCCAGGGAGCAGCAGAGGGCCGAAGTGATGGCGCGCGTGATTAGAGAAAAGGACGCACTCCGCCATGCCACCTTTCGGGTGCGGGGCCCGGTGTACGAGGGCCAAGTCCGGCAGTTTGACACGAGACGGGGGTTCGGTTTCATTTACGAGCCGGGCCTGGAGGCCGGAGTGTGTGTGGCCTGCCGCGATGTGAACTCACACCTTCCCACGGGCCACCCAGGTCGCGACCTGTTGCCGGGCGACCTGGTAACCTACACTCGACACTGCGGGGAGAGGGGCTGGTTCGCCCTAGACGTTAAGCAAAGAAAGAGTAGCGGTGTGCAGACGCGGCCCCAGCCCCCTCCTCCACCGAGCCGTCCGGATCTTGAGCTGGAGGAGGTCCTGGATGAGTGTGACCTCAAATAGTGGCAGCGGTCCCCCGTTGCAAGCAAGTTGTCCCCGTTGGGACCCTCAGCAGTTTGAATGAATCAAAATCAACCGAGTTTCATCTGATTATCTGAGTGATCATCCCGGCCGTTGCCGGCAAGTTGTCCCCGGAGGGACTCTGTGGGTTTTATTCCCCACATGAGAAACTGCTCATGAACTCGGCCGAGAACTTGCAGTCCACCCACGAACTTGTGGGCTTGTAAATAGTTTTGTGGGATGGAAACCGTTGCCGCCTCCGGAGAGGCAGATTGGAGGAAGGGCCCGCAGCAGAGCAGGCTGGGGCCCGGCCACCACCAGGACCGGTGGCCATCCTCCGGGGGTCAGGGGTCCCCCTGGACGTGGGGTCTCCTGAAGTGACAGTTGGGTGCGAGTGACCGTACCCGTTCCCGCTCGGGCAGCCTGAACTTGGACTGGGGTCAAGGGGTGCTACCCACTTCTTAGGGGCAGCATCAGGGCTAGGTTGCTTGGGTGGGAGAGCGGAAGACATCCGTCCGTCCGTCTGTATTAAAATGTTTTTATGTGCAACGTTTCAAGTGACCTAACAAAAAAAAAAAAATGCTTATGTTTGATGTGTTTACATGTTCATTTATATTTTACAGTTTTGAAAAATAAAACCGGTGATGGACGGGCAGCCCGCGGACGGTCTGCATTTCACCAAGGGGGAATGTGGCGCCCTGGACTAGTCAGGTCATCACAGGTAACACAAACACACCCCCCACCCCCACTAGACAGTAACATTAGCCAAACACAAAACCCTTGTTGCCTCCCTCCAGGGTCTGATGTCCACACCAGGTGGGGCGGAGCCAAGCGGTTGGCTCTGCCCACTGAGTTCACAGGCCTGGAGGCGGGAAAAGTGACAGATCAGTTCAGGAGGTTGAAGTGAGAGGAGTAAAGTGAAGGGTGTCTGGGTTTGTGGCCCAGGCACTGACAACAAGGTTGGCAGATGGTGGTGGCCATCTGCAGGAGTGGTGGATCGACGCGGAACCGTAGGACCGGGGACGGGCGACGGCCCGCCGGTACCGACCGGGGAGCGAAGTGAAGCCAGCACACACAGGCAGGGCCATCGGACCCTGACTAGGCTTGGAGTCGCCGTCAACAGTCAAATCCGAGTGTGACAGGAACCCCAGGGGTTTCCTAACAGCCAAAGACCCGATTGAAGGCAACCGCCCACACCATGAGGGTATACAGCTACCGCCTAAGGCTAGAGACCCAAGGGCCAGCGCCTGCGGGCAAACGGGCTCCTCCGGCACCCATACACCGGGGAGCGGACTACCGTTGGGAACCCATCGTAGTCAAGACAGTACACTAAGGTGCAGGGAAAGACAGCCGCCATCACCTGTCCTGGGAGAGACACAGCAGCCGGCTGCAGGACCCGTCCATCCAGCCGTTTGGTTTACCGAGGACTTTGTGCATCTCTTACTGAGTGAGTACACCCGTGCCATCCGGCACCGCGCCGCGCTGGCCCTGCAACCATGCACCTCACCAACCCTGCCTCCCCGTCACACCACCGGGCCCCGGGACTACCGACCCCTATCCACGGAGGGGGAAAACAACATCCCAGCTGCTCCATACCATCGCTCCCGGGATCCCCGTCACCAGCAGCGGTGGTGCCCATCTTCACCACAACCCGTGGGTGGCGTCACGGACTAAATTCCCCCCTAACCAACCACCCTTTTCACTCACGGGCGAGGAGCGCCGCTCGAGTCCCCGGATCCGGCCCACCGCTCGAGCCACCGAGCAGCAGCCGCAGCAGCGCCGGACCCGAGCGTTAGCGAGCACAGCGCAGTGGCGTCCTCTCCGCCAGCGACACTTGGATGAGATCTGACAAGTGACCTCCCACATATCTCGAAACTTGTCGATGGTCCGGGCACTCGAGTATGACCCGGACTCCATAGTTATACCGATTTCCAGTATTTGTCCTCTAGTAGCCTCTCCCCGACACAATGCTGTAATGTCGCCCCCAATCCCTCACACCTGGAGCTTAGAGCCAGTTTCTTTAGGTGGTGACAAGGACCTGTCAACACTTAAGGAATAAAGCAAACACTTTATGCTTAGTTTACTCAGGCCCATAGTGGATTTTTCCTACAAACATCACCCTAAATCCTGTCTGACAAGTTAATCCAGCATCAACAAATTAACCCCTCCACGACAGACTGAAAGCGCTAAAATAAAATAGATATCTTCAAAATCAACAAAACCGATATAGCTTAAGGGTGCCGTGTATCCAGTATCCTCCATAGACATAATGAAAAAATGGCAGCACTCTTCCAAAGAATATGCAAGAACAAAATATCCAAGGTTGTCACCAAAAACCTCTACAAGTATAAAAATCCCCCAAAAATGGCAGAAGTCCAAAGTTGGAAGGTAGAAACACATTTTAATTAGCAAAAGTGCCAACAAATGGCCTAACTAAAATCATTTTTTCTACCAATTGCTTGAGAAAGGCTCCATTATTCTTGAGCCAAAAAGTCACAACATGGACTAACTAAAAAAAACAAACTTTTTTTGTTACCATTGAACCTTGGAGGACTGCTATTTTTTGGGGTATGTGTGTGTGTATATATGTGTGTGTATATATATATATATATATATATATATATATATATATATATATACATATATATATATATATACATACAAATATATATATATATATATATATATATATACATACATACAAATATATATATATACATACATATATATATATATATATATATACATACATATCTATATATATAATTGCCTTATTCTGTCTGTCTGTCTGTCTGTCTGTCATGCTCCGAAATTGTGTCCTTACGGTGACACAAAGCTGATTGGCCGCTGGGCTCGCCATGGCCCCGCCCCCCCACACGGATTGGCCTCTCACCCCGTCTCTCTGCAGGCCCCGCCCCCCTCACGCAATGCACGCTCGCTCTGGCCGCCCAACTGACACGGGGCTCCGATTCCCAGGTGAGTACACACACATCAGATCACACTCACTCTCACACTCACTCTCACACACACCTCACACATCACAACATGCTGGGATATCGCTTGCTTCTACACCGGCTCCGTCAGGATCCCGGCAGCGCCAGACATAACCTTGCGATGCTGGGATCTTAACGGAGGCCGTGAAAGCTGGTAACCATTATACACATCGGGTAACTAAGGTCCCTTAGTTACCCGATGTGTATCATAGTTACCAGTGTACACCGGCTCACACTCACTCTCACACACACCTCACACACACATCACATCGCATCCACACATCAAGGTCCTGCAGCTGCGGAACATACATAACATAACAGCACACACACACACAAATCAGATCACACTCACACATACCTCACACATCACATCGCATCCAAATACTCACAACATCCTGGGATATCGCTTGCTTCTCGGCGGCGATATTGTGCTGTGAGCTTCCAGGACCTGACGGAGGATCACATGGCCAGAAGCATGTGATATCCCCGGATGTTGTGAGTATCAGCGCGTATGTGCAATATCGTCAGTGTCTGTGTGTGTGAGTGTATGCGATCGGGTGTGTGTGAGTGGATGCGATCGGTTGTGTGTGTGAGTGGATGCGATCGGTTGTGTGGGTGAGTGGATGCGATCGGTTGTGTGGGTGAGTGGATGCGATCGGGTGTGGGTGAGTGTCGGCAGAGGAGCACGGCGTGCTGGAGGAGGCTGGGAGCAGAGAGGCTGATCTTGGGGAAGGCTGGGAGGGGGAGGCTGATGCTGAGGGAGGCTGGAAGGAGAGAGGCTGAGCAAACGTGCTCCATCCGCCATACTGCGCACTCCCCATCGTGCTGCATCCCCCATGCTGCGCACTCCCCATCGTGCTCTATCCGCCATGCTGCACACTCCCAAACGTGCTCCATCCGCCATGCTGCGCACTCCCAAACGTGCTCCATCCGCCATACTGCGCACTCCCCATCGTGCTCTATCCGCCATGCTGCACACTCCCAAACGTGCTCCATCCCCCATGCTGCGCACTCCCAAACGTGCTTCATCCGCCATGCTGCGCACTCCCCATCGTGCTCTATCCGCCATGCTGCACACTCCCAAACGTGCTCCATCCGCCATGCTGCGCACCCCCCATCATGCTCCATCCGCCATGCTGCGCACTCCCAAACGTGCTCCATCCGCCATGCTGCGCACTCCCAAACGTGCTCCATCCGCCATGCTGCGCACTCCCAAACGTGGTCCATCCGCCATGCTGCGCACTCCCAAACGTGGTCCATCCGCCATGCTGCGCACTCCCAAACGTGGTCCATCCGCCATGCTGCGCACTCCCAAACGTGGTCCATCCGCCATGCTGCGCACTCCCAAACGTGGTCCATCCGCCATGCTGCGCACTCCCAAACGTGCTCCATCCGCCATACTGCGCACTCCCAAACGTGCTCCATCCGCCATACTGCGCACTCCCCATCGTGCACCATCCGGCATGCTGCGCACTCCCAAGCGGATGGACCACGTTTGGGAGTGCGCAGCATGGCGGATGGAGCACGTTTGGGAGTGCGCAGCATGGCGGATGGAGCATGATAGGGGGTGCGCAGCATGGCGGATGGAGCACGTTTGGGAGTGCGCAGCATGGTGGATGGAGCACGTTTGGGAGTGTGCAGCATGGCGGATAGAGCACGATGGGGAGTGCGCAGCATGGCGGATGGAGCACGTTTGGGAGTGCGCAGCATGGCGGATGGAGCACGTTTGGGAGTGCGCAGCATGGCGGATGGAGCACGTTTGGGAGTGCGCAGCATGGCGGATGGAGCACGTTTGGGAGTGCGCAGCATGGCGGATGGAGCACGTTTGGGAGTGCGCAGCATGCCGGATGGTGCACGATGGGGAGTGCGCAGTATGGCGGATGGAGCATGTTTGGGAGTGCGCAGCATGGCGGATGGAGCACGTTTGGGAGTGCGCAGCATGGCGGATGGACCACGTTTGGGAGTGCGCAGCATGGCGGATGGACCACGTTTGGGAGTGCGCAGCATGGCGGATGGACCACGTTTGGGAGTGCGCAGCATGGCGGATTGAGCACGTTTGGGAGTGCGCAGCATGGCGGATGGAGCACGTTTGGGAGTGCGCAGCATGGCGGATGGAGCACGTTTGGGAGTGCGCAGCATGGCGGATGGAGCACGTTTGGGAGTGCGCAGCATGCCGGATGGTGCACGATGGGGAGTGCGCAGTATGGCGGATGGAACACGTTTGGGAGTGCGCAGTATGGCGGATGGAGCACGTTTGGGAGTGCGCAGCATGGCGGATGGAGCACGTTTAGGAGTGCGCAGCATGGCGGATGGACCACGTTTGGGAGTGCGCAGCATGGCGGATGGAGCACGTTTGGGAGTGCGCAGCATGGCGGATGGAGCACGTTTGGGAGTGCGCAGCATGGCGGGTGGAGCACGTTTGGGAGTGCGCAGCATGGCGGATGGAGCATGATAGGGGGTGCGCAGCATGGCGGATGGAGCACGTTTGGGAGTGCGCAGCATGGTGGATGGAGCACGTTTGGGAGTGTGCAGCATGGCGGATAGAGCACGATGGGGAGTGCGCAGCATGGCGGATAGAGCACGATGGGGAGTGCGCAGCATGGGGGATGCAGCACGATGGGGAGTGCGCAGTATGGCGGATGGAGCACGTTTGGGAGTGCGCAGCATGGCGGATGGACCACGTTTGGGAGTGCGCAGCATGGCGGATGGAGCACGTTTGGGAGTGCGCAGCATGGGGGATGCAGCACGATGGGGGGTGCGCAGCATGGGGGATGGAGCACGATGGGAGGTGCACACCTCCCCCCAACACACACACACACGCGCACTGCACAACACACACACACTAGGAATCACAAACAACGCCCTACACAGACACCCACACACACAGACAACGCTGCACACACAAATATACGCACATACTGCACAACACACACATTGCTCAAAACATACCTCCCCCAAAACACACCACACACACACAAACCGCACAACACACACACACACACAACGCTACAGACACACAGCGCTCCACAAACAACGCAACACACGCAACACACATACAACACCGCTCTCACCCCCCGCGACACTCAGAACATGTACAGCGCCCTACACAAACACTTGGTAACTACACACAACAACATCTATATATATATATATATATATATAACAAAAATCATACATGAACTACACAATACGTAAATTCTAGAATACCCGATGCGTAGAATCGGGCCACCTTCTAGTATATATATATATATATATATACTAGAAGGTGGCCCGATTCTACGCATCGGGTATTCTAGAATTTACGTATTGTGTAGTTCATGTATGATTTTTGTTTATATATATATATATATATATAGATGTTGTTGTGTGTAGTTACCAAGTGTTTGTGTAGGGCGCTGTACATGTTCTGAGTGTCGCGGGGGGTGAGAGCGGTGTTGTATGTGTGTTGCGTGTGTTGCGTTGTTTGTGGAGCGCTGTGTGTCTGTAGCGTTGTGTGTGTGTGTGTGTGTTGTGCGGTTTGTGTGTGTGTGGTGTGTTTTGGGGGGAGGTATGTTTTGAGCAATGTGTGTGTTGTGCAGTATGTGCGTATATTTGTGTGTGCAGCGTTGTCTGTGTGTGTGGGTGTCTGTGTAGGGCGTTGTTTGTGATTCCTAGTGTGTGTGTGTTGTGCAGTGCGCGTGTGTGTGTGTGTTGGGGGGAGGTGTGCACCTCCCATCGTGCTCCATCCCCCATGCTGCGCACCCCCCATCGTGCTGCATCCCCCATGCTGCGCACTCCCAAACGTGCTCCATCCGCCATGCTGCGCACTCCCAAACGTGGTCCATCCGCCATGCTGCGCACTCCCAAACGTGCTCCATCCGCCATACTGCGCACTCCCCATCGTGCTGCATCCCCCATGCTGCGCACTCCCCATCGTGCTCTATCCGCCATGCTGCGCACTCCCCATCGTGCTCTATCCGCCATGCTGCACACTCCCAAACGTGCTCCATCCACCATGCTGCGCACTCCCAAACGTGCTCCATCCGCCATGCTGCGCACCCCCTATCATGCTCCATCCGCCATGCTGCGCACTCCCAAACGTGCTCCACCCGCCATGCTGCGCACTCCCAAACGTGCTCCATCCGCCATGCTGCGCACTCCCAAACGTGCTCCATCCGCCATGCTGCGCACTCCCAAACGTGGTCCATCCGCCATGCTGCGCACTCCCAAACGTGCTCCATCCGCCATACTGCGCACTCCCAAACGTGTTCCATCCGCCATACTGCGCACTCCCCATCGTGCACCATCCGGCATGCTGCGCACTCCCAAACGTGCTCCATCCGCCATGCTGCGCACTCCCAAACGTGCTCCATCCGCCATGCTGCGCACTCCCAAACGTGCTCCATCCGCCATGCTGCGCACTCCCAAACGTGCTCCATCCGCCATGCTGCGCACTCCCAAACGTGGTCCATCCGCCATGCTGCGCACTCCCAAACGTGGTCCATCCGCCATGCTGCGCACTCCCAAACGTGGTCCATCCGCCATGCTGCGCACTCCCAAACGTGCTCCATCCGCCATGCTGCGCACTCCCAAACGTGCTCCATCCGCCATACTGCGCACTCCCCATCGTGCACCATCCGGCATGCTGCGCACTCCCAAACGTGCTCCATCCGCCATGCTGCGCACTCCCAAACGTGCTCCATCCGCCATGCTGCGCACTCCCAAACGTGCTCCATCCGCCATGCTGCGCACTCCCAAACGTGCTCCATCCGCCATGCTGCGCACTCCCAAACGTGCTCCATCCGCCATGCTGCGCACTCCCCATCGTGCTCTATCCGCCATGCTGCACACTCCCAAACGTGCTCCATCCACCATGCTGCGCACTCCCAAACGTGCTCCATCCGCCATGCTGCGCACCCCCTATCATGCTCCATCCGCCATGCTGCGCACTCCCAAACGTGCTCCATCCGCCATGCTGCGCACTCCCAAACGTGGTCCATCCGCCATGCTGCGCACTCCTAAACGTGCTCCATCCGCCATGCTGCGCACTCCCAAACGTGCTCCATCCGCCATACTGCGCACTCCCAAATGTGTTCCATCCGCCATACTGCGCACTCCCCATCGTGCACCATCCGGCATGCTGCGCACTCCCAAACGTGCTCCATCCGCCATGCTGCGCACTCCCAAACGTGCTCCATCCGCCATGCTGCGCACTCCCAAACGTGCTCCATCCGCCATGCTGCGCACTCCCAAACGTGCTCCATCCGCCATGCTGCGCACTCCCAAACGTGGTCCATCCGCCATGCTGCGCACTCCCAAACGTGGTCCATCCGCCATGCTGCGCACTCCCAAACGTGGTCCATCCGCCATGCTGCGCACTCCCAAACGTGCTCCATTCGCCATGCTGCGCACTCCCAAACGTGCTCCATCCGCCATACTGCGCACTCCCCATCGTGCACCATCCGGCATGCTGCGCACTCCCAAACGTGCTCCATCCGCCATGCTGCGCACTCCCAAACGTGCTCCATCCGCCATGCTGCGCACTCCCAAACGTGCTCCATCCGCTATGCTGCGCACTCCCAAACGTGCTCCATCCACCATGCTGCGCACTCCCAAACGTGCTCCATCCGCCATGCTGCGCACTCCCAAACGTGGTCCATCCGCCATGCTGCGCACTCCCAAACGTGCTCCATCCGCCATGCTGCGCACTCCCAAACGTGCTCCATCCGCCATACTGCGCACTCCCAAACGTGCTCCATCCGCCATGCTGCGCACTCCCCATCGTGCACCATCCGGCATGCTGCGCACCCCCCATCATGCTCCATCCGCTTGGGAGTGCGCAGCATGCCGGATGGTGCACGATGGGGAGTGCGCAGTATGGCGGATGGAGCACGTTTGGGAGTGCGCAGTATGGCGGATGGAGCACGTTTGGGAGTGCGCAGCATGGCGGATGGACCACGTTTGGGAGTGCGCAGCATGGCGGATGGACCACGTTTGGGAGTGCGCAGCATGGCGGATGGACCACGTTTGGGAGTGCGCAGCATGGCGGATGGACCACGTTTGGGAGTGCGCAGCATGGCGGATGGAGCACGTTTGGGAGTGCGCAGCATGGCGGATGGAGCACGTTTGGGAGTGCGCAGCATGGCGGATGGAGCATGATGGGGGGTGCGCAGCATGGCGGATGGAGCACGTTTGGGAGTGTGCAGCATGGCGGATAGAGCACGATGGGGAGTGCGCAGCATGGCGGATGAAGCACGTTTGGGAGTGCGCAGCATGGGGGATGGAGCACGTTTGGGAGTGTGCAGCATGGCGGATAGAGCACGATGGGGAGTGCGCAGTATGGCGGATGGAGCACGTTTGGGAGTGCGCAGCATGGCGGATGGAGCACGTTTGGGAGTGTGCAGCATGGCGGATAGAGCACGATGGGGAGTGCGCAGCATGGCGGATGGAGCACGTTTGGGAGTGCGCAGCATGGGGGATGCAGCACGATGGGGAGTGCGCAGTATGGCGGATGGAGCACGTTTGCTCAGCCTCTCTCCTTCCAGCCTCCCTCAGCATCAGCCTCCCCCTCCCAGCCTTCCCCAAGATCAGCCTCTCTGCTCCCAGCCTCCTCCAGCACGCCGTGCTCCTCTGCCGACACTCACCCACACCCGATCGCATCCACTCACCCACACAACCGATCGCATCCACTCACCCACACAACCGATCGCATCCACTCACACACACAACCGATCGCATCCACTCACACACACCCGATCGCATACACTCACACACACAGACACTGACGATATTGCACATACGCGCTGATACTCACAACATCCGGGGATATCACATGCTTCTGGCCATGTGATCCTCCGTCAGGTCCTGGAAGCTCACAGCACAATATCGCCGCCGAGAAGCAAGCGATATCCCAGGATGTTGTGAGTATTTGGATGCGATGTGATGTGTGAGGTATGTGTGAGTGTGATCTGATTTGTGTGTGTGTGTGCTGTTATGTTATGTATGTTCCGCAGCTGCAGGACCTTGATGTGTGGATGCGATGTGATGTGTGTGTGAGGTGTGTGTGAGAGTGAGTGTGAGCCGGTGTACACTGGTAACTATGATACACATCGGGTAACTAAGGGACCTTAGTTACCCGATGTGTATAATGGTTACCAGCTTTCACGGCCTCCGTTAAGATCCCAGCATCGCAAGGTTATGTCTGGCGCTGCCGGGATCCTGACGGAGCCGGTGTAGAATCAAGCGATATCCCAGCATGTTGTGATGTGTGAGGTGTGTGTGAGAGTGAGTGTGAGAGTGAGTGTGATCTGATGTGTGTGTACTCACCTGGGAATCGGAGCCCCGTGTCAGTTGGGCGGCCAGAGCGAGCGTGCATTGCGTGAGGGGGGCGGGGCCTGCAGAGAGCCGGGGCGAGAGGCCAATCCGTGTGGGGGGGCGGGGCCATGGCGAGCCCAGCGGCCAATCAGCTTTGTGTCACCGTAAGGACACAATTTCGGAGCATGACAGACAGACAGACAGACAGACAGACAGAATAAGGCAATTATATATATATATATATATATATATATATATATATATATATATATATATATATATATATATATATATATATATATAAAAAAAAGCTCTTACCAGTTCCACCATTCCAACATTGTGTAAAAATGCACAATTTTGGTAAATTTTGCAATTTTTTTTTCTGGTGCACTTTAATGTTCAATATATCTGTGTATAACATGATGCTTCCACACCTTACATAGTTACATAAGTTGAATAAATAATAATATTTATTCATTTATATAGCGCTATTAATTCCGCAGCTCTTTACATACATTGGCAACACTGTCCCCATTGGGGCTCACAATCTAAGTTCCCTATCAGTTTGTTTTTGGAGTGTGGGAGGAAACCGGTGAACCCGGAGGAAACCCACGCAAACACGGGGAGAACATACAAACTCCTTGCAGATGGTGTCCTTCGTGGGATTTGAACCCCGGACCCCAGTGCTGCAAAACTGCAGTGCTAACCACTGAGCCACCATACAGTGCTAACTGAGCCGCCGCGCCCCTAGGTCCATCTGGTCCAACCTTCCTCCACCAATTCTACATTTCATCACTAAATCATTTATAACCGACAATGTTATGTGTACCGAGGAAATCATCCAGCTCTTTTGTAAAATTTGTTATGGTGTCTGCCATTACTACCTCTTGTGGTAGGGCATTCCACAGTCTGACTGCTCTAACTGTAAAAAACCCTTTCCTATTTAGCTGCCAGTGCCCCTGGTCCTTAGTATTGTCTTTGGAAAGAATAAGTCATGTGCCAGTCCTTTATATTGACTACACATGTATTTATACATATAAATGAGATCTCCTCTGAGACGTCTGTTTTTTAAGCTAAACATATCTAACTTTTCCAACCTCTCATCATATGGAAAGCCTTCCATTCCTTGTAATAAACTGACTCTAACTTCTTAATATCCATTTTAAAGTGTGGAGCCCAAAACTGGATCCCATATTCCAAATTCGGCATTACATGTGATTACAGAGGGGTAACAATACGTTGGGATCACGGGATCTAATTGCTCTCTTTACTTGCCTGGCAATTTCAGATTTTGCCCAGTGGAATGGGTGTAGTGCGCAAGACACATTTATCAAATGAGACTTAGGGACTTATAAATGCCCAAAATTTACGACACACCAAGGAGAGAATTTAACATCACTCCAAAAAAAGGCAAACAATAACCCAATTGTGTTTAAAAAGAAAAAAAAAAAATAGGTGAATACATTTGTAGTTGTGTGTGCAAAATGGAAAAAAAACAAGAGCAGGTGCCAAGAATGAAGAACACTAGAGATACAGAACTTAATGCAAATGTTTTGTGTAGGCATCCAGTACTTAATACATGGCACTGATTCCCACTCTGCAAGTACACATCCAATCAAGCATGATAGAAGCAACACAAAGAGCAGAGGCGTACATATAGGGCCCCATAGCAAAACATATAGTGGGTCCCACCCCCACTGAATGCAGTGACCTGACTGAGTACATAGGAATCATGAAATCCTGGGACATAATCTTCAAGTCACACCACTGTCACATCATAAATCAATATTGGCTGGTAGATGAGCAAAACGTTTTCCCTTGCGTAAGCAGATGAAGAAATATTGAAAAGTGCTCGCGTGGTGTTTGGACCTTTTGTTAGTAGTTACTAATAGTGACTAAACCATTCACAGTTTGTTTGCCCTTTGTGCTAGCAGAGAAACTAATATTGGTCGGCGCATGCACAAATTGCCATTGTGTTAGGAGCATAACCAATATTGGCATGTGTGATGTTTATCCATAGTACTAGTAGAGTAACCGTTGGTAGGCACATGCTCAATGTTTGTCCATAGTGCTAGCAGGGTAACTATTGGTTGGCGCATGCGCAGACTGTTTGCTCTTTTGTTAGAATAACCAATTTTGTCCAGTGTGCACGCAATGTTTACTCGTGCTATCAGAGAAATCGTTATTGACTAGAGCATGCAAACAATGTTTGCTCGTGTCAGGTGAAAAACCAATACTGGCGAGTACATGCGCACTGTTTCCCCGAATTAACAAACAACTAATAAATAACTAATATTTGCCAGCGCATACGCACTATTTTTTTCTTGTGTTAGGTGAATAATCGATATTGGCTAGTGCATGCGCATAGTGTTTGCCTTTGTGCAAGCAAAGTAACCATTATGAGCTGGCGCATGCGCATAGTGTTTGCCTTTGTGCAAGTGTTAGGGGTGAACACTTTCAAATGTTCACTTGTTGCCTGCTCCTGATCTAATTGATGTGGATCAAGTGCATGCACAAAAGAACTGACAGCAGACAAATAGTCAGATGTAAGTCTCTCCTTGATCAGAGTATGGCACAGCTCCAAGAGAGTTTATTTCAACCGAGCATCGACTTATATAAACTAGGAAGAAGAGACGTGGTCAGCTCTACAGTGGGCATCCTCAGATGTGTCCATTGGTTAGTGGGTTGGTCAATGGGCTAGTCCATGGGCCGGTCAATGCATTGGTCTGTGAGATCATCAGTGGGTTGGTCCTCAAGGTAGGCCAGTGGGTCTTCTCCTTATATAGTGATCTTCTTACATCTGGACATTCCTTGCATACTGGGGCAGGGTGTGGAGAACAGAAAATGGCGGCCACCTTAAATGTGTGTACTGTATATCTGAACTGACTTATGTAAGGAGAAACGATTTCATTGGACATTTTCCCACAATCCCCTATGTATCAAGGTTAATTAAGTATTTGATCCAATGGCCCTCCTCAACACAAGCAAAGTAACCATTATTGGCTGGCGCATGTGCAGTGTTGCTCTTTTAGCATGTGCCATTTATGTCTTCAAAGTGAATTTAGAACAGTTAAATGTGCAGGAAAATAATAAATTCTCAGACACACAAGGTAAACACTCGGCCCTGGTTTTTAGCTCTACCTCAACCAATGGGTTGTCAGTTAAAAAAATATATTGCCCACGACACAGTTTTCTTGGACTACATACTTTTGAACTCAATGTAGCTGCATAGAAATCTGTATGCATTGAGCTCCTCTTGTGATAGCTGCTAGGTAGGTGCCCTTCCTACCATGGGCCCCATATTTCAGATGCTGCCCCTTTATGGGGAGTCTTAATAGAGTCGGAGGGTTTTCACTCTGTGATTGACAGCCAAGAAGAACTAGAAGAGAAAAGACTGAGAAATCTCTCTAAGTGACTGGGTGACATCAAAAGCAGTCACATGAGATCTCATGACTTCTTGGCTGAAAAATTGAAGCGAAGCTGAGCCGAGAGCAGTTTTAAAGGACTACACATTGTTACAATATTTCATATTTTCCAATTAAAGGCGTTTAGTTCAGCAAATAATATAAAACTATACATACAGTGTGTGTGTATTTTTTTTTTTTTAATTTAATGCATGAAAGTCACCTGCTACTGGTGCCAAATTGAGAATTTTTTATACATATTTGCACCCCCCACCACCACCACCAATGGATGGACTACAGGAGTCGATCAAATCAAAGACTTCTCCTACTCAATCAGCTCCCACTCAGTAACATAAAGGCGTCATCTATATCATGTTCCCACCCAAAGTAGATGTTGCTTCCTCTTAGATCCTCTGATCAATGGGGGCTTTTTTTAAAGTCACTGAATGCACGATCTGTCTCTCTATGATGAAGGTGGGCTGCAGATCATAAGGAAACGGAGAGTAAATAGCTGACTATATCGCATCACGCTGCAATGTCGCTGGTAGTCAAACATCAAGCGGACGTATATCATCTAACATTAAGGTGTGGGAATAGCTATACATGCAATTATCTAATACAGCAATGGTCACTGCATGAACAACAATCCCCTTACAACATCACCCATATCTGTGCATTACGCGCCAACGCCATTGATTTCAATAGTATTGCTGTACTTCTTGAGTTTGCCCTGTGATGGCGCTGCAAAGAAATTGAACAGGTCTCCCTGATCAATTTTGATCTGCTTATAATCCTCCTAGCAAAAGGGATTGTACAAGACCCATTTTTCTAACAAGGGGCAACTGGTCATCAAAGGATCGCCCCATCATGTCTAGGAGCAGAAATCCTTCGTAATCGTCTGTCATAATGGGTTGAGCTGCAGGAAAACCACAGTATCACACGGCTATAGTTAATATTAATCATTACATTTATGTCTACCATCTGTAAACTGGCAGAGGGGAAGGACACGGGTATCATAACTGCCAAAAATATTTTGCATGTGGGTAAGGCTACTTTCACACTTGCGTTGGACGACTTCCGTAGCATTGCGTTGTGTGACGGATGCAATGGATGCGTTGCATATAGTGGCACAACGGATGCTACGGATCGTACAAAACAACGGAAAGCTTTTTTTTTTTTTCATTCTTCTTCTTTACAGTTTTACCGGCAGCAGACTATTGTGAACGATCAGCTGATCGCTCTCAATAGCCGACGGCCAGTCGCTCAGCTGAGCGCTGTCACTTGCCGGCGGCCGGGCATGCCGGCGGGCGCTCAGCTGAGCGCTGTCTCTTGCCGGCGGCCGGGCATGTCGGCGGGCGCTCAGCTGAGTGCTGTCACTTGCCGGCTGCCGGGCATGCCGGCGGGCGCTCAGCTGAGCACTGTCACTTGCCGGCTGCCGGGCATGCCAGCGGGCGCTCAGCTGAGCACTGTCACTTGCTGGTGGCCGGGCATGCCGGTGGGCGGGCGCTCAACTGAACGTTCTGCCACCGAGAGACAAAATAAAGTTTGTGATGAAAAAAAAAAAAAAAAAAGAGTATGCGCAGTGAAAACCTACGGATTGCGCTGCTCAAAAAAACGTTACATGCTGCGTTTCTTCCGCCCGACGCAGCATCAAAATAACGACGCTGTGTCGTCTAGCGGATGCAACGCAGAAACTTGCGTTACAGTGCGTTGTCCATACAAGTCTATGGAGAATAGCGCAGTGCGTTAACGGACTGCGCTATTCTCCATAGTGACGGACTCCACTGAACGCAAGTGTGAAAGTACCCTAACCAGCTATTTTTAAAGGAATTTCATGTAGTTTCTCCAGTTCATTTCCATTAAGCTGCCATGACTTCTATGTTTATCAGTGTGACGGGATCTTGTAAGGCAATTTCATGGCCAGCTTTCCAGCAGTGTTGATGAATATCTATTGTGTGTTCAACGCCTTTTTAAAAGAGCTCTGTGTGATGTCAGTAAATGTTAACAGGTTTGTTTACATCCAGAGGCCAAAAAGCCATAAAGACCTAGCTAAAAAGGTATCAGCCCAGTCCAGGCTGTGAGGCCTCCTAGGGCTCCATTGTTTCCTACGGTACATGTTGTGGTATGCTGTAATTTTACCGCAATTTCCTGGTGATGTTGTATCACCGAGGAGTCGTGACGTTTAGCACCTGGATGACTGCCAAGACCAGCAAAGCTTCACTGCTGAGAATTAATAAGTCTTATATCAACCTCAGCAAATGTTTCCATTCACTGACAGCAAGTATGATCGTGCTCTCGCCAACCCACTATTTTTCTATATGAAGGCCAAGTTAGCAAACAAAGAAGGGGCACAGCGCCACTCGATAAGTCACGGGATTGTGGTGGTAACATGCCCCTCATAACCACGGGGACTACCATTCACTCGCAGCAAGCCAAATTGGCCATTGCTAAGAGAGTTGGCCTCAGCTCCCCCTAATCTATAATGGGACCGTGTTCCCCATCTGCCTTGCATAAGGTGTCGGCCTAGTATCAAAACAATGGGCCAGATTTATCCTAACTACTAGAAAAAAATACGTGTGTTGCCCATAGCAACCAATCACGGCGCAGCTTACATTTCACCAGAGCTGTTTACAAAATGAAAGCTGAGCTCTGATTGGTTGCTATGGGCAACCAGTTTCTCTTGTAGAAAGTTTTAGTAAATGAATGGCATTAAAATGTATACAAAAAAAATAATAAAAATTATAGATTACAGCGAGAAACATTTGTATAAAGATTTGACGACTTTTACTGGAGGTTGGGCACACAGTGTAAGAATCTCTGGGACTTTCGGCAGTCCGAGGGCCTTTTTTTATCTCAGTGTCGAGGCACGGCTGGAATTCTCCTTGTGTGGTTTGAAGCCGAGGTCAAGGAATGTGGATTAGGGCGTCTTGGGCCCTTTAACCTACTTTATAATACTCCATGTCCGATCAGAAAGCACCCGTGGCGCGGCTCACATCTCCACGCTGCATGCCTGAGGCAATTAATTACAACGCAGCGCTCATTACTTAACCCTCGGGTCAATCAGAATATCCCGCATGCTTTCCCCAGTACAGTATTTACACCAGATTCTTTGACACATGGTTTTTCGATAATCCGCCAGCCCAAATCACAGCAGTTTAACCCCTTAGATGCCACAGTCAACAGTCACTGCGGCATTTAAGAGGTTGGTGGGAAACATTCTATGCACCCCCCTGCAGTATGATTGCTTTGTCACGGCATCCAGGGGGCTACAGAAGTCCACATCTGCCATGTTTGTACACCTCTGAACCCCAGCCTATGCCGTCATAGAGTGTAATATTACAAAATTGGTGTACGTGCCTACGATCAGGGTTTGCAGTGTTTTGGATGCAGCGTATTTTTGCGGCTTCCAAAACAGTGCGTTGTGTAGTACAAGCACAGTGGATGGGATTTATAGAAATCTCCTGCCCCCCGTGCTTCTTTTGTCCGCAGCGTAAACTGACCTGCGGCGCAGCTTCCCGAGCAGCAGCAAGTCAATTTATTCTTGCAGTGAAGCGAGTAGGAGAATAGAGCTTAAAGCGGGCTTTACACACTGCGATATCGGTCCAGATATCGCCAGCGTGGGTACCCGCCCCCATCTGTTGTTCGACATGGGCAAATCGCTGCCCGTGCCGCACAACATCGCCCAGACCCGTCACACATACTTACCTGCCCGGCGACATCGCTGTGACCTGCGAACCGCCTCCTTTCTAAGGGGCGGTCCGTGTGGCGTCACAGCGACGTCACTGAACCGCAGCCCAATAGAAGCGGAGGGGCGGAGATGAGCGGGACGTAACATCCCGCCCACCTCCTTCCTTCTGCATAGCGGCCAGGAGGCAGGTAAGGTGAGAATCCTCGTTCCTGCGGCGTCACACATCGCGATGTGTGCTGCCGCAGGAACGAGGAACAACTTCGTTACTGCTGCAGTAACAATATTTGAGAATGGACCCCCATGTCACCGATGAGCGATTTTGCACGTTTTTGCAACGATGCAAAATCGCTCATAGGTGTCACACGCAACGGCATCGCTAATGCGGCCGGATGTGCGTCACAAATTTCGTGACCCCAACGAGTTTGCATTAGCGATGTCGCAGCGTGTAAAGCCCCCTTAAGTCCGCAGCAGCCAAAGCCCTGATCATGGGCACGGGCAGCTGCTCCTGTGGACAACACTTGCTGTCCCGCAGGAGAGGACATGCTGCGCCTAGGACACAGCATGTCCGAATCATCTGCACCCACCCTTGCAGGGATTTTTAGAAACGATCGAGTCATTGCAGATTTATGTCCCCTAAAGAAAATACAATAATAATAAACATATATTAAGTTTATATCCCTTTCCTTTTACTAGAACCTAAATAAAATCTGAAAAAAATTAACATATATGGCATCGCTGGGAACTAATTACATATTTATACCTTTCTCCCCAATTTTGTCGGAGGACTTTAATAAAATAAAAAAAAAAATTGAACTGTCTCCGCACGTAATGGATTGTTAGTGACGTTGGTTGTTGCAATGTCTCATTCCTGCACGTTCAACGGATCAAATCTTATCCTAGAAGAAATAATTTATTGCGTATAACCTTGGGCATTTCTATACTGTGTGCTTATAGAAGAGAAAAAATATCAACGTTACACTTTGTTCACACGGACAATTGTGAAAAAAGAAAATCTGCTAAAAATTCACTGGGGCTGGCAGGTCGGAAAAGACTGAAGCCAGAGCGATGTAAAGGTAGAAGAAAGGTTGGGTGCACAAAGTGAAGCTTCTGCCCCCTGCTGACATGTCACAGGTATGACATGCAAACACCCCAGGTGCCATCAAGAATATCCTAAAATGCGAAGAACAACGGTTTAATTTACTAAGCAAAAAAAGAAACGCTGACAAAGCTAAAAATGAAGGCAAAGTGACAAGGCCGGTCTAGACACATACTCAAGTTAAACAAGTCAGGACGCGGGGAGCACATACTTTAGGAGAGGGCTTCAAAAAAGGTCAACAATGACGCCAATAGCAATACGATCACAGGCCTTCGGCTAGCGATCTAAATACAGTACATAGCAATTCACTTATCCTGTAGTGATCCTGAGTTAAGTTTAAGTAAATGTATAGAATGTACAAAGGGACACCACCAGTAGAATAGCGAGTGCAGCTCTGGAGTATAATACAGGATGTAACTCAGGATTAGTAATGTATATACACAGTGACTCCACCAGCAGAATAGTGACTGCAGCTCTGGAGTATAATACAGGATGTAACTCAGTAATGCATGTACACAGTGACTGATGTGATGGATCCGTTTTTCGATGGATCTGACTAGCTGGGGGCTAAATAATACTTGGAGCATGCTCAGTTTAAAAAAAACGAAATCTGTCGCCGGATTACGTTACTTGACGGATGACGACGGTTCCTGCGCCCATAGGCTTCCATTCTACCAAACGACAGATTATGACAGATCCTACGCCCCTAGCTTCCATTCTACCAAACTACGGAGGACGAAGGATCCTGCACCCATATGCTTCTATTCTACCAAACGACGGATGACGATGGATCCTGCGCCCATAGGCTTCCATTCTACCAAACGACGGATCCTGCGCTCATAGGCTTCCATTCTACCAAACTACGGACGACGAAGGATCCTGCACCCATAGGCTTCTATTCTACCAAATGACGGATGACGACGGATCCTGCGCCCATAGGCTTCCATTCTACGAAACGACAGATTATGACGGATCCTATGCCCCTAGGCTTCCATTCTACCAAACTACGGACGACGAAGGAACCTGCGCCCATAGGCTTCTATTCTACCAAATGACGTATGACGACGGATCCTGCACCCATAGGCTTCTATTCTACCAAATGACGGATGACGAAGGATCCTGCGCCCATAGGCTTCTATTCTACCAAATGACGGATGACGAAGGATCCTGCACCCATAGGCTTCCATTCTACCAATCGACAGATTATGACGGATCCTACGCCCCTAGGCTTCCATTCTACCAAACTACGGACGACGAAGGATCCTGCGCCCATAGGCTTCTATTCTACCAAACGACGGATGACGATGGATCCTGCGCCCATAGGCTTCTATTCTACCAAACGACGGATCCTGCGCTCATAGGCTTCCATTCTACCAAACGATGGATGACGACGGATCCTGCGCTTAGGCTTCCACTCTACCAAACGACGGACGGTAACTGATCCGTCACTGTCCGTTTTTTCGACGTACACAAAAAACGTTACTGTGGATGTTGTCTCTGTCCGACGGACAAACATTTTTCGATGGATCCATTGAACGGCGGATGAAACGTGAAGCCATCCGTCGTAATCCATCGCTAATACAAGTCAATGAGAAAAAAAAAAAAACAGACCCAGAGGCATCAGTCGCTGCATCCGTTTTTTTTTTTAAATTTGACAGATTGTGACTGATGGCAAAAAACTGATGTGTGAAAGGGGCCTAATGATCTGTGAGAACTTGGGACTGATAAACTGCAGCAAATATGCCCTAGGGATACATGCAGCTGCTGCTGTCGTGTTAATGGCGTCCACAGCATTGGTTACATTGGCTCCTATGGTATACACCTCTTAGAAGGCAGAAGGACTGGCTATGAAACCACCGTTTTCATTCACTGGCAAAACAAATTTTGCGAAAATAGTAAATAAGTGAAACAATTTAACAACTCTTGTGCATTTCGGAGTCAGGGCAATGTGCAAGACCTCAAATTCATTTGATGTACCAGGAGCACAATGCAATCTTTGGCATGTGATGTATTTTGGCCAAAGTCACAGAGTGCCTCCAGCCTTTACCAGCTTAATCTATGTTTAACATGACTTTGCCTTCATACCTGGTGGCCGAAGGCAGAGAAAGGGTTATTGTCTGCACCATGTTGACCTGGGGCAGAGAATGGGTTTGGGGGTCTACATTACTGGTGACTCCAAGTAGAGAAGGACTTAAGGGTGCTTTACACGCTGCGACATCGCTAACGATATATCGTCAGGGTCACGTCGTTAGTGACGCACATCCGGCGTCGTTAGCGACATCGCAGCGTGTGACACCTAGGAGCGACGATCAACGATCGCAAAAACGTCAAAAATTGTTGATCGTTGACACGTCGCTCCTTTTCATAATATCGTTGGTGGTGCATGCCGCTGGTTGTCCGTCATTCCTGCGGCATTACACATCGCTATGTGTGACACCGCGGGAACGACGAACATCTCCTTACCTGCGTCCATCGGCAACGAGGAAGGAATGAGTTGGGTGGGATATTCCCCTCCGCTTCTATTGGACGGCTGCTGTGTGACGTCGCTGTGACGCTGCACGAACCGCCCCCTTAGAAAGGAGGCGGTTTGCCGGCAACAGCGACGTCGCAGGGAAGGCAAGTCCGTGTGACGGGTGTAAGCGATGTTGTGCGCCACAGGCAGAGATTTGCCCGTGTCGCACAACCGACGGGGGTGTGTACATTTGCTAGCGATATCGATATCGCAGCGTGTAAAGTGCCCTTTAGGGTTTGCATCCCTAGTGGCCTAGGTACGAGAAGGGCTTGGGTTTTGCATCCCTGGCTGCTCAGGGCAGAGAATGACTTAGGATTTGCATCCCTGGTGGCTTAAGGCATGTACTATGGTGGCTAGGACAGAGAAGGGCTTGGGTTTTGCATCTCTGGTGACCAGGGGCAGAGAAGAACTTTGTGTCTGGTGGCCTAGGGAAGCAGAATAGGGCTAAGGATACGCATAACTGTTATTCTAGGGAAGTAAAGACATTGATGTCTGTAACTCTACTGATCTAGTAATCAGATTAAAGAGAAACCTTAAGATTCGGCGCCGTAATTAACATTCCAAAAACTGGATTGGTTATAAAATCCTTCCTTTATCTTTATATGTGAAGTATTTTCGGTTAGGAAGTGGTGATATTCATACAATGTTCTCTTTCGTCCACTCCCCATCGATCGGATATCGATAGTCTATCCAAAGACTAAATTATCAATATCAAAGTCCTGGACAAACCCTTTAAAGAAAGCCACAAGCAATAATTTACTTTGTCTAGTATCAGTTCTGGAAACCTCTTATGGCAACCTCTGATGGCCCAGGAGAAACATGTATCTCCAGGAATGGCTTGTCCCATCTTGCTGTAAGGTGGTTTGCTGCCCATGGCGGTGATCTCTATTTATGGCCGCTTAGGTCATGTATGTTGAGGTTTGGATCGTTTGGAGTCTTCACTTTGAAGCTGCTTTTTCTTTTTAAGGTCACGGTACGCCTGGACAACTCGATCCCGTTCATCCTCCAACAGCCTCTTTCTGGCCATGGACATAGCAGGCGGGGGCGCTGTTGAGCTGGATTTGTCGAAAAGGCTTTTCAAGAGGAGCTTCTTCTCTCCTGGCTAGAGATATTACAGAAAAAAAGTAAGATTATCGAACAATGCCATAAAGAAGCTCAACTTCAGCCACCGGGCGTTAGAGAATCGCAACATTTCCATGCCCATAACAATGGAATATCCCCATGATTAAACTCTACATACCCAAAAGTAAGTACACCCCAATGATATACAAACACTGGCAATAATAGTCCATAACCATAGCCTGTGCAGAATGTGGACTCGGGAATAATCTGTTTTGGTGGATGCTAGAAGAATACATGTCTGAACGAGTCCTTTCTACTTGGTGGGACACAGATGGTGAGAATGTATCCTACTACATCTGAGCACAGCCTAACGAATGTTCTCGTGGCTTAATGGATATAAAACCCAAAACCACCTTTCAAAATTAGACACTTTCCTGAAAAAGTAGAGCCAACATATGGGTGGACCAACTCCATGTAGCTACCCATGGTTTGGGATTTAGATGGCTAAACATATGTGGACAAGTAGAGATGTTTCATAAGATTTTGTGCTGGGGTCCATGCAGCATGAGCACCACACCAAGGCCCGTAAGAAGCCACAGCACGTCAAAGTGTCCTTATCCAGTTGACAGTTACTCAACACCTAAAAAAAACTTAAGACGTTGAAGGTGCTGAAGTTGGTGATATTCCCACAAAGCAAAGACTCACTTTCTTATGGATCATCAGACAATGTGTAATAGAACTTTTAGAAAACTTTTCACAAGTCATAAGCGTTGATGGGTGGGATGTACACAAGGTCGAAAAAACGCCACTCATCGCTAAAATAATATGCAGGTAGTGTGAATATGCTCACCCACCGCTGCCGTCTCCAGTGCCGTGAGATATAGATATATCAGGATAAGGCACAGCCACAGTAAGATGTTGGGGTGCACTTGTAAGTTTCCACACCATATGTCCAGAGAATTAGAAACAAGGCACTCTCAAATGGTGATATAAACGAAGAATTTATTCCATAAGTCTTAAAGCAACATGTGACGTTTCGGCCAGGTGGCCTTCAGACAACTTGTTATTAAGACTGTCAGGGTAGTGGTAAATAACAGAGTAGAAGAAGAAAGGGTTCTCAATTCCACGCCAAGGACACAAACGGATTCGGAAGGAGATTAACGCTTCTTTAATATCATGCACAGGTCAACGCGTTTCAGGAGTCATAGCTCCCTTCATCAGGACAACAGGCAAAGAACATCAAATCCGAGAGGAAAACCTCAGATCTGATATTTTAAAGATGCATTCCGCTTTAAATTTCCATACAGATCCACCCATGATGAATGCATGGAGAACGGCCTCACCTTAGTTTTGGCTGCACTCTTCCTTGGCTTTACTGTAAGAGTCGGAGGCTCCGTTACCACTTCCCCGAACATCACCGTGTCTATACCAAAAAAAACCAACAAAGTAAAAGGACCGATCCTGACCGGGGATGTCCCAATCCTGTATATGGTATTGCCTTTGTTAGGTGCCCTATTCAACACAATAGGCTCTATTTCCCATACATCACCTGTGAAAATGTCTTTTTCTAAACGGGTCTCTTTCTTGTCTTCTTTTCTCTTCAAGAACTTATCAAGGCGTCTTCGGTCAAAACTGAAACAGAACGCAGAGTTAGGATGCAACTTTATGTAGCGGCAGAAAGTAGGACAACTTGTCACCCCAGATTAGGCTATAATGGCCACATAGACTACGACTATGCCAGATGACCCCACTGATCTCCATTACCGAGGCCGATCAGGAGCTAAACCTTTACAGGGTTTGGTTGGCTATTGTGGTGGGTACATAATGGATCCTCCTAGAATATCAGCAAATTAAAGGGAACCTGTCAGGTGTAATATGCACCCAGAACCACGAGCAGTTCTGCATATTGCTAATCCCTGCCTAACCGTCCCTTTATACACTAGCATAGATAAAGAGATCTTTAGAAAAAGTATTTCTAAAGATAGTTTATTATATGCTAATGAGCGTGGGGACTAGTCCCGAGGGCGTTTGTTCCCTTAGTTAGTCGCCCCACATAACATGTAAGCACGCTCCCATGGGCTTACTAACATGCTAATGAATACTCAGTGATGTGCACATACCTCACTCTTGATGGCGGCTGGCAGAGGATGGATGCACTCTGCGCATGATCCGGAGTACCTGGGACTTCTGATCATGTGCACTAAACTGATGTCGGGTGTAAGCTTCAGTGAGGTACAGTGCGCATGACCGGAAGTGCTGAGGACTCCAGTTTGTGCACAGTGCGCATCCATCCTCCACCGGCCGCCATGAACAATGAGGTATGTGCACGTCACTGCGCATTCATTAGCACGTTAGTAAGCCCATAGGGGCGTGCTACCATGCTATGTGGGTCGACTAGCTAAGGGAACAAACGCCCTCAGGACTAGCGCTCATTAGCATATAATAAATGATCTTTAGAAATACTTTTTCTAAAGATTTATCTATGACACTATACAGAGGGACAGTTAGTCAGGGATTAGCAATATGCACCCAGAACTGCTTGTGGTACTGTGCATATTGCACCTGACAGGTTCCCTTTAACATATATGCTCGTCTTAATAAATTTGGCGCACTTTACTCCATTGTCTGCTGTATAAAATGTCAGTCTAACTAAATTCCCCCCAAAGTGGAAACCCCCCAAGTTTCCATGATAGACATGGACATGGAATTCTCCACCGATTCAACAGAACTCACTCTTTCTTCTTCTGTGACTTCTCCTTCTTGGGGACCTCCTTCACTGGCTTCCCCTTCTCATCCACCTCCGCCTCTGGCATCCGATCCGGCTGGTTCTTGCTGAGGAACAGGACATGTTGAGTTTCTCGGTCCATTCGTTCCAGATAGGCGTAAACAGGTTCATGGGTCTTCCTCTTGAACTTGGGGACTTTGATGTCTGTCTGCAGCTCTTCATTATCAGGACCTTGTTTCTTTACTAAAAAAGAGGATGGCAAAGTCAGAATCTCTCAGTAGGGCAACCTCAGGCTTTGGGCCCTCAGCTTCAATACATTGTAGATCAGCATGGTTATAATATATCAATAGCTTTCTAATGTCCATCATTGAAGGATTATTTACATCCAAACTAGAGATATGAAGATAACCTCTCTGCCCGGGACCCTGACGTGAGTCGCTCTGTACGATACCTCCTATTCTGCAGACTCTGAACCATCCATGCATTACATGGTCATAAAACCATCTGAAAGACACCATGTAATACCATATTTCACCTGTAGTGGCGTTGTTTTCTAGGGGTTCCAGGATTCAGACCTGAATCCATCATCTAATTTCTGTAGCAGATCCAACCTAAGGCCCCGTATACATTTCAGTGATTCCGATAAATGACGTCTGTTTTCATACGTACCGCAGACATGGACATACGCAGACCCATTAAAATCAAAGTTTTCTCACAGACGTGTATCCATGTGCACCACACAGCGATATGTACGTTTTTATCCGGCAGCACGGGTGTCACATTGATGTGATGCGGGTGACATCAGTGTGACACGTGCCGGAGAAAACATGTGTTTTTGAAATAAAATTATTTTCTATACTCACCTGCCTTTGGCGCTGCTGTCACTTTCTTCCGGCCTGCTGAAGGAGCAGCGTTGGGGACAGATGAGTATAGAGGTTCCTGCTGCCCGTGTGCTATCAATGACAGCACACGCTGAATACACACACACGCACCCACACCACGAACCGTGAAAAACGTGTGGGGGCCTAAAAGAGACTGCTACTTTTAAGATATTTAACATTATTATAACTATGGTCTGCTGATGCCACATGACATGTCACAATGACTATTATTAGCTGTTACAGCGCCCCTAGAGGTTGTCTAACTACAGCACATCTTCATAATTATCGAGTCTTTGAAAATAATCTGTTTATTGGGAATCCTACTAATGAGGCCAATAGAAAATCACCTGTAATCTATGGAGGTAACAAGTAACATACTGCAACGCCCACCGCCGGAGATGAGGAGTGGCGACCAGAATTAGACCTCATGGATCACGGATGAACCCCAGGATTACTCTTTAGTGGGAGGGGCTTGACTAAGCGCCAACCGCGAAGCAGATGCCAGGCACCACTCCCAAAGCAGTGACCGGGACTCCGGCAGCTGACCCCGAGGGCAAGGACGGACATACGTGCCAACAGGCAAAGTCACTGGAGTAGCAGGTGCAGCCAGGATGGCAAAGGATGACAGTATGGCCAAGATGGAGGGACAGAATAACTCATACTACAGGGCCACTGGGACAGCTGAGGCAGATGGCACGGCCAGGGTGGACAGACAGTCACTCGTACTACAGGGCCACTGGGACAGCTGAGGCAGATGGCACTGCCAAGGTGGACAAAGTCTCTAGTATGGCGGAGTCCACTGGGACAGATGACGCAGATGGCATGGTCGGGAAATGCGGACACAGGGGTACCAACAGGACCGGAAGATTGACAAAGGAATAATGACACTGACACAGGAATCACAGCAGATAAGGGGACCTGACAATTAGCTGGCTAGGGCACAGAACCACTAACTAACTGAGCATGTTGATCAGGCATCTCCCCTAGTGGGAGAGTGCCTTAAGTACCCAGTGCCCCTCAGCGATAGGCTGAGAGGCACTTCCAGGTAATGCTAGCCCTTTAAAAGGATGGCAGCGGTGCGCGCACACGCCCTAGGAGGAGTCCCGGAAGGCCTGTGCCACGTGCACAGGTCTCGGGAGGAGGAAGCACAGTGAGAGCCGGCCACAGCAGTAAGTGTGTGTCCCTGCAGGGAGGGGAGTGAGGGGTGCAGGCACACGCACTTAAGTTAACCTACGGCGCCACCACAGGGCAAAAGAAGAATTACACATTAAAAATAATGCGGCATTCAGGAAATAACAGTACATCCCGAGTCCTCCACAATGAAGAATAATAGGGGACAGTCCCTTTATTAAAGCTATTCTCTATTTGAAATTATTTTTACGCCCCTTTAAGATTAACCTCATATTCCCCACCTGGCCGTTTCTTCTTTTTCTTTGGATTGTTCATCTCCATGCGGCTCCTCATGATTTCTCGAAGCTTGAAGGGTATCTCCTGGGTATCCAGGTCTTTTGGTTTACTATTGGTTTTTTTCTTTTCATGTCTAGATACAGATACATTAGAGCATTATAACTGGCTCGAAATATACATATAATCTCTAGGGAAAAAAAAGTAGAACAAAACTTCGACCCAATCTTTTACTGCTGATCTTTATCTCCTCAGCTATGATAATGATGTGTTGTACAGCCACGTGACCACTGCAGCCAATCACTGGTCTCAGTGGTCTCATTCTGTACATACAGGAATCCTCGCTGTAGTCCAACTGGCGGCAGAGATCATGTGGATATGCAACACACACACACACACACACACACACACACTTTCCCTATTCTGTCTGTCTGTCCAAGAAATTACGTCATACGCTGAAACCGCCTAAACCACGCTCACACTGCTCCAACTAGCCGAACACCCCACACACACCCACCCCTCACTCCACCTCACCCAATCAGCAGCGGCCCTGCATCACATCCGCCACACACCCACACCTTACTCTACCCACATCCAATCAGCAGCGACGACCGCTCAATTAGGACACACCCGCTCGCCGAGACCCTGACAACACCATGACGCAGCCGGCGGACAGGTATAAGGGACACCGCCATGGAAGCTCCCTACACCTGACGCGATGGAGCACAGTAAGCCCTGACCCACAGGAGGCCCCAAAGCGCAGGTCAGTGACCCAACTACGCCACAGAGGGACGGGGACAGGAGGAGACGCAGCATCACAGGGCTTCCTCACGCCACAGAGACACAGAGGGACGGGGACCGGAGGAGACGCAGCATCGCAGCGCTTCCTCGCGCCACAGAGACACAGAGGGACGGGGACCGGAGGAGACGCAGCATCGCTGCGCTTCCTCACGCCACAGAGACACAGCGGGACGGGGACCAGAGGAGACGCAGCATCGCAGGGCTTCCTCACGCCACAGAGACACAGAGGGACGGGGACAGGAGGAGACGCAGCATCGCAGGGCTTCCCCACGCCACAGAGACACAGAGGGACGGGGACAGGAGACGCAGCATCGCAGCGCTTCCTCATGCCACAGAGACACAGAGGGACGGGGACAGGAGACGCAGCATCACAGGGCTTCTCCACACCACAGAGACACAGAGGGACGGGGACAGGAGGAGATGCAGCATCGCAGGGCTTCCCCACGCCACAGAGACACAGAGGGACGGGGACAGGAGGAGACGCAGCATCGCAGGACTTCCCCACGCCACAGAGACACAGAGGGACGGGCACAGGAGGAGACGCAGCATCTCAGGGCTTCCTCACGCCACAGAGACACAGAGGGACGGGGACAGGAGGAGATGCAGCATCGCAGGGCTTACCCACGCCACAGAGACACAGAGGGACGGGGACCAGAGGAGACGCAGCATCGCAGGGCTTCCCCACGCCACAGAGACACAGAGGGACGGGGACAGGAGGAGACGCAGCATCTCAGGGCTTCCCCACGCCATAGAGACACAGAGGGATGGGGACAGGAGGAGACGCAGCTGTGGCGCACTAGGAACCCAGCACTTCGGCATGCAGGTCTCCCACTAACCAACGATAAATGCAGAAGCACATGGCTACTTAAATATTAACGAGCCGCTCATTACTATTCATGAGCGGCTACTTAACATTCACTGCAGTGTTCATATTTAAGTAGCCATGTGCATCCCCTGCATTCATCGATGGATAGTGGGAGACCTGCATCCCAGAGTGCTCATGTGCCAATCATTACTATTCATGGCCAGCGGGAAATGAAGCCACACACACCACGACGACTCCCAAACAGCCCAACACAAACACACACACAAACCACCACGCACACACACGGCCACACACACCCCGCTCATATCAAACGCGCCCCCCCCACACACACTCAACCACCCACACACAGCCGCACACCCCCCCGGCTCATATCAAACGCGCCCCCCCCCCCCCCCACACACACACACACAAACAAACAAACCACCCACACAGCCGAACACCCCCGCACACACACATCGCCCCACAATCAAACGCCCCCACGACACACAGACAAATACACACACACACACCGCACAAAACACACACACACATCGCCCCACATACGCACCGCAACACACACAGAACTCAATACACACACACCCCGTGCAACACAAACACCACCCTACACAGACACCCACATACCAGGATGGGACACAAGGATGGAGACTATATCAGGATGGGACACAGACCAGGATGCTGCATACACAAGGATCCTACCTATACCACGATGGGGGCACATTTTAGGATGGTTGCTACACCACGATGGGGGCACATGCCAGCATGGAGCCACATTACAGCATCAACCCACATACCAGGCCAACCCACACCTCCCAACGCCACAGCTGCAACTCACCGCCGGCCATACTGTCAATGCAGTTAGTTCCTAACAATATTTAGTGACATACAGTTACATCTTCATGTTAAACATTCACAATTTTTAAACAATAAAACATTTATCTTTGACCAAAAACATACAGTGTCTTCCTTCCATTATCAGTCAAAAATCATACATTAACTACACAATAAATTCTAGAATACCCGATGCGCTAGAATCAGGTCACCTTCTAGTTATCACATAAAAGGCATGGCCAAGCGGACAATCAGGTGAATATTCTAAAGTTTTCAAGTTAATTTCTTCAAACCTCAATTTACCGTCTCTAGATTCAGCAGAGCTGCAGGATAGTAATGGGGTACACAGATCTACAAGTGCTGCAGATTTCTGCCCATCTGAAGCCATCTTTAACCCCTTTGGGACCAAGCAATACTTCATTTGTACACCTTAATTTTTACTCCCCTTCCTCCAAAAGGCATAACTTTGTAAGTTCCCCATCAACACAGCTTTATGGATGTAGAAAGAGATGTAGTTTTGAATGACACCAATCATTTTACCATATAATGTACGAAACCGAGAAAAAAAAAATTCCAAGTTGGTCGACTGTAACGACCAAGGCAGGTGAAATTTTACTTTTTGTGAGGTCTTGGGCTGCAAAAGCCCATATATTCTTTTCTGTCTGTATATCACAGTATGCTCGAGACAAGAATGTTGGGAACAGTTAGGCTCTGTGCGCACTAATGCGTTTTAGCCGCGGATTTACCCGCGGATTTGCCACGGAAATTTCTTGAGAAATGTCTGCAATCTTTGTGCAGACATTTCCCAGCAATTTCTATGAGAAAAAAAAAATAGCTGTGCGCACTGGTGCGGATTTTTCTCAAGAAATTTCCTTGAGAAGAATTTCTTGAGAAACTTTCTTGAGAAAATGAACATGTCCATTATTTCCGCAGGTACCCTGCGGATTTCAGCAGTACGGCTATGTGTGCACTGGGAAATGGAATTTCCTTGAGAAAATTCCGCATGCTCTCAAAGATTACCGCACCCGCGGTAAAAAAACCGCGGTAAACCGCACCCGAAAACCGCATGCGGTTTGCTGCGGTATTATTCGCGGTATTGTCGCGGTTTTGCCGCGTGCGGGTTGGGATGTGCTTTATTGCATTCAATGCAATAAAGCACATTGAAAGAAAAAAAAAAAAAAAAGTCATTTAATTCTGAGATAGTAGATAGATAGACAGAAGAATAGATAGATAGATAGACAGACAGGATAGAGGGATAGATAGAGGACAGATCGCTGCATTTCCCACGGTCGGCAGTGAGTTCACATTACCGGCCGTGGGAAATGACCGGTAATTACCTCTGCTGTATTCATTCAGCCTGTGTCTGTGACAGTCGCGGCTGGATGTCAGCAGTGCAGGACCCTGTGGATTATGCCGGAGCTGTGTGGATTACGCCGGAGCTTTGGTGCGGGAGGGGTTAATAAAAGGGTTAACGAGGCTTGTTGGTTTTATTTAAAATAAAGGATTTTTCTGTGTGTGTGTTTTATTCACTTTACTTACGGGTTGATCATGTCAGCTGTCACATAGACGCTGCCATGATCAAGCCTGGGGTTAATGGCGGTGATCCCCCACCATTAACCCCTTGTATTACCCTGCCACCACTGCTACACGGCGGCAGGAAGAGCCGAGGACACTCCCGGTGCTGCCGCATAATGCATGCGACAGTCCCGGGGCAGCTGCGGCTGATATTATCGGCTGTGGGAGGGGGAGTGAGGCGGGGAACATTACCCCTGCCCCTCTCCCTCCCCAGCCTGAGAATACCGGGCCGCCGCTGTGTGCTTACCTCGGCTGGACGGTAAATATGCAGCGGAGCCCACGTTCTTTGTTTTCTATATTTCCGTTTTCTTTCTATGTATGTTCTATGTGTCTGTGTTCTATGTCTGTGATGTCTGTGTGTGTGTGTGTGTGTGATCTGTGTGTGTGTGTGTGTGTTTACTCTGCTCCGCTTCCTCTTCCTGTAATGACATCACTTCCCTGCAAAACCGCAGACAGGCGATGTACATTACCGGAGGTAAACCGCGAAATACCGCAGGGAATAACGCAGGAAAACGCAGTGAACCGCACAGAATTTGCTGCCTGCGTTATTCCCTGCGGGATTTCATGATTACATTGGAGTCAATGGAGTGAAATCCCGCAGCGATGTGCGGAAAAGAAGTGACATGCACTTGTTTTTGCTGCGGGATTCCCTCAGCAAAACATGCAGCTGTCAAATTCCGCATAGTGCGCACAGGATTTTTTTTCTCCATAGGATTTGCTGGTTATTCACTGCAGAGATGTTATGAACATTTTCTGCAGCGAAACATGCAGCAAATCCGCGGCAAAATCCGGTAAGTGCGCACATAGCCTACAGCCTGCAAAAATCCGCAGGGAACCACCCGCGGGCAAATCGCGGCAAATCCGCATGCGGATTTGGTGCGGATTTTTTCCGGAGGTCCGGAAATCTTTCACTCCCAGAAATTTCTCAAGAAATTTTCTTGAGAAACTTCACATTTCTAGTGCGCACATAGCCGGCTAGCCAACTGCTCATTCCAGTAGCCAGGTTGGCCCCTTTCGCTCATATCCACTTGATATACTGAGCCCCCTACACTGCTACTGAGGGCTTTTCCTTATCAGGAACTGCTGATAGCTGAAGATCATAGAAAAAAGGCAGAGACCTGGGTTACTCTCAATTTCAGAGATCAATAATATAAAATACCCTCCCTTACATCACAACCAATCACACTCAGTGCGGACTCTCACCGTTTCCCCTTTCCTGCCCCGGGCCCTGGAGATCTGGCCGGTTTGATCGCCTGCCGCTTGCCCATCGCGCTGTCAGTACTGTAAACACACGTGGAGCGCAGTAGAGCGAGCACTTCCGGCCATGGCATTATACGTCATCATGAAACCGGCGCACTCTACAGTACACGGACTGAACGTACAGATGACGTCATACAGGCGCCATCTTTGGAACTGGAACTTTTTCTTTTTGGACTCGAGCGCCTGCCTGCGTCATTTCCGTGTCTGGGGGGCCTAAAGCAGCCCAAAAAGCAGGGTGAAGCGGGATATATGCCCCCGACGGTGCCGGGAGGAGCGTTACCATGGTAACCAGAGGGGCCCTTGTTTTGTGCGGGGATTATGACTTTGCCGTGAACGCCAGGATCTGTACGTGAGATCAGAGCCAAAAATATCCCTTGTGATGTAGTCATGTGTGCACATGATATTATGGGGCTTTGTGATCAGTCCTTCATATAGTCATAGTGCCTTCATAGCCACGGAGCCTCATTATACGGGGACACACACAACACCCCACCACCTGGCAGCCTGATCGTCCCCATAACACGGGCACTGATAATATGGGCAGCCACAGAGAGCACCATAGCGCCCCATAACCTGGGCGGCATCGGACAGTACCCCTATAATATGGCCAGCCACAGACAGCGCTCCCATAACACAAACATAGCGCCTCCATAATATGGGCACCCACGGACAGCGCCCACAAAATATGAGCAGCCACTGAGAGCACCTCCATAACACAGACAACCATAGTGCTCCATAACCTAGGCAGCACCGGACAGTGCCCCCAAAATATGGACAGCCATGGAGAGCGCTCCCATAACATGGGCAGCCACAAACAGCACCCCCATAACATGGGCAGCCACTGACAGCACCACCATAATATGGACAGCCATGGACAGCGCCTTCCATAATATGGACAGCCACGGAGAGTGCTCCCATAATAGACAAACATAGCATCCCCATAACATGGGCGGCCACGAACAGCGCCCCCATAACACAGACAACCCATAATATGGGCAGCCACGGACAGCACCCCTATAATACAGACAACCATAGCACCACCATAACAGATTACGCCCCTATAAAATGGACAACCACAGTTCCCCAATAACAAGCCAGGCACAGTGCCCCAATCCACGGACTTCTGTATAGGAGCTTGTTGCCTTTTAAATCTTTAAAAATATATATTTATATAGTGCTAACATATTCCACAGCGCTTTACTTACATCAGGGACACTGTCCCCATTGGGGCTCACAATCTAAATTCCCTATCTGTATGTCTTTGGCGTGTGGGAGGAAACCATTGAACCCGGAGGAAACCCACGCAAACACAGGGAAAACATACAAACTCCTTGCAGATGTTGTCTTTGGTGGGATTTGACACAATCTGATCTTGGGGCCCAAATTCCTAACTTCTTGCCCCTTTTAAGACATCACCCTCCAGTCTATTGTATCTTGCAGCTGCTGACTTGCCTTCTACGACGATTTCCATCTTCCACCTCCTCGGCCTCCGTCTTACTCATTAGAGATGGAACTTATTGTAGAAGATCCATAAGATCCTATGATCAAGGTGCGGAGAACCAAAACGTTCTGCCCTCTGTGGACAGCAGCCACCTGAAGACCAAGGAGCCGCTTCCTGGAGACCCTCAGCAGCTCATGGAGCCTTCTCTCGCACCTCCTCCCACTCACTGCTGTATGAGCGGCTGCCATAACTGCGTGTGGATCTCATACGCTGAAGAACTTCTGGAACTGTACAAAGATGGAGGGGAGCGAGCGCTAGACGCCCTGGACAGGCAGATAGACGATGAGAACATCAAGATGTTTATTAGGATGGAGATACGGTTCCGCATTCAGAGCAAAACCCGTCCATAGGAACTCTGGCCAGAGGAATGTACAGAACAGGGGTTTGGTATGGGAATAAGACCTCAGTCATTGCCGAAAGTTTTGGACTCCAGGTCTGCCATCTTTCTCGCCTTGTGACTCTGAATACTTGGTATTGTCTCATGATCCTGAACACTCCCCTATTATTTTATAGCAAGTCTATATGTCGGACTGTCGAGTCAGCCATTCTGTGAACTTAAAAGGGACTTCAGACCTATAAAGCTAATAGTTTAAATGACGGATCTACAAAAATGAAGTTTGAGTTTAACATCCCATGGACAGGTGTAGCGAAATACATAGAAGAAAGCCGCCATCTTTTACTCAGTCCCCACGTAAAGTGTTTCTGTACCAAGGTTTGAGTGCAATAAGTGTCCCGTGTAGAGTGGTTTTTTTTTTTTATTTAAAATCTATATTTATTATAACTGAAGGCATGTTTTGGGAATTTCTTTCATTGAAGAGTTAAATAAGTGACCCCCAGAATCTCTCAGCTGATGTATGGCAAGGGTTTGTAGGATAGCTGTTCAGAGGAGCAAGTTGTCACCCAGGGGTAATGGTCTTGCAGACTTTGCATAGGCCTTTTTCACACGTCCGTGTCTCCGGTACTTGTTTGGCAGTTTTCTCACGTACACACGTAGACCTAGGTATTCCTATGGTTTTGGACACACGGAAGTATTTTCGCACGGCATGTGTGTCCGTGTGTTCCTCACGGCAACATGTCCATTTTCTCTCCGGCATCACGGGTGTCACACGGAATGCAAACGGGTCACATGTAATGCAAACGAACCACACAGATGTGTTCCATGTGACACGTACCGGAGAGAAGAAGTGTCTGTGAGAAAAAAAAACCAATACTCACCTTCTCCAGCCCTGCTGTTTCTGCCGCTGCTGTCACTTGCTGCTGACCGCCGCTCATTATGCTCATTGCATATTCACTTCACTGCGGCCGGAAGCAACAGCAGCGGAGAGTCGGCAGGACCGGAGGCCGAAGATCAGCACCAAGGACAGCGACGCCAGGGACAGGTAAGCAGAAAGTTCCCGTTCTCCTTGTGTTATCACGGATAACACACGTGTGCCATACACAGGGCGCACTTTGGGCAATACGCACCTTTGACACGACTATGAAAAACGTGCGTGATTTTCACGGACGTGTGAATGAGGCCTAATAGAGTGAGGCTCAGAGCTCACATAACTGAGCCATCTGCAGCACCATCCTAAGAGTCAGCCACAGTGCCTACAGTAGCAGTTACAGTGTCCCCATAACACAATGAGCCATAGAGACCACATAGTATCATCCAGAGCACCCTCCTACGAGTCAGCCCTAGTGCTCCCATAACAGAATGAGCCACAGCAACTACATAACAGAGCCTTCCAGAACACCCTCCAAACAGTCAGCCACAGTGCCCCCATAATAGAAGAGCTACATATCGTAGCAGTTACAGTGCCCCCATAACAATGAGCCTCAGAGACCACATAAGGCCTTTCCGGAGTCCCCTCCTAAGAGTCCTCCACAGTGCCCCCATAACAAAATGAGCCACAACAACTACATAAGAGCTTCCAATGCACCCTCCAAAAAGTCAGCCACAGTGCCCCCATAATAGAAGAGCTACATACAGTAGCAGTCACGGTGCCACCATAACAGAACTAGCCACAGTGCCCACATAGTAGAGCCATCCGAAGCACCCTCCTAAGAGTCAGCCACAATGCCCCCATAACAGAATGAGCCAGAGAGATCACATAGCAAAGCCTGCCACAATGCCCGCATACAGTAACAGAAGCAGCTACAGTGCCCTCATAAAGAGCCAATCGCAGTACCCACAGAACCATACCGGTTACAGTACCCATATAAACAGAGTGAGGGTTAGCGACCTCATAACATAGCTAACCACAGACCTGCACATCAGAACCAGTTACAAGGCCCAAGTAATGGAGCCAACCACAGTGCCCACGTAACCAAAGCCAATTCTGGTACCCATAGTTGCACTGGTATCAATACCTCTATAACAAGGATAGCTTCAGTGCTCCCATAACAGATTGGCCCTATATTATGGGACATGGGTGTTGAGGATTTACAGTAGCTCCCCCAGCCAAAGGGCATGTTTATGCACCCTCGTAAGCAGCCAGGGGTCATAATAAATCTCAAGACAATATATTTAGGTATATGCTCTTCCATCACTGGTCCATCATCTCCGAGGGACATCATATTAAGAGGATTCAAGGAAGAAAAAGGCTCTTTAAATTCTTGGTAACTATTTTCAGTGCTGTTGACTCATCATCAGGCAGAGCTTAAAACCTTCCCTATTCTAAAAAGTAGTAGTTGCAACTAACTAAAGGATTTACTTTACTATAATAGAGTTCCTAAACCGGGTCTGTCTTGGTGACAAGCTATGACTGGCCTCATCTCCCCTTATGGTTATGGACTATGCTTTGGCAGAAGTGGACTAATTATTGTACCTGTTCTCTGAAAGATCCTGCCTAGTGTAAACTCTGCTTAGTGTGTATGATTGCCTCCTGACTCTTCCACAACATCTAATGTCGGGGAAAGAGTCAGGAGGCCACCATCCAACCATTAGAGATCATACAGTTCTGACAACATGCCTGATCCCGCTCTTAAGGTTGCGATGATTTTGAAATACCCCACCTGCTGCTTTTGTTATGGTGGATAAGCCGCGGTCATAGGAGTCTGGCAGCGGCTTACTCCACTCTTGAAGTGTGCGCTCTACATATGAGAGAAGAGATCCTTAAAGATAGCTGTCAGACAGACAAGCTTTCGACTGACCCCTATCTAAGGAGTATAGGCACCTTAAATAATGGAAGCAAAACAATCACAGGGAATTGTGGCTCTTCATCGACATTCACTATCCATGTCCCCAGATGGGCTATCAGATTACCATGTGAGATACAGAAATGTAATCCTATTAGTCCTGAGCCTAATAAATCCAGAGCCTCTAAAGGCAGGAACAGAACAGTATATTCCCAGAGTTGAGCACATGAAACTGCTGACCACCGAGCGACAAATATTACTATATCTGGATATGTGAAAGCTGTTTTCATCAGGTAAGGAATTGGCAAGAGCTTCCATTTATCTGGAAAACAATATTGTAGATTTTAAACAGAATTTTGGGGGGCCAAATGTGCCATTGGCACCTTTTTCTTGAGTCTATGGTCATAGCTCCAAAAGGCTGGTGATCCTTTTCCCATGAGCTTATTTAATTTCTATTTTCCTTTAAGTTAAAGTCCTTGGAGACAGTTATTCTCCTACAGCTTCAGGATGGGATTCACAACTAATTTATTGGATTACACGTATAAAATACATGAGAATATAGTATCTTTGTGAAAACTACCCAACATAGCTTAAAAAAATGGTCTTCTAGACTTGAAGGAAGGTTCTCTCAACGATTAAGGACAATATACTATATGATGTAAATGAAAACAGGGTCTTTTGATAAGGATTTCTTGTCTTCAGTGTCACCAGATATGGTCAAGTTTCAGTAAGACCCAAATCTTCATGTCTATGGTTCCCTCAGACAAGACTACGGACGTTTTTTGGTTAACTGCTCAAGTTTCTGTCCAAATCTTCAATTCTCATCCACTTAAACTAGGCTCACTCAATCTGAGCAGGTTTCTTGTCTGAGGTGGTGGGAATGTAGAACCTCCAACTATCAAACAGGATAGGTTTCTTAGCATTTTGTCAGGTAATATTCCTGTTGAACCTACAAGGCCCCAAACATTGACTTAAACACCTAAGTCATTGGTCTACCAGGTTCTATAGCTTCCATATTTTGGGATATAGATAAGGGAAATACTTAAAACAAACACCTATCCAAAATATAAAGTAGGTAAATCTGATTTATAATGCATTACGAGATGAAGAAAACTGGCCGTAACATTATCAAGTCTATCTGATTGAAGTCCTCTATGAGTTGATGACTTGAGTCATCTCAGACAAAAGGATTTTCTAAGGATGCCCTAAACTTAAGGCCCCGTCATACTAAGCAACATCGCTAGCAACATCGCTGCTAACGAACAACTTTTGTGACGTTGCTAGCGATGTTGCTGTGTGTGACATCCAGCAACAACCTGGCCCCTGCTGTGAGGTCGTTGGTTGTTGCTGAATGTCCTGGGCCATTGTTTAGTTGTTGCTGTCCTGCTGTGAAGCACAGATCGCTGTGTGTGACAGCGAGACAGCAACAACTAAATGTGCAGGCAGCAGGAGCCGGCTTCTGTGGAGGCTGGTAACCAATGTAAACATCGGGTAACCAAGAAGCCCTGTCCTTGGTTACCCGATATTTACCTTTGATACCAGCCTCCGCCGCTCTCACTGCCTGTGCTGCCGGCTCCTGCTCTGTGCACATGTAGCTGCAGCACACATCGGGTTAATTAACCCGATGTGTGCTGTAACTAGGAGAGCAAGGAGCCAGCGCTAAGCATTGTGCGCTGCTCCCTGCTCTGTGCACATTTAGCTGCAGCACACATCGGGTTATTAACCCGATGTGTGCTGTAACTAGGAGAGCAAGGAGCCAGCGCTAAGCATTGTGCGCTGCTCCCTGCTCTGTGCACATTTAGCTGCAGCACACATCGGGTTATTAACCCGATGTGTGCTGTAACTTGGAGAGCAAGGAGCCAGCGCTAAGCATTGTGCGCTGCTCCCTGCTCTGTGCACATGGAGCTGCAGCACACATCGGGTAATTAACCCGATGTGTGCTGTAACTAGGCGAGCAGGGAGCCAGCGCTCAGTGTGCGCTGCTCCCTGCTCTCTGCACGTGTAGCTGCGTGCGGTGGTAACCAAGGTAAATATCGGGTTGGTTACCCGATATTTACCTTAGTTACCAAGCGCAGCATCTTCTACGCGGCGCTGGGGGCTGGTCACTGGTTGCTGGTGAGCTCACCAGCAACTCGTGTAGCGACGCTCCAGCGATCCCTGCCAGGTCAGGTTGCTGGTGGGATCGCTGGAGCGTCGCAGTGTGACATCTCACCAGCAACCTCCTAGCAACTTACCAGCGATCCCTATCGTTGTTGGGATCGCTGGTAAGTTGCTTAGTGTGACTGGACCTTTAATTGGCACTTCCATGTCAACAGAATTGGAAACCCAGCTTGTCAGTAGTCAGACTATACCAATGCCCTCATACGCCTGCTCTATTAATCAGATTTTTAGAAAATATAAATAAATAATATTTGTCATTTTATTTAAAATAATATTGTTAATGGCCTGGTAAAAGAGGGTTATCATACAGTCTATAACCTGGTACAGGGAAGTTACTATTTAAAGAGAACCAACCAGCAGGATTTTGCAACATGAAGTAAAGGCAGTGCCATACAGGCAGTAAGATGCTGAATCCAGGCATACCTGTTGTAGAAAGATCTGATGCTTGGTTGCAGAAATATCTTTAATCAAAGTTGCAGAAATGCATTGCACTTTGATTGACGTGTGCATGGGGGCGGGCCTTTCTAAGTCAGGTCCCCGGCGTTTATTCCTTCTCTGGCGTCCTCCTGGCTTGACCCCTTTTCTTTATGTGAATATTGCACCGCGCCACTATTGCTGTTCTTGGCAGCACATGCACATTGCCACAGTAATTCTATCTTCATTAAAATGGTGCTAGAGTCCACGCATGCACGTACTATGAGCTTTAGTGCCATTTCATTGAAGACACCGTGGTGAAGACGGAGAAGCATCAGCGCGTGCACAGATTTTTTTTTTTACATTGATACACGCACCCCTACCGCTCATAGTCTCCATCAGAGTGTCTTCAATAAAATGGCGCCAAAGATTGTGGACTCTGGCCTGATTTAAAATGAAAAAAGAATTACTGTAGCAATGAGCATGCGCGGCCAAAGATAGCAATGGTGGCGTGGCGCGATATTTAATAAAGAAAAGGGGGTACGCCAGGACGACGTTGGACGAGGACTTTACAGTAAGGACCCGACACACAAAGGTCCACGTCCGTTGCACTCGTCAAAGTGCTGTGCATGTCTGCAACTTTGATTAACCCCTTCACGACCGGCCGATTTTTCGCTTTCCGTTTTTTTTTTTTCACCATTCTTTTTCTGAGAGACGTAACTTTTTTTTATTTTTCAGTCAATATGGTCATGTGAGGTCTCATTTTTTGCCGAACGAGCTGTACTTTTAAATGTAACCATCAGTTTTACCATATAGTGTACTGGAAAACGGCAAAAAAAAATCCAAATGCAGAAAAATTGCAAAATAAGTGCGATGGCACTATTGTTTTTGAGATATTTTATTCACTGTGTTCACTATATGGTAAAACTGATGTGTGGGTGTGATGCCTCAGGTCAGTGCGAGTTCGTAGACACCAAACATGTATAGGTTTACTTTTATATAAGGGGTTAAAAAAAAAAAAACGGACGTTTGTCCGAAAAAGTGGCGCACGTTTTACGCCATATTCCGTGATCCGTAGCGTTCGCATTTTTCGGGATCTATGGCTCAGTGACTGCTTATTTTTTGCATCTCGAGCTGACGTTTTTAACGGTACCATTTTTGCACAGATGCTACGTTTTGATCACCTCTTATTGCATTTTGCGCAAAAGTTGTAGCGACAAAAAAACGTTGTTTTGGCGTTTGGAATTTTTTTGCCGCTACGCCGTATACTGATCAGATTAATTGATTTTATATTTTGATAGATCGGGCGTTTCTGAACGCGGCGATACCAAATGTATGTATATTTTTTTCTTTTTTTAACCCTTTAATTTTCAATGGGGCGAATGGGGGGTGATTTGAACTTTTAGGGGTTTTTTTTATTTTTTAAAACTAACTTTTTTTTTTTTATTTTACTAGTCCCCCTAGGGGGCTATTGCGATCAGCAATCCGATCGCTCTGCACTATCTGCTGATCACAGCTATACAGCTGTAAACAGCAGATACGCTCACTTTCTTTTTCACTGTGCCGCGGGCACAGTGAAAGTGAAAACAATTCATGTTTAGTACAGGAGTCATCACATGACCCTGTGCTACTATGACATCTATCGGAAGTCACGTGATCGAGTCACGTGACTTCCGGTATCGGGCGGTAAGTAAAAATTTACCGCGATCGCGCTTATAATGGCGCTGTCACATATTGACAGCGCCATTTAAGGGGTTAAACGGCACGAGCAGATAAGGATTCTGCTCATGCCTAGCAGGCACACATCTCAGCTGTGAAAATCAGCTGAGATGTGCGCCGATCGCAGCATGCTGCCGGCGGCAGACCGCGGGCAGTAACGTCATGACCGCTAGGACGTAATTTTACTGCCCGCGGTCGTTAAGGGGTTAAAGATATTTCTGCAACCAAGCATCACATCTTTCTACAATAGGTATGCCTGGATTCAGCATCTTACTGCCTGTATGGTACTGCATTTAGTTCATATCACAAAATCCTGGTGGTTGGTTCTCTTTAACTATCAAATTGCTACGTTGTCTATGACTTGGCACCAGATAGTTGTCAGATATCGCCAGCCCGATATATGGCCGTATCCAAGTCTTTGGTCTGGTACCTGTTGTCCATGTTATGTACGGCCATGTTATCTTCTGCCTACTACAATGGAGCAGCCATGTTGTCTATGACCTGGTACAAGGGGGTGTCCAAAATGTTTACAACCCAGTTTAATGGTGTTCTGATGTCGTTGGTATAGTACAAAGAAGGTGTGGTTTATCGCTTGGTATAAAGAGTTGCGTTGTCTTATTTTCCCCTGGGACAAGAAATTTGCCTTATCTGCTGCCCCCTATAGGAGAGTTGACAGGATGGCTAGAGCCTGTTACATGGCTTTGGCCTGGTATAGGCGATGTCCTGCTACAGGGGTAGGTGTTTCCATAGCTTTGGCCTAGTTCTAGGGATTTGCCATGTTGCCTATAGCTTAGTATAAGGCAGTTGCTGTGTCATGTATGGCCTAGCACAAGGAAGCTGCCGTGTTGCTTTCTGCCTCCAGCAAGAGTTGCCATTTTGTCTATTAGCCTTGGACAACAATAATTTCCGTGTAAAAGACCTAAAAGCAACACAGTTACTCCCTTGTTAAAAGATAAGGAGTTTCCATATTAAATAGGTACAAGAGAGTTGCTATGTGTTCTGTTGGAGTTGCCATGTTGTCCCATGGCAACGTCCAACTTTTCTACGTTGCCTGATGACTATCGGATAAAAGGGTGATCGCCATGTTCATCTAGATGAAATAAGCAAGACTTTTCATATAATGGCTTATTACATCAATGAAGCCGTAGTGGTAAACAAGCCTCATAAAACATTCTTGAAGGGACGACATTACAGGCAGGTACACAAGATTGCTGGGTACACAGTGCCAGGGAGGCTGATCACTTATGGATTTGTGTCACCCATAAGCTGCTTGCAGTGAAGTTATTTTGCCTCATCAGCAGATCGTCCTTCTAATCCTGTAACATCATATGTAATCTATGGAAGGACTCAAGCTCATTGTTGTGAAGAGTGATGTACCTATAGGAATCTTCCTAAAAAAAAAACCAAACCTTAAAATTTGGAATATTACACATTCAATAACTTACCGTTGTGGCTAATCCATTACGGACGTTGGTGCAACTCCAGTGGTCTGTTTAAATGATAGAAGGTGGTAGATTTCCACTGATTTCTATGGCTGGAAAAAAATTAATCTAGATCTGTGACCTTTAGTGGGAAATGGTGTAAATCGGTTTCAGATACTTTCTTCTGCTCGACCTCATGGGCCAGTTATGGTTGGACATGGTTACATGAGATCTTTGGCCCAACACACGGTCCTCTTTTCTCCTCTTCAGCTGCTTTGGCCCTGTTCTTGAGTTGGGATGTCATGCATGGCCCAGTATTAGCTAAACATACCCTAACAGGACCTAGGGTTGTCTAATGCTCCTAACAAGTTCTTGCTAGTAAACAGAAGCTTTATGGTGGCATGGACTGGTAACTGGTGGTCATGGTAAACTGGGGTTTGTCCTGGAATAACGTCATCGACTGTGGCTAGCAATGTTTATCAATCATGTGTACGGTGACCCAAGAAGACAAGGGCCCAGCTCGGTGTGGCCTACATCCGAATTGAATGTACATACTGTACGTGTGGCTGAATATTTCCACGAGAGCCTCAATATTAACAAGGGGACAAAAGACAATCTCAAGACCATTTCGGTTTTGTTTTTTTTGTTTTTTTTCAAGGACTTTTTGGGCATGACCTGAACTTTTGAACCAAAAGTCTCAAGCATAGCTGTCCATTCTCTTTGGGAGGATGTATAATGGTTCACAAAGTACAGAACATTGGTTCAACCAGAGTTGGAGTTCCAAACTTCTTTGCAAGCAATATGTGAACTAAAACAGCTACTTCGTCTGTTGGTTCTTAATCAATTTGCAATTTATGTTGAGTGATTTTCCATATGGTTTCACAAACACAAAGAAGCTAGTAGTTCCAAGAATAGTTCTCCACTTCCGTTTTGCTTCCATTGTTGGTGTTACAGTATATCTATGCAACCTGTTTAGTAATGTTTAAGAGGGTTAGATATTATGGATGTTGAGTAATATTATTGATACCTGGGTTGCCAACCAACCTTTTTTCCCTATCCATAAAAAAAGTGTTAATTGCCTGTTTTTGAAGCTGAAGGAAGTTATACAGATTATTTTGACTGTAAACATCATTTTACAGTTTACAGTGACTGCAGCCAATATCTTCATAATAGAATTAAGGCTGTAGACTGAATTATGGTTTCCAAAGTATACGTAAAAAATAATTACTGTCCTTGATTTTTTGATAAGTTGTCTTGAAAAATAAAGTCAAGTTGGCAACTGGGATCAATACTTTGTTTCTTGGGAGGCAAAACTGTAACGTTGGCTTCAATAACAGCTTAGGTCTTCCCCAAATTAGGCAAGGCCTCTCTTGGCCGATATAGAATCACAACAGACATCGGAGACTGTTCAGCTCACCCTTTAGAGAAGGTGTCATCATGTAAGAGCCACTAGCTCAGCTCAGATCATACCTTCCCATTGCAACCAACTTTTTATATGTAGTCATTCTAAGGATCTATTGACTATTCCAGAGAAGGAGCTAAATTGTGAGAAATGAGTTTGTGGTTGACCTTGCAGAAGAATTATTTTAAAGGAGATGTTCATTTTTGGACAAGCCCTTTCAAATGTTGGGAATCCACTTCTGAAAAAGCTTTTTTTGAGGTGTCTAGACATGAAATAACCAACCAGGACTTTACTCTATGGTAGGAAAGTATAAAAACTGCACCTCATCTATTAGGTAAGCATCTTAAGAGGGGGAAGGTATCCAAATTTGTGAAAACATGGTCTTTTTTGTTTTGTTTTTCTTCCTCAAAACTGTCCATTAGTTGGGAGTGGCATACGAGCTCGTAGCTCATCTCCCTTGACATCTATACAGTAGTGTCCATGGATCCTAAATATAGTGACTGTGGCCTGCTGCAAGACCATATGGTACCTCTGCTTTTTAAGGTCAATGACAGTTTTTTAATACAGTTCTTATACCAACCAATGTGTTTCCATGGTTACAGAATGTATATAAACCTATAAAACCAAAATATATGAGTTGGAACCTTGTACACCTAGTCACAGACCTATGGCTTTTGATCAGAATAGTGTCAAATAAGTACCCTATGTTATTTACATGTACTGTTACTATTTTTTTTACTGCAGGGTATTTGCACATTTTATTTTTAGCTTATACATACAAACCTGTGTAGTCTTATCCTTCAGTTAGGTATTAGGGTACAGTCTCACTAAACGATGAACCAGCAATTCCGACCACGACATGACCTGGTCAAGATCGCTGGTGCGTCGCTACATGGTCGCTGGTGAGCTGTTAATCAGGCAGATCTCACCAGTGACCAGCCACCAGCCCGCAGCGACTCGTGGAAACGATGCTGCGCTTGGTAACCAAGGTAAATATCGGGTAACTAAACAAATGCTTTGCTTGGTTACTCGATATTTACCCTGGTTACCAGCGCACACCGCTTAGCGCTGGCTCCCTGCACTCGTAGCCAGGGTACACATCGGGTTACTAAGCACAGTGCTTCGCTTATTTACCTGATGTGTACTCTGGCTACGTGTGCAGGGAGCCAGCACTGGCAGCTTGAGATCGGTGTACGCTAGTAACCAAGGTAAATATCGGGTAACCAAGCAAAGCGCTTCGCTTGGTTACCCGATGTGTACTTTGGTTACCAGCGTCCGCAGCTTCCAGACGCTGGCTCCCTGCTCCCTGCACATTCAGATCGTTGCTCTCTCGCTGTCAAACACAGCGATGTGTGCTTCACAGCGGGAGAGCAACGAGCAAAAAATGAACCAGAGCCGTGTGTAACGATCAGCGATTTCACAGCAGGGGCCAGATCGCTGTTCAGTGTCGCACACAGCGAGATCGCTGCTGAGGTCACTGGTGCGTCACAAAAACTGACTCAGCAGCGATCTCGCTAGCGATCTCGCTATGTGAGAAGTACCCCTTACTCCACTCTTAGCTTTTTCATCTTGTCAACCTACAAATAAAGGGAGTATGTGTAAAAGGAAGGGAGGAACATCTTACTGCAGGGCTTTCTATAAACTGTATACACAAAATTTTAGAACATTTACAAGAATTTATATAAAAAGGGTTTCGCGCTCTACCCATTTTGGATCATGTGCTGTTTACACTAGCTCGTCGCTTGTTACATTTCGGTTCCTTCCTAGGGTGGCATTTCACATGAACGCTGAAATTCTCACCTACACAGCCCCAAGTAATTATGGATTCATGGACATCTTCTGCGGTGCTTATAGCCTGCTAAGGTTAAAAACATAGGGATTGTCATGACATGCTCAGAAACCTGTAAAAGGGAGTAAGAGCTGGGCAAACCATGTCCTTTACTGCCTGCACCTATGTGTACTGGACTTATTCTGGACTGATTTTGCTTGTCAGTATATACTGCTCTTTAGAGTTGAGCGAATCCGCCAAAATCCAGGACTGGCGGATCACTGTCGGATTGAACAAAAAAATCCGGATCCGCTCTGGATTCCAGTGCCTATATAAGTCTATGGGGACCAGAATCCGGAGATTAAAAAACGTTGGTGGAAGGGATAGGGGGGGTAGGAGCGCGCACGGTATACTCACCCGAGGCGGTGTCCTGGCAGCAAACTCCTTTCAAGCAACGCTTTTCCCTTCCGGAGCCGACAAATATTCATTGTTTTGCCTGCCCACCGGCGCATGTAATTGGTTGCAGTTAGATGCGGCCCCACCCTGAGTGTCAGCTGACTGCAAAAAAAAAAAAAATCACAGGCGGCAGGACGGCCGGTGGGCGGGGAAAGCAGTGCAAGTGTCTGCGGGTCAGTATGGTGAACGTGCATGTGTTTCAGAAACACATGCACCTTCCTGTCAGTGTGCGGCTGTGCCAATGAGGCGCTGTCAGACTCGTACAAGTCTGACATGACATCAGCCGGCACAACCTGCGCTCTCTGAGCATGAGCGTGCATGTACCTAGAAACACATGCATGTTCCTGTCAGAAGTGTACGCAACTGTGCCGTTGATGCGCCTTTTTTTAATTTAAATAATTTTAAAAAAAAAACAAAAAAAAACAAAACACGATGTGCGGTCCCCCCTAATTTTCATCCCCAGCCAAGATAAAGCTGGCTGGTAGTCTCAGCCTTCAGCCGCCTGGTATTGCCGCATCTATTAGTTCGGATCCGCTCAGCCCTACTGCTCTTACTTGTGCCTAGCACCTTGCTAAAGGAACAATCTATTAATGTACTTTACCAAATCTTCTCAACGATATCTTCTTGACTACTCTTATGCTGCACCTGACCTTTGGAATGCTTTTCCTTGACTCATCAGGTTTATCTCTAACAACACCTCTGCATTGCAGTTCTTCATTTTCACACCTCTACTGCTGTTACTATGTTATTATTCATAACTTTGTCTCACCTATGTATTACAGTCTCATTTCTTTGGATGTCTTCCTCTCATCTGACTTTTCCCCGATCTCAAGCGAGGTGGCTAGATCCTTCCCTGCTAAATAATAATAATAATAATAATAATAATCTTTATTTCTATAGCGCCAACATATTCCGCAGCGCTTTACAATTCAGGAGGCTCATATACATATCATATACATAAAACATATACAAACAAGTAATTATAGAAGATACAATATTTAAAGGGAAAAATGGCAACCCTGCTCATGAGAGCTTACAATCTACAATGAGGTGGGGGGAGGGGCAAGGTACAAGTGCTTATTTACAATGACAATCCAGCCATCTCATGGGGGATAGATAATGGCTTCCTGGACCAGTTGGCCAGAGCCTTGAGATGCATTTGGATGCCATGGAGTTTGACGTGGGGTTATGTTCTGAGAAGTTGTAGAGGGATTAGGTGAAATTAGTTTGGCTAGGGAGTGTGATAGGCCGCCCTAAAAAGATGCATTTTTAGGGAGCGTCTGAAGCTGAGTAAGTTGTGATTTGTCCTAACTTCTTGGGGTAGAGCGTTCCAGAGGTTTGCTGCAGCTCGGAAGAAGTCTTGGATTCGGGAGTGGGAGGTTCAAATTAGTGTGGATGTTAGTCGAAAGTCATTTGCAGAGCGTAGAGAACGGGTGGGATGATAGACAGAGAGGAGGGTGGAGATGTAGGGGGGTGCTGCACTGTGGAGAGCTTTATGGGTGAGAACAAGCAGTTTAAATTGGATCCTGTGATATATGGGCAGCCAGTGCAATGACTGGCAAAGAGCAGAGGCATCCGAGTAGCGGTTAGCCAGATAGGTGACCCTGGCTGCTGCATTAAGGATGGACTGTAGAGGGGAGAGTCTAGTTAGGGGGAGACCAATTAATAGAGAGTTACAGTAGTCAAGGCGAGAGTGGATCAGGGCCACGGTGAGGGTTTTTGTCGTTTCCATTGTGAGAAAGGGGCGGATTCTAGAGATGTTCTTGAGGTGCAAGCGGCAGGTGCGGGCAAGAGATTGTATGTGGGAGGTGAAGGAGAGATCAGTGTCAAGTATAACACCCAGACAGCGGGCCTGCAGCCTAGGACTTATCGTTGTGCCACACACAGAGAGGGAGATGTCAGGTTTAGGAAGGTTGGGAGATGGAGGGAAAAGCAGAAGTTCAGTTTTGGAAAGGTTAAGTTTCAGATAGAGAGCAGACATGATGTTGCAAACTGCAGTCAGGCAGTCACTTGTGTTCTGTAGTACAGTGGGGGTGAGCTCAGGGGATGAGGTGTATAGCTGTGTGTCATCAGCATAAAGATGGTACTGGAAGCCAAATCTGCTGATGGTCATTCCAATTGGGGCAGTGTAGAGGGAGAAAAGAAGAGGGCCAAGGACTGAACCTTGAGGGACCCCAACAGTGAGAGGAAGAGGAGAAGATGTGGAGCCAGCAAATGATACACTGAATGAGCGGCCAGAAAGATAGAAAGAGAACCAGGAGAGAACAGTGTCCTTTAGGCCGATAGAATGGAGCATAGAGAGAAGGAGATGGTGGTCAACAGTGTCGAAGGCGGCAGAAAGGTCAAGAAGAATAAGCAGAGAGTGGTCACCGTTACGTTTTGCTGTCAATAGATCGTTGGTCACTTTGACAAGGGCAGTTTCTGTTGAGTGTAAAGGGCGGAAGCCAGACTGTAAAGGATCTAGAAGAGAGTGAGCGGAAAGGTAGTGGGTGAGACGAGAGTAGACCAGGCGCTCCAAGAGTTTAGAGATGAAGGAGAGATTGCAGACTGGTCTGTAGTGCTGAAGTTATACTGTGTATAACAACCACTATTTCTCATTGAATGTAGTCTATCCAGTAGTCTGACCTTATGTCCGATTCATTTTTTTTATGAGTGGTTCATTCAGGATTTAATACTAATATTAATTATGGTTTTACTAGAGATTTAGGACCACACCTTCTTAATCAGGTCATCCCTTAACACAAGGATTGGGTAAGATGATCTTCATATCCAGTCTGTCCATCTGCATGTAGTAATGGATTACTTGATACCTTTTCCCTTACCGAAAGCCTGCAGATGTTTTCTGTGAAGCATCCAGCAATCGTCCTTAATCACATTCACCTTCCATCTACCTTGGTATTGTCATTCCATATCAGTGATATCCTGATGAAAGCTTTCTCCTTGCTCTTCGCAAACAGAACTAAGGTTTTCAGGAAAGTAGTCCAAATGGGAATGTAAGAAACGTAACTTCAAATTCATCAGACAACCCAAGGCTTTGAAATGTTTCAGCATGTTCTCCACAATGGACTTACATTTTGGATCTTTGTTGTTACCTAGAAATTACTTTGACTTCTTTAAAAGAATCCCAATCCCTTTTTTCAACAGCTTTCATTTTTGTTTTGAACACATGATCCTTCATTAGTTTCTGAATATCTGGACTCACAAAAATGCCTTTCTTCAGTTTTGCCTTGGACAGTCCCTGAAACTTGGTACACAGGTATTTAAAAGTCTCACCTTTTGGTAGAGCTTTCACAAACTGCTTAAAATAGTCTGAGCTGAATGTGGAGTGGTGGCAGGAGAACTTTAGTGGGATCATCTAAACTTTCCGCAACCAGGTTCTTCAGTCCAGGTTGCAAAGATGTTCTTGATGGCCATCTTTTTTTGCTTCACTGTGGATTCCGATCCCAGCTGTCCCATTCACACAAAAAGCTTGGGTACTTCTTGTATACTCCTTGCTGCCCAAGGAGCAAGGAGAGAACTTTCAGATCACCATATATTGACAATCCTTGATCCTCGTAATTAAAGGAAACCTGTCACCACTTTTTCGGCCTATAAGCTGCGGCCACCACCTCCGGGCTCTTATATACAGCATTCTAACATGCCGTATATAAGAGCCCAGGCCAGGGGTATAACATAAAAAACACTTTATAATACATACCTAATGGTCACGCGGTGGGCCTAATGGGCATCTCTGTTGTCCAGCGCTGCCTCTTTTGGCCATCTTTGTTCTCCTTCTCTAGCCACGGTGCATGACAGGTCCGACATCATACACACTCGCCGGCATTCAGGTCCTTAGCAGTCGCACTTTGATCTGCCCTGAGCAGGACAGATCAAAGTATTGTAGTGCGCCTGCGCATGATCGGCGAGTGTATGACGTAGCCGCGTTATACACCCAGGCTTCAGAAAGAGGACGAAGATGGCCGAAAGAGGAGGCGCCGGCACCGGACAATGGAGACGCCCATTAGTAGGCCCACAGTGCGACCGTTAAGTATTAAAGTGTTTATAAGAGCCCAGGCCGGGGGTATAACATATACAGCATGTTAGAATGCTGTATATAAGAGCCCGGTGGTGGTGGCCGCAGCTTATAGGCCAAAAAAAGTGGTGACAGATTCCCTTTAAAGTTTATTGAGAATGAAGTCTAAATTCTTGTAGCTTTCCTTGAAGTGCACAGACTGCCCTACAGGCACTGAAGCACACTTGCTGCCATTGTGTAGTAGCAGCTTTCAGACTTTTTTGGGATGAGTCCATAAAGAATCTCCACTCACATTTTACTCAATTTTTTACATCTGCCCAGAAACATCACAATACTTTTTTAGTTCAGCAATCGAAAGTATATAAAAATCACCTCTTACTTTTCCAACAGTTTTACCCTTGCAGACCTGTGTAATTTGTTGAAGTCCTGTTTGAATTTATGACAGCATTCAGTCTTTTTGGGTAGGAGTCCATTAGCATGGCATATCTAGAATCATAATCTTGGTCCATTGTTCCTTGCCGTAGGTTCACCTGTCATATTGCTGGGGCATCTCCTGTGTACAGAGCACTCTCCAGGTCAACACACAAATTTTTAATTGGATCAAGGTATGGTTTCCGGCTGGGCCATTCCGAATTCTTTGATCTTCTTCTGGTCAAGCCATTCTTATCCTGATCTGGAGGTATGCTTAGGGTTGTTATGCTGAAAGCTGAAATTCTTTTTAATCTTCCGCTTTTTAGTACAGGTCTCAAGGTTTTGTTGCAAAATGTACTTATATTTGGAGCCGTTCATAATTCCTTCCACCTTGACTAAAGCCCCAGGTTTGAACTGACAAAAAATAGCCCCAATGTGTAATGCTGTCCCCACCATGATGCTCTCTGGGTATGGTATTTTTTTGGTGATGATAACACAAAGGAATCCAGTATAACCCCAATTCAGTTCGGAGTATGGAAAGGGTCTCTACACAGATGCAGCAACAATGAAGAAATAAAGGATAATCCAGCTTCACTGACATTAAAACTTTATTTATTGGTAAGTATATCACTATAACATCCACAGAAAACTTCATGTTAGAAAAGACATTTCTGGTGCATAAAGCACCCTAAAGTGGCTTTACACACTGCGATATCGGTCCCGATATCGCTAGTGTGGGTACCTGTCCCCATCTGTTGCGCGACTCGGGCAAATCGCTGCCCGTGGCGCAGAACATCGCCCATACCAGTCACACATACCTGCCCGGCGACGTCGCTGTGACTGGCGAACCGCCTCCTATCTAAGGAGGCGGTCCATGCGGCGTCACAGCGACGTCACTGAGCGGCCGCCCAATAGCAGCAGAGGGGCAGAGCTGAGCGGGACGTAACATCCCGCCCACCTCCTTCCTTCCGCATTGTGGCTGGGAGGCAGGTAAGGAGAGCTTCCTCGTTCCTGCGGTGTCACACGGAGCGATGTGTGCTGCCGCAGGAACGAGGAACAACCTAGTTACTGCTGCAGTAACGATTTTTGAGAATGGACCCCCATGTCACCGATGAGCGATTTTGCACGTTTTTGCAATGATGCAAAATTGCTCATTGGTGTCACACGCAACGGCATCGCTAATGCGGCCGGATGTGAGTCACCAAATCCGTGACCCCAACGAGTTCGCATTAGCGATGTCGTAGCGTGTAAAGCCCCCTTTAATCATTCAATTTGGTGATGCAAAATGTTGGCTTTCTATCATTTAAACCAACCAGAGAGTTCTGTCACACTAAGTAGTTAATAACATTCACCACATGTCTACTTTACATCACCACCATTTTTGAAAACATTTTGTTTGTTACGATGTTAGAAGGGTTAAAAAGTTTGACGCCAACTTATTTTTTCCATCAAAATTTACAAACTTTTTTTTTTGTTTTTTTCTTCTAGGGACCAAAATCACATTTGAAGTGACAGAGGCCTATGACAGAAAATATCGAAATGTGACAATTTTAAAAATTACACCCCTGAAAGTTCTCAAAACCACATCCAAGAAGTTTATTAACCCCTCAGGTGCTTCACAGGAACGAAAAGTGTGGAAGGAAAGAAAAAGTAAATTTTACCTTTTCCCACAAAAATGTTTTTTTAGCTCCAATTTTTTTATTTTCCCAAGGGTAGCAGAAATGCACAGTGCAATTTGTTGTACAATTTTTCCTGAGCATGCTAGTACCACATATGTGGTGTTTAAACTACTGTTTGGGTTACGGTAGGGCTTGAAAGGAAGGAGCGCAATTTTACTCCTCGAATACAAAATTGGTTGGAATTGTTAGACCATATCGCGTTTGGAGAGCCCCTGATGTCCTAAACAGTGGAACCCCCCCCCACAAGTGACCCCATTTGGAAACTAGACCCCCTCAAGGAACTTATCTAGATGTGTGGTGAGCACCTTGAACCCACAGGTACCTCACAGAAGTTTATAATGTTGAGCTGTGAAAATAAAAAAAATATTAGATATGTATATATTTCCCACAAAAATGTTATTTTAGCTCCACGTTTTGCATTTTAAGAAGGGTAACATGAGAAAATGCAATAAACAATTTGTTGTGCAAAATTCTCTTGAGTATGCAGGTAGTCCATATGTAGTGGCTATTTGAATTTTGGAGCGCCATTTTGGCTGGAATAGATTGTGGATGCCATGTCTCATTTGAAGAGCACCTGACATGCCAAAACAGCAGAAGCCCCCAACAAGTACCGTATTTTTCGGACTATAAGACGCACCCTGGTTTTAGAGGAGGAAAATGGGAAAATAAAACTTTAAGCAAAAAATGTGGTCATGACACACTGTTATGGGGCGAGGATCTGCTGCTGACACTGTTATGGGGGTAATGTCCCCAAATTCTCTACTAAGGTACCCCATCCTGGTAATGATCCTCCTGCCTTGTATATGATCCTGCTATAAACCCCCATCCAGCCTGTTCACATACCCCCCCCCATCCAGCCTGTTCACATACCCCCCCCCCCATCCAGCCTGTTCACATACCCCCCCCCCCCATCCAGCCTGTTCACATACCCCCGCCATCCAGCCTGTTCACATATCCTCCCATCCCTCCTGCTCATATACGGTACTCCCATCCTGCTATATGCCCCCATCGTGCTCATATACCATCCTGGTATATGGCCTGTATCCTATAGCACAGAGAAAAAAATAAACGTTTATACTCACCTTTTCCTCACTCCCTGCAGCACCGATCACATCTTCCTCTCTGGCACTCTGATCTGTGTGTGTGGAGCCGTTCCCCTGCTGCATCGCGATGTCTTCCTGTCTGTGCCGATCAGCTGACCGGCTCAGCACAGATCAGCTGACCGGCACAGATCAGCTGACCGGCACAGATCAGCTGACCGGCACAGACAGGAAGACATCACGTGCAGCAGGGGGCCGGCTCCACACACGGGGACGGGTGAGTGTACTGATTCACTGCACCCCGCGCTGGTAATGACGCGCGGGCGACAGTGAATACAGCCGCACATGATCACTCCAGGCTGTAATTGCCAGGGGTGATCATGCGGCCGGCTCTTTACTATCCGCGCGTCCCCGCTCGTCCTCCCGCCCACCTGTCAGTGCCGGCTTCAGCGCTGAGAGGTGGGCGGGAGGATGGGCGTGCATATGTAATGAGCGGGCACACGTGGTCACGAGCAGGCGCTGCTGCTGCCTGCTCGTGCCCCCGATGACCTGCAGCACCCTCATTCCCAGCCGCAGCCCTATAGTCAGACCATAAGACGCACCCCCAACTTTCCCCCAACATTTGGGGGAAAAAAAGTGCGTCTTATGGTCCGAAAAATACGGTAACCACATTTTACAAACTGCACCTTTCATTGAATTCATATAGGGGTGCAGTGAGCATATAGACTCCATAGGTATGTCACAAAATGTTATATTATTGGGCAGTAAAGAAAAAATAATTAATTACATTTGTACCACTAAAATGTTGTTTTAACCCCAGATTTCCAATTTTCACAAGGGGAATAGGTAAATAAATAAAAAATACCCCCCCCCCCCCACACACACACACACACACACACACACACACACACACACACACACACACACACACACACACACACACACACACACACACACACACAATTTCTCCTGAATGTTGCAGTACCCCATATGTGACTGCAGTACTGTTTGGCTGCACCGCAGGGCTCGGGAGGGAAGGAGTGTCATAAGTGTGTCGCGTCTGGCTGAGGCCTATGTGATATCTGTGATTAGAAGATCACAGCGATTAGCAGATCGGAGGTCCTCTTTAACATGAGTAGAGTGGATTTGTCATTTGGGGTTGATGGAGTTGAAGATCCTTTTTGATCCTGCTGAGATGCCATATAATTGTAATCTCAGCTGCTGCACCTTGCTGCCTCTCCTTTTCATTATTTAAACTCACTCCTTATCCTCCCATATGCCATTTATAGTTCTTCTATACTGACCTCCCAGGAGAAGTTGTCCTTGTGGAAACTGTGAAGTTAAGTTTGTTGTTTTCCCATTTGTTTGTCCCTCTCCCAGTGTGGTCTTATCATAGTAGTAAGACTTGCATCTTGCTGCCCAGCTTACTAGCCAGAGCTTAGGCACATGATTGTGCACGGGTGGGAAAGGGGGGAGATAAGGACTCATGTAGGGATGATAGGGAGTACAGGGTTGGGCCCCATTTTGAACCTTTTCCCCTTTCCTTTGCATCGTAAACTGGGCGTCATTCTGCCCTGTTGTGACATTAAGTGTCAGAATAGTAGAAACACCCTCAAGCAGGGCTGTATTTTGCCTTCGTGCTGCCCTAGGCACTTTAAGTGGTCGCGCCCCTTAGTGACAACGTAAAACTGAGTTTTCGCACTCGACATCTGTTTAAGGCAGATCTACTCTATAAAACACTTTAAAAAGTATCAATGAGAAATGAAGGGCACTAACTCCCCCCCCCCAATGGGGATCACCACAGGCACATCAAAACATAGCATGAGGATAAAATATTCCCACCACACCGTCCCCACTTATATACTGTGACTGTCACACTGCCCCTAATATACTACACACTGCCCTCCCTTATAAATTATACCCCCACCACACCTTCCTCAATTATGAAATATGATCTGTACTGTCCTCACATCATGCTGCCCCCTCCTCACAATGTCCCATGCATGCTGCCCCCTCCTCACAATATCCCATGCATGCTGCTCCCTCCTCACAATGTCCCATGCATGCTGCCCCCTCCTCACAGTGTCCCATGCATGCTGCCCCTCCTCACAGTGTCCCATGCATGCTGCCCCCTCCTCACAGGGTCCCATGCATGCTGCCCCCTCCTCACAATGTCCCATGCATGCTGCCCCCTCCTCACAGTGTCACATGCATGCTTCCCCCTCCTCACAGTGTCCCATGCATGCTGCCCCCTCCTCACAATGTCCCATGCATGCTGCCCCCTCCTCACAGGGTCCCATGCATGCTGCCCCCTCCTCACAATATCCCATGCATGCTGCCCCCTCCTCACAATGTCCCATGCATGCTGCCCCCTCCTCACAGGGTCCCATGCATGCTGCCCCCTCCTCACAATGTCCCATGCATGCTGCCCCCTCCTCACAGTGTCCCATGCATGCTGCCCCCTCCTCACAGGGTCCCATGCATGCTGCCCCCTCCTCACAGGGTCCCATGCATGCTGCCCCCTCCTCACAGGGTCCCATGCATGCTGCCCCCTCCTCACAGGGTCCCATGCATGCTGCCCCCTCCTCACAGGGTCCCATGCATGCTGCCCCCTCCTCACAGGGTCCCATGCATGCTGCCCCCTCCTCACAGGGTCCCATGCATGCTGCCCCCTCCTCACAGGGTCCCATGCATGCTGCCCCCTCCTCACAGGGTCCCATGCATGCTGCCCCCTCCTCACAGGGTCCCATGCATGCTGCCCCCTCCTCACAGGGTCCCATGCATGCTGCCCCCTCCTCACAGGGTCCCATGCATGCTGCCCCCTCCTCACAGGGTCCCATGCATGCTGCCCCCTCCTCACAGGGTCCCATGCATGCTGCCCCCTCCTCACAGGGTCCCATGCATGCTGCCCCCCTCCTCACAATGTCCCATGCATGCTGCCCCCTCCTCACAGTGTCCCATGCATGCTGCCCCTCTCCATGAGCTCCTAATGCTGCCTTACTCTTTTCCATAATGACACCTCCATGCTGCCCCATTCATCATACTAAGACCACCACACTAGCGCTTATGCTGAGACCCCCCCCCCCACACACACACTACCCCACTCTTGATATTGACTCCCCTACATTGATCCACTCCATACTGAGCCCACACATGCTGCCCCTTCTCCATAATGAGCTCCCAATGCTGCCCCCCTCTTATTCTGAGTCCCTACACTCCACCCATCGATTTTGTCATTGCACTATCCCTCAACCCTTGTCCTCTGTCTCTAGGATTGGCCCCTCTCTCCCATTCCCCAGCAGCAGCCTCTCTCCCCCGCCTTCAGCAGCAGCCTCTCCCCCAGCATCAGCCTCTCTCCCCCCAGCCTCTCTCTCCCCCAGCATCAGCCTCTCTCCCCCCCAGCCTCAGCCTCTCTCTCCCCCCAGCCTCCCCCCCAGCCTCAGCCTCTCTCTCCCCCCAGCCTCCCCCCCAGCCTCAGCCTCTCTCCCCCCCAGCCTCCCCCCCAGCCTCAGCCTCTCTCTCCCCCCAGCCTCCCCCCCCCAGCCTCAGCCCCTCTCTCCCCCCAGCCTCCCCCCCAGCCTCAGCCCCTCTCTCCCCCCAGCCTCCCCCCCAGCCTCAGCCTCTCTCTCCCCCCCAGCCTCAGCCTCTCTCTCCCCCCAGCCTCAGCCTCTCTCCCCCCAGCCTCTCTCTCCCCCCAGCCTCCCCCCCAGCCTCTCTCCCCCCCAGCCTCCCCCCCAGCCTCTCTCTCTCCCCCCAGCCTCCCCCCCAGCCTCTCTCTCTCTCCCCCAGCCTCCCCCCCCAGCCTCTCTCTCCCCCCAGCCTCCCCCCCCCAGCCTCTCTCTCCCCCCAGCCTCCCCCCCCAGCCTCTCTCTCTCCCCCCAGCCTCCCCCCCAGCCTCTCTCTCCCCCCCAGCCTCCCCCCCAGCCTCTCTCTCCCCCCCAGCCTCCCCCCCAGCCTCTCTCTCCCCCCAGCCTCAGCCTCTCGCTCCCCCCAGCCTCTCTCTCCCCCCAGCCTCCCTCTCCCCCCAGCCTCTCTCCCCCCAGCCTCTCTCCCCCCCAGCCTCTCTCTCCCCCCAGCCTCCCCCCCAGCCTCTCTCCCCCCCAGCCTCCCCCCCAGCCTCTCTCCCCCCAGCCTCCCCCCCAGCCTCTCTCCCCCCAGCCTCAGCCTCTCGCTCCCCCCAGCCTCCCCCCAGCCTCTCTCCCCCCAGCCTCAGCCTCTCGCTCCCCCCAGCCTCCCCCCCAGCCTCCCTCTCCCCCCAGCCTCTCTCCCCCCAGCCTCTCTCCCCCCAGCCTCTCTCCCCCCCCAGCCTCCCCCCCAGCCTCTCTCTCCCCCCAGCCTCTCTCCCCCCAGCCTCTCTCTCCCCCCAGCCTCTCTCTCCCCCCAGCCTCTCTCTCCCCCCAGCCTCTCTCTCCCCCCAGCCTCCCCCCCAGCCTCTCTCTCCCCCCAGCCTCCCTCTCCCCCAGCCTCTCTCTCCCCCCAGCCTCCCTCTCCCCCCAGCCTCCCTCTCCCCAGCCTCCCCCCCAGCCTCTCTCTCCCCCCCAGCCTCCCCCCCAGCCTCTGCCTCTCTCTCCCCCCAGCCTCTCTCTCCCCCCAGCCTCCCCCCCCAGCCTCAGCCTCTCTCTCCTCCCAGCCTCCCCCCCAGCCTCAGCCTCTCTCTCCTCCCAGCCTCCCCCCCAGCCTCAGCCTCTCTCTCCTCCCAGCCTCCCCCCCAGCCTCAGCCTCTCTCTCCTCCCAGCCTCCCCCCCAGCCTCAGCCTCTCTCTCCTCCCAGCCTCCCCCCCAGCCTCAGCCTCTCTCTCCTCCCAGCCTCAGCCTCTCTCTCCTCCCAGCCTCCCCCCCAGCCTCAGCCTCTCTCTCCTCCCAGCCTCCCCCTCTCTCTCCCCCCAGCCTCAGCCTCTCTCTCTTCCCAGCCTCCCCCCCAGCCTCTCTCTCCCCCCAGCCTCTCTCCCCCCAGCCTCCCCCCCCAGCCTCCCCCCCAGCCTCTCTCTCCCCCCAGCCTCCCCCCCAGCCTCTCTCCCCCCAGCCTCCCCCCCAGCCTCCCCCCCAGCCTCTCTCCCCCCAGCCTCCCCCCAAGCCTCTCTCTCCCCCCAGCCTCTCTCTCCCCCCAGCCTCCCCCCCAGCCTCTCTCTCCCCCCAGCCTCCCCCTCCCCCCAGCCTCCCCCTCTCTCCCCCCAGCCTCAGCCTCTCTCCCCCCAGCCTCCCCCCCAGCCTCCCCCTCTCTCTCCCCCCAGCCTCAGCCTCTCTCCCCCCAGCCTCCCCCCCATCCTCTCCCCCCAGCCTCCCCCCCAGCCTCTCTCTCCCCCCAGCCTCTCCCCCAGCCTCCCCCTCTCTCTCCCCCCAGCCTCAGCCTCTCTCTCCCCCCAGCCTCCCCCCCAGCCTCTCTCTCCCCCCAGCCTCTCCCCCAGCCTCTCTCTCCCCCCCAGCCTCTCTCCCCCCAGCCTCCCCCCCAGCCTCTCTCTCCCCCCAGCCTCTCTCTCCCCCCAGCCTCTCTCTCCCCCCAGCCTCCCCCCCCAGCCTCTCTCTCCCCCCAGCCTCTCTCTCCCCCCAGCCTCTCTCTCCCCCCAGCCTCCCCCTCCCCCCAGCCTCCCTCTCTCTCCCCCCAGCCTCAGCCTCTCTCTCCCCCCAGCCTCCCCCTCTCTCTCCCCCCAGCCTCCCCCCCAGCCTCCCCCCCTCTCTCCCCCCAGCCTCAGCCTCTCTCTCCCCCCAGCCTCCCCCCCAGCCTCAGCCTCTCTCTCCCCCCAGCCTCCCCCCCAGCCTCCCCCTCTCTCTCCCCCCAGCCTCCCCCTCTCTCCCCCCAGCCTCAGCCTCTCTCTCCCCCCCAGCCTCCCCCCCAGCCTCCCCCTCTCTCTCCCCCCAGCCTCCCCCCCAGCCTCTCTCTCCCCCCAGCCTCCCCCCCAGCCTCTCTCTCCCCCCAGCCTCCCCCCCAGCCTCTCTCTCCCCCCAGCCTCTCTCTCCCCCCAGCCTCCCCCTCCCCCCAGCCTCCGCCTCTCTCTCCCCCCAGCCTCAGCCTCTCTCTCCCCCCAGCCTCAGCCTCTCTCTCCCCCCAGCCTCCCCCCCAGCCTCCCCCTCTCTCTCCCCCCCAGCCTCAGCCTCTCTCTCCCCCAGCCTCCCCCCAAGCCTCTCTCCCCCCAGCCTCTCCCCCAGCCTCTCTCCCCCCCGCCTCTCCCCCAGCCTCTCTCCCCCCCCTCTCTCTCCCCCAGCCTCTCTCCCCCCAGCCTCCCCCCCAGCCTCTCTCCCCCCAGCCTCTCTCCCCAGCCTCCCCCTCCCCCCAGCCTCCGCCTCTCTCTCCCCCCAGCCTCCCCCCCAGCCTCTCTCCCCCAGCCTCTCTCCCCCCAGCCTCTCTCCCCCCAGCCTCTCTCCCCCCCCCCAGCCTCTCTCCCCCCCCAGCCTCTCTCCCCCCCCAGCCTCTCTCCCCCCCCAGCCTCTCTCCCCCCCCCAGCCTCTCTCCCCCCCCAGCCTCTCTCCCCCCCCCAGCCTCTCTCCCCCCCCAGCCTCTCTCTCCCCCCCCAGCCTCTCTCTCCCCCCCCAGCCTCTCTCTCTCCCCCCCCAGCCCCTCTCTCTCCCCCCCCAGCCTCTCTCCCCCCCCCAGCCTCTCTCCCCCCCCAGCCTCTCTCCCCCCCCAGCCTCTCTCCCCCCCCCAGCCTCTCTCCCCCCCCAGCCTCTCTCCCCCCCCAGCCTCTCTCCCCCCCCAGCCTCTCTCCCCCCCCAGCCTCTCTCCCCCCCCAGCCTCTCTCCCCCCCCAGCCTCTCTCCCCCCCCAGCCTCTCTCCCCCCCCAGCCTCTCCCCCAGCCTCTCTCTCCCCCCCAGCCTCCCCCCCAGCCTCTCTCCCCCCAGCCTCCCCCCCAGCCTCTCTCCCAGCCTCTCTCTCCCCCCAGCCTCCCCCCCAGCCTCTCTCCCCCAGCCTCTCTCTCCCCCCCAGCCTCTCTCTCCCCCCCAGCCTCTCTCCCCCAGCCTCTCTCCCCCAGCCTCAGCCTCTCTCTCCTCCCAGCCTCCCCCCCAGCCTCAGCCTCTCTCTCCTCCCAGCCTCCCCCTCTCTCTCCCCCCAGCCTCAGCCTCTCTCTCTCCCAGCCTCCCCCCCAGCCTCAGCCTCTCTCTCTTCCCAGCCTCCCCCCAGCCTCAGCCTCTCTCTTTTCCCAGCCTCCCCCCAGCCTCTCTCTTTTCCCAGCCAAAAAGAGGCATCGCAACGATCATCAACTAACCTGTAAGGTGCCCATACATTCTAGGCTCTGCCTTATGCATACCTGCTCCGGTGCCTGCTGCCCTGCTCTGCTGATTATCCTCTTCTGGCTGGCTCCGGCTCCAGTCGCGTCCTCCTCCGCGGCGTGTGTCGTCTGCAGCATTGGACGCTGCAGCACGGGGCAGTGAGCTGATTGGCGCGCCCGCGCGCCTCTGACCCGGAAGTGCAGGCGCTGGAACTTCCGGGGTTAATCAGCACACTATCAAGAGACAGAGGTGCGCCTTTCCTCCCTCTCACCCCCCCCCCCCCCTCGAGAACACAGCGAAGTGCAACGGAGGGAGGGGCGGGGGGGCGGGGATGTAAAAAAAAAAAAAAAAATTTTTTTTTTTTTTGCTGCCAGAAAGTGCCGCCCCCCCGCAACGTGCCGCCCTAGGCACCGGACCACGGGTGCCTAGTGGCAAATACGGCCCTGCCCTCAAGTGACCATATTTTGAAAATTACAGCCCCTCTGGGAATGCATTATGGGTATAGGGATTATTTGTGTCTCTGGAAAACATCCATGACATTAAATGCAGTGAATGTTTCAGAAATAAAAATTGGAAATAAAATTCTTGTAGTGCCCAGTACATTGTAGTGCCTAGTACATTGTGTTCAGCTCATGATTCTGGAGACACACACCTCGTAAATTAAGTGGGCTTCCTCAATACAACAATACCAAATATGTGGATGTTAACTGTGGTTTAGACACTGTGGTGCTCAGAAGGGAGGAAGGCTTTTTTGCCGGACAAGATTAGGTTTTCACCTATACCATTTTCATTGACATCATTTTCATTTACAGCTCCTCATGTACAAGAATATAAACTACTATAATACTGCCCCCTATGTACAAGAATATAACAACTACTACAATACTGCCTCCTATGTAAAGGAATATAACTACTATAATACTGCCTCCTATGTCCAAGAATATAACTACTATATTATAGTAGTTATATTCTTGGACATAGGAGGCAGTATTATAGTAGCTATATTCTTGTACATAGGGGGCAGTATTATAGTAGTTTAATACTGCCCCCTATGTACAAGAATATAACTACTATAATACTGCTCCCTATGTACAAGACTATAACTGATATGTACATGACTGGTTGTATTATAGTAGTTTTAGTCTTGTACATAAGGGGCAGTATTATAGTAGATATATTATTGTACATAGGGAACAATATTATACGAGGGACTGCTGATAAGACTTTGGCTTTGTGATCTTTTTTTGTTTCTATGGTAACGAATGTTACAACACTTGAAAGCCTTATGTCCAATATAGGTTTTCAAAATTTTGTGTTTGTTGCTTATGGCAACAGTGTTCTATGCAAACGGGAAAACAAAATGACGGAGTCTAATGCAATATTCACAGCAACTGAGAGCAAAGGAATGATAAAGTTCGTGTTTCTGTAAGGAAAGTAGGTGAAGGATATTCATGGTGATATGTCGCAGACATTGGGCATCAGTGCCCTTCATATTCCACAGTTAAGAACTGGGTTGCCAAATTTAAAACGGGCCACTTCAGGACCAATGATGAGGAACGTCCTGGACGACCGAGAGTGGTGGTTGTTCCGGAGATCATCGATGCTGTGCACAACCTCATACTGGAGAATCAATGAATTTCAGCTAAAGCAATAGCAGACATCATGGGGATTTCCCGTAAATGCGTTGTGTTATTATCCATGAACATTTGAACATGAGGAAGCGATCTGCAAAGTGGGTCCCCAAATGTTTGACAACAGATCAGAGAAGCATGCGAGTGAAAACTTCTCTGTCCAATTGTCAGCGTTTCCGGACTGATAAGAACTTCTTGGATCGACTGGTCACTATGGGTGTGACCTGTATTTATTTGTATGACCCTGAAAATAAGGAGCAGTCAAGAGTGGAGGCACAGTGGCTCTCCTCTTCTAAAGAAGTTCAGGGTGCAAAAAGCAGCCACTAAAGGTGATGGCGTCTGTGTTCTGGGATAAGGAGGGCGTGCTGCTAGTGGACTACCTTCAAAAGGGTTCTACCATCAATGCAAGGTATTACGTTGAACTTTTGGAGCACTTGAAGGCAGCTCTGAAGGCCAAAAGGAATTTTGTTCCTGCAAGACAACGCCTCCAGTCACACTGCACGAGTGACCATGGCCAAACTGGCAGAGGTGGGCTTCCAGCTGGTTGACCACCCACCTTATTCACCGGACCTAGCTCCCTCTGACTATCATCTGTTTCTAAACCTGAAGAAAAACCTCAAGGGTACCAAATTTCACACCATTGGAATCAGTTCACAACATTGTAATACCAGTGTAAGAAGTGTGTTATCAGTGGAGAGTGTGTGGAAGAAATGTAAAGTTTCAGCATCCTATCGCATTTCTTTCTGGGTAAAGACAAAAACTTATTAGCAGCCCCTCGTAGCAGTTATATTCTTGAACATAGGGGGCAGTATTATAACTACTATAATGCTGCTACGACGTACAAAAAAAAATAAAAATAACCGATTGAGGACCTGATGTACAAGAACATTCCCCTCCAACGTTACCTCTGCAGCAGAGAGAGGTTACTGTGAGTTTCCCTATAGGAGGAGTCATCTGATTGATAGACTTGTGTGTACAATGACAATGACACTTGTACTCCAGTCCATTCAAGTTCACTATGAGCAGTTGTGTTCCTGGACGTCTCCTCACTGCCCCCTGCAGTGTGTTTGCTCTTATTACACATCACATTCATAACTGTCTCTCACGCCCTTGGGTTAAGAGGATCAGGCTTTGAGCAGAGTTAATAGCACAGATTACAGATTCTATTCAAAAAATCTACCAGGGAAAAAGTGAGTCATTAATCAGAGAAACAACGGGAAGTAATTTTGATAAATTCAACTCCAACAAAGGCAACCTAGGACTTTACAATTACAGGAAAACCATGACAGCGACTGTGCCATGCAGAAAAAGTCAATGTGATTCAATAAACCTAGAGTACATGGGTTCTCAAAATGCTATGGTCCAAAAGAGTGTCCCTCACTGTGGTATAGTATGATTTTTTTATTTTTTTTTATTTTCAGGTCACCAAATCAGATTTAGGTTATTACATTTTGCGGATTTTTATAACAAGGTCTTCCCTGTGCCAATGTAAACCTTTTGGGGAAACCCTATTTGGTCAAGAACCAGTCCAAGAGACTTTCTCGAGTGTATGTGTGACAGGGGCAGACTATGGGACTGCATTGCGGAGCTGGGGGCTCAATGAGGACTAACCACTGCTTTGAAAGTGTGTGGCAGAAATTTTGGAAGACCTCTCTCCCCCCAGCCTCCCCCCCAGCCTCTCTCCCCCCAGCCTCAGCCTCTCGCTCCCCCCAGCCTCCCCCCCAGCCTCTCTCCCCCCAGCCTCAGCCTCTCGCTCCCCCCAGCCTCCCCCCCAGCCTCCCTCTCCCCCCAGCCTCCCTCTCCCCCAGCCTCTCTCCCCCCAGCCTCTCTCCCCCCAGCCTCTCTCCCCCCCCAGCCTCCCCCCCAGCCTCTCTCTCCCCCCAGCCTCTCTCCCCCCAGCCTCTCTCTCCCCCCAGCCTCTCTCCCCCCAGCCTCTCTCTCCCCCAGCCTCTCTCTCCCCCCAGCCTCTCTCTCCCCCAGCCTCTCTCTCCCCCCAGCCTCTCTCTCCCCCCAGCCTCTCTCTCCCCCCAGCCTCTCTCTCCCCCCAGCCTCTCTCTCCCCCAGCCTCTCTCTCCCCCCAGCCTCCCCCCCAGCCTCTCTCTCCCCCCAGCCTCCCTCTCCCCCCAGCCTCCCTCTCCCCCCAGCCTCTCTCTCCCCCCAGCCTCCCTCTCCCCCCAGCCTCCCTCTCCCCCAGCCTCCCCCCCAGCCTCTCTCTCCCCCAGCCTCCCCCCCAGCCTCTGCCTCTCTCTCCCCCCAGCCTCTCTCTCCCCCCAGCCTCCCCCCCAGCCTCAGCCTCTCTCTCCTCCCAGCCTCCCCCCCAGCCTCAGCCTCTCTCTCCTCCCAGCCTCCCCCCAGCCTCAGCCTCTCTCTCCTCCCAGCCTCCCCCCCAGCCTCAGCCTCTCTCTCCTCCCAGCCTCCCCCCCAGCCTCAGCCTCTCTCTCCTCCCAGCCTCCCCCCAGCCTCAGCCTCTCTCTCCTCCAGCCTCAGCCTCTCTCTCCTCCCAGCCTCCCCCCCAGCCTCAGCCTCTCTCTCCTCCCAGCCTCCCCCTCTCTCTCCCCCCAGCCTCAGCCTCTCTCTCTTCCCAGCCTCCCCCCCAGCCTCTCTCTCCCCCAGCTCTCTCCCCCAGCCTCCCCAGCCTCACCCTCTCCCCCCAGCCCTCCCCCCCCAGCCCTCTCTCCCCCCAGCCTCCCCCCCCCCCCCCCCAGCCTCCCCCCGCCCTCCCCCCCCAGCCTCCCCCCCCCAGCCTCTCTCCCCCCCAGCCTCCCCCCAGCCCCTCCCCCCACCTCCCTCCCCCCAGCCTCCCCCCCCCCCCCCCCCAGCCTCTCTCCCCCAGCTCCCCCAGCCCTCTCTCCCCCAGCCTCCCCCCCCCAGCCCCCCCTCTCTCCCCCAGCCTCCCCCCGCTCTCTCCCCCCCCCCCCAGCCTCTCTCTCCCCCAGCCTCCCCCCCCCTCTCTCTCCCCCCAGCCTCTCCCCCCCAGCCTCCCCCCCAGCCTCCCCCAGCCTCTCTCTCCCCCCAGCCTCCCCCCCAGCCTCTCTCCCCCCAGCCTCCCCCCCAGCCTCCCCCCCAGCCTCTCTCCCCCCAGCCTCCCCCCAAGCCTCTCTCTCCCCCCAGCCTCTCTCTCCCCCCAGCCTCCCCCCCAGCCTCTCTCTCCCCCAGCCTCCCCCTCCCCCCAGCCTCCCCCTCTCTCCCCCCAGCCTCAGCCTCTCTCCCCCCAGCCTCCCCCCCAGCCTCCCCTCTCTCTCCCCCAGCCTCAGCCTCTCTCCCCCAGCCTCCCCCCCATCCTCTCCCCCAGCCTCCCCCCCAGCCTCTCTCTCCCCCCAGCCTCTCCCCCCAGCCTCCCCCTCTCTCTCCCCCCAGCCTCAGCCTCTCTCTCCCCCCAGCCTCCCCCCCAGCCTCTCTCTCCCCCCAGCCTCTCCCCCAGCCTCTCTCTCCCCCCAGCCTCTCTCCCCCCAGCCTCCCCCCCAGCCTCTCTCTCCCCCCAGCCTCTCTCTCCCCCCAGCCTCTCTCTCCCCCCAGCCTCCCCCCCCAGCCTCTCTCTCCCCCCAGCCTCTCTCTCCCCCCAGCCTCTCTCTCCCCCCCAGCCTCCCCCTCCCCCCAGCCTCCCTCTCTCTCCCCCCAGCCTCAGCCTCTCTCTCCCCCCAGCCTCCCCCTCTCTCTCCCCCCAGCCTCCCCCCCAGCCTCCCCCCCTCTCTCCCCCCAGCCTCAGCCTCTCTCTCCCCCCAGCCTCCCCCCCAGCCTCAGCCTCTCTCTCCCCCCAGCCTCCCCCCCAGCCTCCCCTCTCTCTCCCCCTCTCTCCCCCCAGCCTCAGCCTCTCTCTCCCCCCAGCCTCCCCCCAGCCTCCCCCTCTCTCTCCCCCCAGCCTCCCCCCCAGCCTCTCTCTCCCCCCAGCCTCCCCCCCAGCCTCTCTCTCCCCCCAGCCTCCCCCCCAGCCTCTCTCTCCCCCCAGCCTCTCTCTCCCCCCAGCCTCCCCCTCCCCCCAGCCTCCGCCTCTCTCTCCCCCCAGCCTCAGCCTCTCTCTCCCCCCAGCCTCAGCCTCTCTCTCCCCCCAGCCTCCCCCCCAGCCTCCCCCTCTCTCTCCCCCCAGCCTCAGCCTCTCTCTCCCCCCAGCCTCCCCCCAAGCCTCTCTCCCCCCAGCCTCTCCCCCAGCCTCTCTCCCCCCCGCCTCTCCCCCAGCCTCTCTCCCCCCCCTCTCTCTCCCCCAGCCTCTCTCCCCCCAGCCTCCCCCCCAGCCTCTCTCCCCCCAGCCTCTCTCCCCAGCCTCCCCCTCCCCCCAGCCTCCGCCTCTCTCTCCCCCCAGCCTCCCCCCCAGCCTCTCTCCCCCCAGCCTCTCTCCCCCCAGCCTCTCTCCCCCCAGCCTCTCTCTCCCCCCAGCCTCTCTCCCCCCCCCCCAGCCTCTCTCCCCCCCCAGCCTCTCTCCCCCCCCAGCCTCTCTCCCCCCCCCAGCCTCTCTCTCCCCCCCAGCCTCTCTCTCCCCCCCCAGCCTCTCTCTCCCCCCCCAGCCTCTCTCTCCCCCCCCAGCCTCTCTCTCCCCCCCCAGCCTCTCTCCCCCCCCAGCCTCTCTCCCCCCCCAGCCTCTCTCCCCCCCCAGCCTCTCTCCCCCCCCAGCCTCTCTCCCCCCCCAGCCTCTCTCCCCCCCAGCCTCTCTCCCCCCCCAGCCTCTCCCCCAGCCTCTCTCTCCCCCCCAGCCTCCCCCCCAGCCTCTCTCCCCCCAGCCTCCCCCCCAGCCTCTCTCCCAGCCTCTCTCTCCCCCCAGCCTCCCCCCCAGCCTCTCTCCCCCAGCCTCTCTCTCCCCCCCAGCCTCTCTCTCCCCCCCAGCCTCTCTCCCCCAGCCTCTCTCTCCCCCCAGCCTCCCCCCCAGCCTCAGCCTCTCTCTCCTCCCAGCCTCCCCCCCAGCCTCAGCCTCTCTCTCCTCCCAGCCTCCCCCTCTCTCTCCCCCCAGCCTCAGCCTCTCTCTCTTCCCAGCCTCCCCCCCAGCCTCAGCCTCTCTCTCTTCCCAGCCTCCCCCCAGCCTCTCTCTTTTCCCAGCCTCCCCCCAGCCTCTCTCTTTTCCCAGCCAAAAAGAGGCATCGCAACGATCATCAACTAACCTGTAAGGTGCCCATACATTCTAGGCTCTGCCTTATGCATACCTGCTCCGGTGCCTGCTGCCCTGCTCTGCTGATTATCCTCTTCTGGCTGGCTCCGGCTCCAGTCGCGTCCTCCTCCGCGGCGTGTGTCGTCTGCAGCATTG